>NW_026089622.1:17767163-17851704 GCF_024586455.1 Bactrocera neohumeralis
TTTCTAATTTATATATATATATTATTAATTTCTTTTATATAGAGAAACGAAAAAGCTTAACAAGGAGAAAAAGGTAAGCATTGTGAATTTAATGTTGTGTATAATTAAAAACTTTAATATTACAGAAATCATTTGGACCATTGGTAAAATTCAAATCTATAGCGTGCAGCAACCAAATAATGGAGTATGTTTTAAATTATTAAAGTTAAATAGTGTATATTTCATTCAAATATTTGTTATAGATTGTGCATTTTATTTTGATTTTGTTATTATTGTTATTAAATAAAGAGAAACAAAATATTTCGCTCATGAGTCATCCTGCATCCAGACACTACCGCCTTTGTGGTATGCAACATTTTTCGTCACCGCAATGTGTTTTTTACGCCACACAGCGTCACCTGTGTGTGACGTTTTAAGCGTCAGGCATACTTCCGTTACGAAATTTCTGCATTCGGTCCCCTCGCTCAGAAGCTGCGTAAAAATCTATGCAATAGCTTAAAAATCGCAACTGCAATAAAACACAAGGGAAATAGTGGATAGATTAGCATGACCCCTGCAAATCAAATAAAGTTGCACGGTCATTAAAATCAACCGGAACATGTAGTAGCACACGAGCACCCTGAGCAGCCTATAACCTCTATGTCACAATGAGTCGATATAAATGGTGTATTGAAGAGTTTCCTTATGATGATCCCTTATCTTCAAAATGCGCGTCGGATCATTAGTTTGTGAGTTGCATCATTATAGGTTAAGCAATTTTTGTTATAGTGAATAAATTAAAAAAAAGGATTTCGCGTGTTGCTAAAATATTGCTTTCTAAAGGTTAAAATTACAGATGAAGCAAAAACTTGGCTTGATGACGAGTTTCCCATTACTGCCCCAGGAAAATCAACTATCAAGGAATGGTATGCTAAGTTTAGATGTGGTGAAATAGCACAAAAGACGGTGAACACAGTGTAAAAGTGCAAATTAATTTTGGATTACCATAAACTGAAGTTGCTCGGGATAGCAGGCACTTCAAAGATATCAACTGAACGTGTATACCATATCATACACGAATATTTGAGTACGCACTGGAAAGAGGATGCCGCTCGAGCTCACATTTAACCAAAACAACGACCAGTTAATGATTCAGGGCAGTGTTTGGAGATCTTCATGAGTAATAAACGCAAGGTTTTGCGTCGTTATGTGACAATGGATGAAACATGGCTCCATTATTTCACTTCGAATTCGAATCCAAAGCGTAGGGAAACGCAACAGTCGGCTAACAAGGTTATGGCGTCTCTAGTTTTGGATGCCCATGAAATAATTTTTATTGACCGAAATCGCTGCAAAAGGCCCGCACTTGAAAAAAAAATTACTGTTTCACTAAGACAATGCACCATGTCACAAATCAGTGAAAACGATGGCAAAAATCCATTAAATGGGTTTCGAATTGCTTCAACATCCACCGTTCTTCAGATCTGTCCCGCGACTATTTCCTCTTACCAGATCTCAAAAGAATGTTTGTTGCTAAGAAATTTTCGTCGAATGAAGAAGTGATCATGTGTATTGCAATACATGAGAACTGTCCATAAACAATATGTTTAATAGGTTTTGCATGTATTTGATTACTGAGCACAGGATATGACATTGAAGTCTGTTAAACTTTGATATCTGTGCTATTTCACATTTATTTAAGATAGAGCGTCGCTGTTCCTTTTTTCTACTTTCTCTCATCGCTCCTGTTGTGATATTTTGCTTGGCGCCAATATCTTTTTGTAAAATGTAAGTAATTTGCTTATTTAAAGATATTATGTCTTTGTAAAATTTTTTTATTTGTAATAGAATTTTATATAAGACGAATACCTAATTGAGAAAGAACGACATGTTTTACAATAAAGCGTGCATAGGATAGATGCCAGAAAGGAAGAAGGCTATATGAGCAAACAGCGCGCCAAAGAAATAACCACCGCTCTAACATTTTGAACGTTTCGGCACTAGTACTTTGAATCCGCACACAAAATTTAATATAACTTATTTCTTGAGCAGTTACACTTATAGATATTTGTTTAAACCCTCCAATGTTAGGCTATTCAAAACACACTTGCACCCACTACTTAGATTGCAAATGAAAACGCGCTGGTAAATTGGTGTACAATTACTTTAATTTTTGTATATATCGGGTGATTTTTTAAGAGCTTGATAACTTTTTTAAAAAAAAAACGCATAAAATTTGCAAAATCTCATCGGTTCTTTATTTGAAACGTTAGATTGGTTCATGACATTTACTTTTTGAAGATAATTTCATTTAAATGTTGACCGCGGCTGCGTCTTAGGTGGTCCATTCGGAAAGTCCAATTTTGGGCAACTTTTTCGAGCATTTCGGCCGGAATAGCCCGAATTTCTTCGGAAATGTTGTCTTCCAAAGCTGGAATAGTTGCTGGCTTATTTCTGTAGACTTTAGACTTGACGTAGCCCCACAAAAAATAGTCTAAAGGCGTTAAATCGCATGATCTTGGTGGCCAACTGCCCATGCATCCCGAAAAATGCACTGTTTGGTGTGGTTTGTACGCTGGTGGAATCATTGGACCGTATTTTTTCAAAGATGCTGTTGGACGCAACGTTACGGTGAATGGCGATCGCTATCGTTCGATGCTAACAAACTTTTTGTTGCCAAAAATGGAAGAACTGAACTTGGTTGACATGTGGTTTCAACAAGATGGCGCTACATGCCACACAGCTCGCGATTCTATGGCCATTTTGAGGGAAAACTTCGGAGAACAATTCATCTCAAGAAATGGACCCGTAAGTTGGCCACCAAGATCATGCGATTTAACGCCTTTAGACTATTTTTTGTGGGGCTACGTCAAGTCTAAAGTCTACAGAAATAAGCCAGCAACTATTCCAGCTTTGGAAGACAACATTTCCGAAGAAATTCGGGCTATTCCGGCCGAAATGCTCGAAAAAGTTGCCCAAAATTGGACTTTCCGAATGGACCACCTAAGACGCAGCCGCGGTCAACATTTAAATGAAATTATCTTCAAAAAGTAAATGTCATGAACCAATCTAACGTTTCAAATAAAGAACCGATGAGATTTTGCAAATTTTATGCGTTTTTTTAAAAAAAAGTTATCAAGCTCTTAAAAAATCACCCGATATCTACAATCAAATTTTAAATTTGTATATATAGACAAGTATATGGATTCAGACCGGTGTTGTGTTCAATTAAACACAGCGCCAAATTGTTGTTGAGTTGATATAAGATGCTGCTTGCATCAACTGGGTTGACTCAAAGTTAAGATGGATAGCTTAAAGTTGTTCTTTGGCAAATTGGGTTGAAATATATTTTCTAGGTGATTTGCAAAGCAATTAGCCTTTTCCTCGTCACTTCGAGCCCAATTTCCACCCAAGTCTCGTATAGGCATATTGGAGTCAGTTGGTGGCTTCATGGACTTTTGGGCTTTCCAAAGGAAGTTGAGTGGAAGAGGAACGATTTATCTGCCATTCACGTCTGGCACGCCTTTTCATTTACAAGCATTTCTATTTCTCTATTAGAGATTTTTCTGAAACTTTTGTTTGGTGTTGCTAAGACAGCTGCGCTTATATCAGTGACTTCTCTTATGCTTTCGTCAATATCTCTTCCTGTATTTATTTTGTGCTCAATATTAATGTGGCTACTGACGTATTTTTTATATTTTAACCAATTCGTTTTATAAGAAGTTAGACCCACTTTTGGATTAACGAATATGGGTTGTTCACATAACTTTATTAGTACAAGAGAGTGATCAGAAGATAGATCAGTACATGTATCAGCTGTTATGTGCGATTTATCTATATTTTTGATTACAGCAAAATCAATTAAATCTGGTATTTTCTTACGATCACTAGGCCAATATGTCGACTTACCAATAGATATTACTTCAAGGTTATTGTGACTATTTATAACAGTTTGATACAGCTGTCGTCCTTTCGGATTAATAAGACGTGAGCCCCAGTACGTGTGTTTTGCGTTGTAATCTCCACCTGCAAAGAAATCTTTGACCTAGTATTCCAAAAAAGTCTTTAAATTCGATTTCTGTAATTTTAAAACGAGGTGGACAGTATATAGCCATAAGGTTTAAGTCACACCGCCGATTTTTTAGTGATTTTGTTGTAGCTTGTAACTGTGGTGTAGCATGAGATTCTAGAGCATAGTGGTTTAAACGATTTCGAATCAACCCTGCCGTGCCACCATGCGCTTTTCCATCCGGATGATTTGTAACATATAGTCTAAATCCCGGTATATTGAAATTATTTTTATTTGTTAAATGAGTTTCTGAAATAAGCATTACATCTATATTCTTTTCAGACAGAAATCTGATAATCTCTAATTTATGTTGGTTAACACCGTTAGCATTCCACTTACAGATATTTAGTATGCTCACTTTTTACTTAATAAATTTTGCAGCATTTGATTTTGTGATTTTATTAAATCTCGGATGATGTTTTGCATGGTAGACATAAATTGTGTCATACATTGTGTAAGATTTATAATCATAGTTTCAATAACTCCATTTTGAGGATTTTGCGGCAGTTGCATTTGCACAGTATTGCCTTTCACCACATTTGCATAGCTTCCTTGCATATTATTATGTTAGAAGTGATAGGATTTGAACTTTTTTCTGATGTTGCTATAATTTCATTACTGGGTGTTTGTAAGATTTGGTTACGACGTGCTTGAATGCCCTGTGACAACTTCGATTTCAAATCTTGATATACAGGGCAACCTCTGTAATTAGCATTGTGATTTCCTCCGCAATTGCTGCATTTTTTATTTAATTCTTTTTTCTTAAGGGTGCTTTTAGAAGTGGGATGTAAATCACCACATACCACACAAACACTGCGTAGAGTGGAGTATGATTA
Organism: Bactrocera neohumeralis; assembly: GCF_024586455.1. NCBI lineage: Eukaryota > Metazoa > Arthropoda > Insecta > Diptera > Tephritidae > Bactrocera > Bactrocera neohumeralis. The sequence continues at coordinate 17,772,048 of NW_026089622.1, forward strand.
AGTATGCCCATATTCTTAGCAGTTAGTACATTGTATCGGACCGTTTCTTTTATGTGGTTCTTCTACAGTTAGTCTACGATGCAGCAAATATTTAAAATTATATAATATATTGGATGTGTTTCATTTTTTTAAGCTAAATGAGTAGCGACGTCGCATCACATCTGAGCTTGGCTAAATGATAGCGACGTCGCACACTAATAGTACTGTTTTAATACCAAAACCGCATTTATCACACCGAATCGACTATTCACCTCATCACGCGAGAGAACACCACACATTAACACACATACACGCACATGCACCCAAACGCGATGACTTACTGCAATCTAATTAGAACAAAAGGAATTGAGAAAGCAGCTCGCGCACTCTTCGTTGATATGACGTCGACCAAGCAGCATCGCTTTTCGCAGCCTCGCAGTATCCCGGTTCCCGTTCGCTACCCGCGTTTATATATTTAAAGTTTTAATTTCATATTAAAGTCATATTGTTATCACTTTCATCATTATATACATATGTTATATATATATAAGATATATATGTATATTTAAAGGTTTAAACCACTGTTTAAAACTAATTTTGTAACAACTCTAAAGTGAATTTTCAAATAAAAGGTTTATAACGATTTGCGGAATTTGTGCATTTTGGTTTTTCTTTAAAGGAAAGTGTGAGTGGCCTAGAAGGTGAGTTCTTGTGCATGGTCCTTCGAGCCATAAAGAAAGGCACTGTGGCTAAATAAAGTAAAAAAAATTAAGATTTCGAAAAAAAAAGTTACTAAAAATCTTAACGTGTGTGAAAGTGCGGTAATAAAAACCGAAAAGGTAACAATAAGTGACAAAACTAAATAAAAAAAGCAAACAACAAAGCAAACATATGTGCCAAAAACCGGTTTTTGACACAGCAAGACAGTGAAAATAAAATATAGTTCATATATATACACATGTACAAGTACTGTGGTACAAAAAGTGCATATATATGAAACAACAAAAAAAAAAAGATAAATATATAAATAAAGTGCTGTGCAAAAAACATACGTATACATATATAATTACAAAATAATTAAAAAATAAAAATTTACAAACATAAATTGCTGCGTCTAGGCCACCACAAAACAAATATAATAAAAATTGAATATTAATAAGTTTTTGAAAAACCATAAATAAATAAAATAAAGGAACAAAATTTTACAAAACTTAAAAGAGTTATCCAGTGGGAATAGTGCACACATATAAAACAACAAAAAAAAAATTATAAATAAACTAACATTTTAAGAATACGGTGCTGAAAAAAAAAAAATTTAATAATAATAAATATAAATATTAAAAATTCATAAAAACCATAAATCGGTCGCGCTCTAACTATAAAAATACTAATAATTATAACACAAATCGGGCGCGGTCTAAAAAAAAAAATTATAACTTAAATCGGGCGCGATAGAATAAGAAAAAAAAAACCAACATAACAGCGAACACATACCTACATGCATACATACTCTACAAAGGAGGAAACAGGAGCAAGAGGACACTAAACAAAGGAGGAAATTAGGAAAGGAACATTAAACACAGGAGGAAATAGGAGAACACTAAACACAGGCGGAAACCGAAAGCGGATAATATTCCCAAAATTATATAAATACATACATATATGTACTATATTCTCCCCAAAACCCCCTTGAGGCGAGACAAAGTAAGTCATTCAATTTTTTATGCACATATGTAAATATGTATGATATCATACGGTTTTATCAAATATAAAACCTATGTATATAATCCGTTTGAACAATTTCTAAACGGGAAAAAAATACAGTTGAAAAAATATATCATCCGTATATTTTTATAAATACAAAAGGAAATCATTTACTGCCTCCTAAGCTTACCCTTGTGTATACAAACACACCCACTACAACAGAAAACAAACATATTATATTCAAGCATTTACTTGCAAATCTTCCCAGCAATACCCCTTCTGTTTCTTCAAACAGTAAGCAGGATTGCATAAAATAGGTAAGCGAAAGGCATAAAAAGCAAAATTTCCAATGCGAGAATAAATCCAAACATACATATTTACATATGCACTTACCCAAAGCATACTTAAAATACATAAATGCAACAAACATAAATTTGTACTTACAAACACATACAAACAAATTAATATTAATATTAATATATATTAACATTAATTTAATGCATTTTGTTCATTTTCATTTCTCGCTATATTTTAATCGCGCAAACATAAGTACATATACATATATATGATATACATACTGTATACATATATTCGTTATTCTTTTAGCATACGCTACATACCCTGATTTAGGGGGTATATCCGAAACATAAAATTGTAACAAATCTTAAATTATTAGAAGCTGCGATAATAGCTAATTACAAAAAATAAGCGGTGCGGAATTAAAAAAAAAAAAATTAATAAATAAGAAAATCTTATTAACGACAAATATATTAGTACATACTTATATAGTACGTACTCTAAGCCCGTATAGGCAAATATTATTTAACAATATCTCCTTGTTCTTTGTATTACAAAAACAAGCGGGATTAAATACCAACCAATTTAGCACATCATATGCACGTCAATACGCACATAGCGAGCACATATATGTACAAAGGTTATTGACCTCGTATACCGTCTGTACGAGTACTTATATACAAGGACACACGGATAAATCCGTAATATAAAATATATAAAAATAAATATAAAATCGCAACTATTTAAATACAATAGTGCGGTTAACAAAAACGATTAACGCGTATTTGAGTAAATTTACGGGAATAACAACTCTTAATTACTTAAAAGAGTTTTCGGTTTTCGGTATTTATCAGAAATATCTCATCAAATTTTAATTTTAAATTCTTATTTATTCTTAATGAGCACAGATTCAAAAGAATCTAAATCAGGTCAGTTTCTTACCATTCCAAAAAATGGCTGACGACGATAAACAAAGCACACCTGCAGAAGCTACACGCTCTAAGCACGGTACAAAGCAAAAGAGATCAAAAGATCATATAATATCGAAATTTATCACTGAAAGTGATAGCTTTATAAGATATTGCACCCGGTTTCAAGCTTCCCCTATTACTGACATTACGGAATCAGTTTTAAATATAAAATTAGAAAGTGTTAACAATCTATGGGCACGTCTTCTGGCAGCGTACGATACAGTACTAGATACTGACGACGCAGAACTCCCAGAAAACACAAAAGCTTCGGCGACAGCCAAGTGTGATAACTGCCGAGTTGACAAAGGGAATGATAACTGAACAAATAAGTTTAGTAAGGCCAAGTAGAGCCACTACTCCCCCTCCCAGAGTAGTTACAACACAAAAAGAAGACCTAGATAAAGGCATGTACCTAAAGGTACCAGCTTGTCATACTGAAGTTTTCAATGGATGTTATGACCAGTGGCCGTCCTTCCGGGACATGTTCACTGCTGTTTATATAAACCATCCTAAACTTTCACAAGCACAAAAGCTATACCATCTCAGGTATAAAACAAAAGGGGAAGCAGGCAGTATCGTCAAGCAATTCGCTTTAAATGACGAAAATTTTAAACTGGCTTGGGAAGCACTTGTTGAAAGGTACGAAAATGAAAGGGTTATGATAGAAAACCCAATAAAAACTTTATTGCATTTGCCAAAAATCCAACAAGAAACTAGCCAGGAATTTCAAAACTTACACTCCACAGTGACAAATTGTCTATCAGTGTTAAAAACACAAAATGTATCCACAGAATCGTGGGACCCTATTATAGTAACCATTTGCGCAGAAACACTGCCTGATGCTGCGTTACTACGATGGGAACAATCACTAGTGGAAAGAAAAATAATGCCCACCTGGCAACAGATGAAAACATTCCTCACTGCTCAATACGAGATAGCTGAGCGAATAGACAAAAAAACTATAAAGCCAAAAAGTCATCAAAATGACTCAAATAAAAACTTGTTCAAACCCCAAGCCAGTAATAACATACAATATAATAGACACGTTAATAAAAGTCACACATTCGTGTCAAATCAAAGTAGTCAATGGCAATCATTGTGTGAACTCTGTAAGGGAGGTCATAAATTAAGATCTTGCGAGAGATTCAAAAAATTATCCGTTTCAGATAAAAACAATCTGGTCCGTCAACACAAACTTTGCATAAACTGTCTGTCGAATTCTCATATGACAAAAGACTGTGAAAGCAAATTCAATTGTGTATACTGTCAACGAAGACATCACTCAATGTTTCATGTTACCAATTTTCAAAATGTGAAGAAAAATCCATTTCAAAAAACCACGGGGTTAGTCGCTACAACTGCATCAAGTAATCCCGAAAAAAGGGAAGAACAACCATGTTGCTCTAAAGCAGCAAAAATTCAAGCGCTTCATTCAGAAAATGAAAGCAAAATTCTTTTACCCACTGCGGTCATCACCGTTGAACATAAAGGTGATTTATTCAAACTAAGAGCGTTAATAGATCAAGGCTCTCAAAGATCCTTTATATCATCAAAGGCTCAAAATCGGCTCAAATTGCCAATAAAACATTCAAATTTCCAAATTTCGGGAATGGGCGGAAGAATTATCCAAAATTCGAACAAAATATGCCCAATTACCATAGTATCTCCAAATACGGATATTAGAATAGATGCACAAGCCATCGTTCTACCGCAACTTACAAATTTGCTTCCAAGCTATGAAGTAAATAAAATACACTGGGAAAAATGCTCACATCTCAAATTAGCAGATCCCAACTGTCATACCCCATCACAAATCGACATATTATTAGGCAGAGACTTAATACCTCAAATAATTCTTGAAGGTATAGAGAAAATCTCCAATAAATTGTTAGCCCAAAATACAATCTTTGGGTGGATTATAAGTGGCCAAGTCACGGAAAAAATAAATTCTTTCACAACACAAGTGGAAGATATCACAAACGAATACTTAAATAATGAACTTAAAAAATTCTGGGAAGTGGAAGAAGTACCCCAGATTACCAAATTTTCAGAAGAAGACCAGGCATGCGAAGCCTATTACCAGTCCACAACAACAAGAAACGAACATGGTCGTTATGTTGTGCGACTGCCATTCAAATCCACCTTTCCAGAAACTATAGCTCTAGGCCACTCTAGAATCTCAGCAGTCCAGCAATTCCTAAGCATGGAAAAAAGCCTGACAAATTGATAATGTGATGGAGGAATATCTTGACCTCAATCATATGGAAGAAACTGTACCATATGAAAAAATATCCAAAGGTAGATATTTATCTTTTTACCTTCCACATCATGGGGTAATGAGACCAGAAAAAATCACAACAAAAGTACGAATGGTGTTCAATGCCTCAAAGTGTACGAGCTCAGGCAAATCACTCAATGATGTATTATGCACAGGGCCAACATTACAACCCGATCTCATGTTGCTAATACCAAATTGGCGCATGTTTAAATACGTTTTTAACGGGGATGTTGAGAAAATGTATAGGCAAATTCTGGTGCATGAAGATGACCAGGATTTCCAACGCATAGTCTTCCGCAACTCAATTAATAGTCCAATAAGCGACTACAAACTTAAAACAGTTACCTTTGGCATCAACTGCGCACCCTATTTAGCCATTAGGACGTTACATGAAGTTGCAAAAACTTGTGAAACAAATTTACCTTTAGCAACTTCTGTGTTGCAAACTCAAACATATGTGGATGACATTTTATCAGGTAGCCACAGTATACCAATAGCGTGCGAATCATTATCTCAAGTGATCAAAGCACTAAATTCAGCAGGGTTTCCCCTAAAGAAAATAACCTCAAATCATCCCGAAATAATCAAAGATATAAGAAATGAAGACTTATTAGATACTGACTTCCTTAAATTCCAAAAAGCTAGTACAACAAAAACACTAGGGATTCAATGGAATGCGATAACAGATCAATTCTCATATACAATTGAGTCAATATCTGCAATGCCCGCCATTAAAAAACGACAAATCCTTTCCTCGGTGGCAAAACTTTTCGACCCCGCAGGATGGCTTTCGCCAATAATGATTCAAGCTAAAATTCTCATTCAAGAACTGTGGCAAGATGGCACTGAATGGGATGAACAGGTAAAACCTGCACGTTTAACAAAATGGGTTCAATTTGCTAACAACCTACATACTATATCAGAAATTCGAATCCCTCGATGGGTAAATTTCACCCCTAACATTAACACAGAATTACACGGTTTCTGTGATGCCTCTGAAAAGGCTTATTGCGCAACAGTCTACATACGCACTCAGTATGATAGCAAAATAACTTCACATCTTTCGGTAGCGAAAGCCAAAGTTGCACCTTTGAAGACACTAAGCCTGCCACGGCTTGAACTAAATGGTGCTCTTCTGTTAGCAAAATTAATTTCAATAGTTCAAACCCATCTAAAATTAAACGATCACAAAATGTATCTCTGGTCAGACTCAGAAATAGTCCTAGCATGGTTGGAAAAACCACCCTATACTTGGAAGACATATGTATCGAATCGCATATCACAAATCTTAGACTTAGTTGGCTCAGCAAAATGGCAACATGTTGCAAGTGCAGATAACCCAGCGGATCTGGGGACAAGAGGTTGCAAACCACTTCTCCTCACCAGTACTACACTCTGGTGGAACGGTCCCACATGGCTAACAGAATCACAAGAATTCTGGCCAAAGTCTCCTGCTCGGAATATCATACCTCCGGAAAGTCGGAAAATAGAAAATTTTCATATCACTCCAGAAGAGGATGATATTCTCCAAAGATTTTCCTCATTTCCTCGAGCACTAAGGGTAGTCGCTTATATGCACAAATTCATCCATAAACTTAAACAAAAGGTGAAAAGGATATCAAACGATCCTTACATACAACTAACATATTCCGACTTGCAACATGCCAAGGTCAGTCTAATCTTGTATACACAAACTCGCTATTTCAGCAAAGAGAAATCAAAGTGGCTTGAAAAGCGACCTCTCGATAAGGGAAGTTCACTTCTCATGTTAAACCCATTCCTGGACGCTAAGGGATTCCTACGGGCAAATGGAAGACTAGCCAACTCCAGTCTTAGTTACAATGAACGACATCCGATCATTATCCCAGAGAAATCCCGTTTTACCTCCTTATTTCTAATATATCTCCACCAGCTTACACTGCATGGTGAGCATCGCTTGATGCAACAAATGGTCCGGCAAGAGTTTTATGTACCGCGACTAAAGCCACAAATTAAAAGAACCATTTTCATGTGTAAACAGTGTACTATGTACAAGCACAAGATGCGTACGCAGATCATGGCAGCCCTACCACCTGAACGCTGCAACTATGCTTTACCCTTTACCATCACTGGGGTTGATTTTGCTGGACCTTTCCAGATAAAGGCCTCAATGCTAAGGTCTTCCTCATTTAGAAAATGGTATGTGGCTGTCTTTGTGTGTTTTACAACAAAGGCAGTACACCTCGAGCTATGTTCGGATCTGACTACTGCGGCTTTTCTTGCAGCATTTGCCCGCTTTGTCGGACGGCGCGGATTTCCTTTAAAAATTATGAGCGACAATGGAAAAAACTTTGTCGGAGCTCAAAGAGCCACGGAAAAGGAGTTTTTACAATTCATGAATTCATCCCCCGAAATTGTCAGAAAATATGCACCCCAAGGGATCGATTGGCAACTCATACCCCCATGTTCTCCACACATGGGCGGACTCTGGGAATCAGCCGTAAAGAGCTTTAAGTCCCATTTAAAGAAAACGGCTGGTAACCATAAATTCAATTATGAGGAGTTTACTACATTACTCACTCGTATCGAAGCCGTACTAAACTCTAGACCTATCTCACCACTCTCGCAAGATCCCTCCGACTTCACAGCCTTAACCCCAGGGCATTTTCTAAAAGGAGCACCCATTCTGGCCATACCTGAGCCAGGCGTGGAGTCGCTATCCTTATTGAACAGATGGGAGCGAATTAAAATCCTCCATCATGATTTCAGCCGCCGATGGAAGGAAGACTACATAAAGGACCTTCACAAGAGATACCGGTGGAAAACTCAAGAAAAGGCACCAAAGCTCGGAGACTGCATCCTTATACAAGATGATTGTCTCCCTCCTACGGAATGGCGACTCGGCCGCATAAAACAACTTCATTACGGTTCCGACGGTCATGTTCGAGTAGTTGATCTCCGCACTCAAACCGGAACGCTAACCAGACCGCTCGTCAAATTATGCTTTCTACCAACCGCCGAAGATAAAGAAACGTAAAACCGAAACCGCAATGTTAATAAATCAATAAATCGATAAAACATATAAACCGCTTACCAAATCGAAACCTCGAATAACATAAATGACACAAAAACTTAACATAAATGTCATCCTATTCATGCCACATATCGTGGCACAAAAGTCCATATTATTCATCATTTCTCTCACAGAGTAATATGGACGTGGATATAGCATCATCGTCAACGCCAACCATGCGTTCGGCAGTTTCCGCCCCTCGCTCTGAAGCTGGCCCAATAGCAGCACCCCGGACCAACACTGCACCGGCAGCGCCTCGAACTACGACAGGCTCCACCGCGACAACGGCTCCGCGTCAAAGCACGCCAGCAGTACCAGCGGATCTGCAACCAATTCGTTGTCCACTATGCCGCCGCCCTCATCGGCTATCGCACTGCGGTATATTCAAAGGCATGCCGCCGATGCAACGCCAGCAGGTGGCACAGACGCACGGGTATTGCCTGAATTGTCTGGCAACTTCCCACGCAACTCAAGAGTGTCCATCACAGAATCGTTGCCAAATCTGTGTGCGGGCTCATCATACGCTGTTGCACCGCGCTACCAGACGCTACTCCGGGCGACCACCGGCTCCTCGCACCAGCGGTAATGTCAGGCGTTCTCAAAGAACTCCTGTGACGGCTTACCGTCGGCGTGGACACACTCAAGTAGAATCTCGTCCCTGGCGCCAAAACCGGAAAACATCAACACGGCGCCATCCGCTTAGGCCGCAGTCCCGGCGGTCAACAGGCCTCAGCAGCGTTGTAGCTACGCTACAGCAGCTACAGCGGCTTCTTGGCTAAATACTCGCCTAGGGGGGCCGGGATGGCTAAATGAGTAGCGACGTCGCATCACATCAGCATCAATTTATCACACCGAATCGACTATTCACCTCATCACGCGAGAGAACACCACACATTAACACACATACACGCACATGCACCCAAACGCGATGACTTACTGCAATCTAATTAGAACAAAAGGAATTGAGAAAGCAGCTCGCGCACTCTTCGTTGATATGACGTCGACCAAGCAGCATCGCTTTTCGCAGCCTCGCAGTATCCCGGTTCCCGTTCGCTACCCGCGTTTATATATTTAAAGTTTTAATTTCATATTAAAGTCATATTGTTATCACTTTCATCATTATATACATATGTTATATATATATAAGATATACATATATGTATATTTAAAGGTTTAAACCACCGTTTAAAACTAATTTTGTAACAACTCTAAAGTGAATTTTCAAATAAAAGGTTTATAACGATTTGCGGAATTTGTGCATTTTGGTTTTTCTTTAAAGGAAAGTGTGAGTGGCCTAGAAGGTGAGTTCTTGTACAGAGCTCTTCAGTTGATACGAATAATAATTCTTGTTTTTATTTGACAAAAATTTAACTATATCCATAAAACTTTTTTCAGTGTAGGACTGAATTTTCGTTTCATCTATATTGCCTTTTTTCATAGGCGCTGTATGAAAATTGTTAGTACCTACAATTTCACTCAATTTCGGAACAAGGATATAACTGCTACGCTCGCGCAAATATATTGGAGGTGGTTTGGCATTAACGACTGTACTGGTACCCTACGCATCGTCGTCTGATCCATTGCTTAGTAAGTCAAATCTATTGTCATTTAAAACTTCCGGTTTATTCTTAATTGGTGTACTGCCTTGAAATTTTTTAGGATTGACCGCTGACTTTGAAGGACTTAATTTCCTTTTTACGTTAATGGAGCGGTTAATGCCAGTTTGTACAGACTGGCTTTTTTTATTGGTACATTCTCACCTTGCTTTATGTTTTTCTTCGCTGCCTGCGTACTTGATGGTATCTGTTTAGTTGTTTGTGTGATCACGTTTGCTGCCGGCCGTTGTTAACTGCCGTTCCCTTCTGTTTTTGTTTTGTGTAAGCTCTGCTTATGGTGCTGCTCAGTTGGTCGCTGCGATGACTCATCCTTCTCACCGTTGCCTTTTTTGTTTTTAGGAGCTGAATTCGCAGGCTCGACAAAACTGAAGTAGGCATTCAAAGAATGGCTACAGCCTTGTTGGTGGGGCTGCGCTGCGCTCATGCTTTTGTATTTTGTGTTTTATTTCTCACTTATTATTTGTTATTTTACTATGTTTATATATTATTATTAACAACTTGTGTGCACTGATTTTTGTTCGATTGTTTGTTTTTACCTTATTATTTTTGGATTGTTTACTTTTGCAAAATTTGAATACACGAAGCGAATTTCAAAACACGTCCGTACACCTTGAACGCTAAAGATTTTTTCATATGTATGATTTTGTGCATATGTATGTGTATACATATATGGAAATGCACTATTTTTCTGTTTCTTTCTTTTGTTTTTTTTTTCGTCACCACTTTTGTTAACTAATATACAAATACATCTATGTGTTTTCTTTTTTGTTGTGACACTGCACTGCTCTGGTTTTTGGTTTTTGTACTTTAGTTCACTCTTTTCGATATTTTATGTATGTGGATGTTAGTTTATAGTGCCTGTTTTTGACGCTCGAAGGACAATGTTTAAATGAAAACGCGCGGGTAAATTGGGGTACAATTACTTAAATTTTTGTATATTTCTACAACCAAATTTTAAATTTGTATATATAGATATAATAATACCCAACGATTACCCTCCTCCCGCCCAAACGACGCGAGGGGCGCAATCCGCGAACGAGCGGAATTAGCCGAGTCATAAAAGGCAAGAGAGTTTTAAGCGTTGCGATCTTAAGCTGCTCAGCTAGAGAAACAAAAATTTCAACAGCCGAAATTAAGAATTAGATTAAAGTTTATAATTATTAAATGTTACTTGTTAAGAGCAGATAAAATAATTTTTTTAATGGTAAAGAGTGAGTCTGCTAGATCAAATGTGCTGGAATGAAAATTGAAATCATGACATATACGGCGGAATGGTTCGTTTAACTCAAAATTTGTTCTAGAAAATTTTAAAAGTAAGGGTCTAAACTGCCTGGTAGGGCGAGCGGGAACGTTAAAATTAATATCAGATAAGAGAGATGGGCTACAGACTGACCCATTCATGAGTCTTACAAGAAATATTATACCAAGCATCTCCCTACGACTAGCGAGTGTCGGGAGATTTATAAGTTTTAAACGGTTAATGTAAGGGGGAAGATTTAAACTGGAATCCCAGTGCAAATGATTTAAGGCAAAAAGTAAAAAATGTTTTTGAACGGACTCTAACTTATCCGAATGGACTTGGTAACTAGGGTTCCAAACCACAGAAGCATACTCCAATATAGGCCTCACCAGAGATGTAAAAAGAATTTTTGTGGTAAGCGGATCTCTAAATTCTTTAGACCAACGTTTAACAAAACTAAGAGCGCCTTTAGCTTTAAAAACCGTGGAAGATACGTGAAGATTAAAATTGAGTTTGGGGTCCATAGTTACTCCCAGATCAACAAAACTGCATACTTGCTCCAACCTAAAGTTTTGTATTGCGTATGAGGTAGGGTCTACAGCTCTACGTGAAAAGCACATCGTTTTACATTTTTTAAGGTTCAATGGCATGTCATTTCTATCACACCAAGAAACTAGGTTGTTTAAGTCTGTTTGCAACTGACATCTTTCGCTGTTTGAAGTATATGTTTTAAAAAGTTTTACATCGTCAGCATATAATAAAACTTTTGAAAACTTAACAACAGATGATATGTCGTTAATAAATAACAAGAACAGAATTGGACCAAGATGGCTACCTTGAGGAACGCCTGAAGGAACATTGATTATGTCATAAACAGTATCTTTAAATATGACTTGTTGAATTCTATTACTAAGATAAGAAGCAACCCATTTTAGAAATATTGGTTGAAACCAAGAAGATCAAGTTTATTCAAAAGAATTGAATGGTTTACTTTATCAAAAGCTTTACTAAAATCTGTATATATAACATCAGTATTCTTATTCTCCCTAAAGCCCGTTGATACATGTGATACAAATTCAAGCAAATTAGTTGTGGTAGATTTCCCTTTACGAAAACCGTGCTGAGAACAAGAAATTAGTGGAGAGATCCGGAAGGTTATGTCGTCTGTTATAATTTCTTCAAAAAGTTTAGGTATTGCAGACAGCTTTGCTATTCCCCTATAGTTTACAATAGATGACCTAAATCCACTCTTATGCAAAGGAATTATAAATGACTTTTTCCATATGGATGGAAATAAGCCTTGCTTAAGAGATGAGTTAAATAGTTTTGTTAGGGAATGGTATATATGTATATTTGGCACATTTCTTAAGAAAGCATGAGGGAATCATATCTGGGCCGTAATTTTATGATTGTTCTAACATATTTAACTGATTTAAGACGTCTGCTTCGGAAATGGTAGGTGCGTTAATGACAGAAATCGGACATAACTTGTGCTGATGCGGAACATTTTGTGGAGATTTTGGAGAGTAATTGGACCTAAAGAATTCAGCGAACATATTAGAAATGGTGTGATTGTCATTGGACATACTAGACTTATATTTCATAGCGGACGGAAAATTAGAAATCCTGCGTTTGAAGTTGACGAAACCATAAAACAATTTTGGATTACGTATAATATTATTTTTTACTTTATTTATATAATTACTATAACATATTTTGTTAAGTTCAGCAAATTGTCGACGCAATTTAGAATATTTTGAATAGTTAGCAACTAAATCAGTTTTTTTAAAAAGTTTAAAAGCACGAGATTTTCTATTTTTTAATTTACATAATTCTTTCGAAAACCATAAATTAGAACTAATTTTTTGAGTAACAACACACTTCGGAACATATTTTTCAAATAAGTTTACAATAGTTTCATTAAAGTGGGAAGCACTAAATTCAATATTGCCACTGTAATCTGGCCAAGTTATTTTAGAAAGTTTATAATTAATCTTCTTAAAATTAGCTTTCGCAAAGTTGAACCGAAAACAAAGGTCTTGTGTATTATTATAAGCAAAGTTGGCTATGATTTCGATGTTAATTTCCAAAGCAGGATGATACGTGTCCTCTGGCCGAACTAAAGGATCACATCGGACAACAGAGAACATTGAAGCGTTATCGACGTAAACTAGATCTAAGAGCTTACCAAATTCATTTGAAATTAAATTAATTTGGTTAAGACCCAACTCCGACATTTCATCTAAGAACTCGTTAAAACATGAACGAGTACTAATAGGGATGGTGTGATCATCAATAGATTTTCATGATACGCACGGTAAGTTGAAATCTCCCAAAACAATCATGGAATCAGTATCATTAACCATTGAGAAAACATTACTTATTAATGTAGCATGCTGCATATATACAGATATGTCAGAGTGAGGCGGTATATAAGACAATGTTAAGTAGATATGGCCACTATTAGCGCAAATACGAATGCACTTAAATTCAGTGAAGTCTGCATACGGAACATCGACTTCTTCAGATGGAATTGAAGAATGAACAGCAAACAAGACGCCACCTCCTTTTCTGTTCAGCCGGTCATATCAAAAGATTTCGAATTCGCTGTTGAATATTTCGTTATCAAAAATGTGGGGCTTTAGCCAAGTTTCTGTCAAAGCAATGATTTTAAAGTTACAATGAATGCTATTTAGATACAAATCAGTAAGTTTTGTATTAAGCCCTCTAACATTTTGATAATAAACAATCAGCGAATTATTGTTAATTAGTTTTTTGTATCAACGGGATTTCTTGGCATTTTAGTGATAACTACAGGGGCTTTTCACGTTTGTGCTCGAATTCGCGCACAAAGACCCCAGATGGCCAGAATGAGTTGTCAAGTATCAATTGAAAATTGTCAGCGGATACGTCGATCTTAAACGAGAAAATATCCCTGTTGTATTTGAAATTAAATTTACGGATGTCTGTATCTACCGTTTTTAATTTCGATGAGATGTAACTGTTTATATCCTCGACTGTGGTATCCGCAGCAAGTCTCGAGATAAAAAATGCTTTTTTCCGCGGTATTACCACTAAGTTTTTATTAGCTGACTTGGAGGTATTTGGAGGCGGATCTTGAGAAGTTTTCCGCTTACCGTATTCAGTAACAGTTTTCTCTATGTCCTGAGCAGACGGAACCTTCTCTCCTTGAGGACGAGGGGATGCAAGATTTATGAGGTCAATAGCGGGTGGTTGCATACTTTTTAAGAAAGATACAGTGGTATCTTCATCAGACGGACGTTTTCGTTTAGGTTTTGGATTCTCATCCCGAGTATTTAGGCATTGAAATGCTTGAAACAGCGTTTCATAATGCCTAAATTTTTCAGTAAGGGTTTCAAGCTCTCGACCAACCTCCTTGAAACCATTGCGCGCCTGCTTAAAAACTTTAAACAATTCAATTTCAGTTGGTCTGCATTTCAAGCAAGACCAGCGCAAGCCCTTACTGTCAAGAATGGAATCCAAAATCCTACCTGTCAGTCCAGCACATTTAAGATGGGCAAGCCCATCACAAAGCCAACAAGAAACATAGCGTTCCGACTCGCTTTTCACAGAGCAGTTCGGAAAGTTACAAGTCATAATGAACAAAAACAGTATTAAACAAAAATATAAAAAATGTTAAATAATAAAAGTAAAAAGCGCGATGACAAAAATATTTATAACAAATGAATGCAATAAAATAGTTAGTTATCAAAGATAACAACCAATGTAGCGAGCAGTTTGAGATGCACTGTAACACACGAAAAGTAAGAAACTCTTGATCAGCTGTGGACAAAGATGGAAATGAATAAAAACAAGAAAGAAATTTAAGTAAGCAATATAAATTAACACTAACAATTGCACTATTTAAAATGTAGCAACAAA
Source organism: Bactrocera neohumeralis (assembly GCF_024586455.1). NCBI lineage: Eukaryota > Metazoa > Arthropoda > Insecta > Diptera > Tephritidae > Bactrocera > Bactrocera neohumeralis. Next base: position 17,787,088 of record NW_026089622.1, read on the forward strand.
AACAAATTGAAAATGACTCGGCACAATAAATTAAAATTAGCCAGAACAGAATTAAAGTAAAATCAATTGCTTCACTAGCACAATATAACACTGATACTTATCTTAAAAGGTTACTTAATACAAAAATTTTCACAATAAAGTTTTAAATATAAATTAAATAAATTCGCCAGAGCACCAAATTTACAGCTGAGCACGAGAAGGGTTGCCAGAGACTTATATGGACTCAGAACGGTGTTATGTTCGAATTGCAGCGACAAATTGTTGTTGAGTTGATATAAGATGCTGCTCGCACGAACTGGGTTGTCTCAAAGTTGTTTCTAGCGCTTGAGAACTTTTGTTGTAGCGGATATACAATCGAAAAGGTGTTCACGTTGCGTAGTGCAGAACGGAATGTATCAAAAGCGAATGTATTCGCTATCCTTTTGCCCCTCCCTTTTGTTGAGTGGGTTGATTGATGTAAAAGTGTGGTGAGTTGTGTTGAGTGGTGATGTATTAGTATGGTATCATCATATATGGTGTATTGAGCAGTGTTCTATTAGTGTGAACTAGTTTTTCCGGGAAGAGTGGGTGGATGCTTAACTCATTTCAACAATATTTGTGAGATATTTGCAAATCTATGGAATTGATGGACTTCACTGAATTGCAATATTCAACCTGTGTCTTGAATGTTTTGCAATAAGTGGCGAACAATACAACAACAACGAAATCCATTCTTTTGAATACATATCAGTGTTTTTCTTTGGTTCGAATAGCAACACGTAAATAGATACATATACTCCTCAGAATGCAACATGGCTTGGTTCTATCAAAGAAAGTTAAACGTTCCGTTTCGAATTTGTGGTACATGTCGACATATTACTGCGAAAGCAATCGACGAAGCCTTAACAGATAGTTGAATAGATAGTCATAATTTGGAATGTGCCCCAAAGCATGATGTTCATGAAATAGTTTCTGCAAATTTTGAAGAATTATTCTTTTTATTGCTGTATTGATCTCTTGACGTCGATCAAGTTGTTCTCCCTTGTTGCCCCTTAAGTTTATTTGTAAAAATTGATGCTGTCCATATTTGAAAGGCTGTAATGATCCATTTCGATGGGGGATCTGTCTTTGTATCTCCACAATAAAAAGCAATGACAGTATTACTGATTTATAAACACTTTTTTTAAATAAGCAAACATTAAAATAATAAATAACAACCTTGAATGGCAGTTTAATTCGTCCGGATGTGTTTAAGTTTTTTTGAATTAGCAAACATAAAAAAATACCTTGAATGTCGAATTAATTCCTCGTCCTTCGATAATGTGTGCCATAAATGAGATCATTTGAAACCAACCATTTTAGTTTTGTGTATTTGCAAGTAAATAACGTGATTGCGGTGATTCGCCACAAAACAATGAATATAATGGCTCAGATGGCGGAGTCAATAATGGCAGTTTCACTTTCCTGCAACAGTACAAATTGAGCCTTTCTCCGGAAAACTTCAAAGCGCCACAGTTCTCGCAAGCAACATCCAATGCAAACGATAGGCTGCAAGCTGTCATCAGTCCTGCAATCGGATCTAAACGCTGCTTGATTCACATCAGCACTTGATAGAGCTCTTCTTGTGCGTCATCGAAGTGTTGATGACTATTCGACTAGTAATCATCTACATGTTGATCTCTGTTGTTCGCTCGACGATTTCGCATTGCTAATTGAGCAGTATAACGTCCTGTCTTACTTTGGTTATCTGATTGAGACCACGAAGTCGAGCCATACTTACATACATTATTTTAATATCTGGCATGGAACCCTTCGTATACTATTCGAATAGTCATAACATTGAGACTACTTAAATACGTAGATGTTCTACTGTGACTATTCGAAAAGTTGCCCTGCTGTGAGTATTTGAATAATGTAAAATGTTTGAAAGTAGAATTTGATTTTTCCTTGTTTTAAATTTGTGAAAAGCCAATTGTGCGGGTATTTACTGAATTTCTAAAACTGTAAAATTGTTTTCAACAAGAAAGTATTGCCATTTTGAATTTAAGTTGCAAAGACATGCGATTTAACGCCTTTAGACTATTTTTTGTGGGGCTACGTTTTTATTCCAGCTTTTAAATGCTCGAAAAAGTTTCAAAAAGTAAATGTCATTTGTAAAGAACCGATGAGATTTTGCAAAGTTTCTATAAACTTACATATATACGTAGAAAAAATTTGAAGAAATTGAACGCTTATTTGAATAGTCGACAAATAACGGTTAACCGGATAGTTTATAGTTAGATATTAAAGGTCATAAACTTCTAGTCGGCTAAATTTATATTAAAACATTGTGGTACGTGATGGTGGAGGTGGAAAAAGTCAACAAGAGTATTGGAATTCATTACATTAGGGATATAAAGATTAAAACCATTAATATAATTTTAGAACATTTAAGAAAACTTATACATTTAATTTCACTAAAATACCACACAGTTTGACCAACCTTAGCGATTTAAAGCCTGCCAGAAAATAGTCTGAGCTAATTATACTTACTTTACATTACATACATTGGTCAGGTAAACTCGGGAACATTTATCAAGTAATTTGCAAATACATACATAGGTTGTCAAAAAAGTCTTGGGGTATTTTCGCTAGTTGGCGCTGAAAGCGCGTAGTTCTAGTTGTATTCGTCTCATCGGGTCATGCTATACCTTTTTAGAAAGCTCATTTCACGCGCTAACACGTTTGTGATTGATTGTCGTTTCTTTTAAGTCCTTCGTGAGTTATAGCGTCGCAAACAGGGAGCAAAATAAAGAGAAAATACGGCATATTTTACAGTACTACTACGATAAAGGCAAAAATGCATCTCAAGCCGCCAATAAAATTTGTGCAGTTTATGGACCCGATACAGTTTCCATTTCTACCGCACAACGATGGTTTCAACGTTTTCGTTCTGGTGTAGAGGTGGTCGAAGATGCGCCACGCTCCGGAAGGCCTGTCGTCGAAAATTGCGATAAAATCGCTGAATTGGTCGAAAGAGACCGGCATAGTAGCAGCCGTAGCATCGGTCAAGAGCTGGGCATGAGTCATCAAAAATTCATTTTAATTTCAATAAAAAAAAAATCAATAAAAATACCGCAAGACTTTTTTGACAACCCATTATAACTTACACATTGACTGACTGTTCGGCTTTTGGTTTGTTAGAATAACGAAAATCATTGAATGTAGCATTTGGGATACGGTACAATTGGTAGATAAATTTCACTTATTTTCGTCATTGGATTATACCATGTCCAATATGATACGATCAGTTTATTGTACCACGAAATCGCACATGTTTACTGCCACATACCTTGTAAAGGTTATGGAAAACTTGAAAATCTTTTTTTAGATACATATATGGGATAAAAGGATAGTATTGACCTGATTTTATATAATTTTAGCAAAATAGTATAATATTTACAAAAGAAAATGCTTTCGACGTTTAATTCACGTGTCTCACATAAAATCACCTGTTCATACCCAATGAACACATCCCTGCATTGTCCTCTAATTCGTATTTAGACGAGTTATGAGGACAATGCATAAAACACCCAACAGCGCCAACATAACAACGAATTACCCAACAAACAGAAACACACAACAAAAAGAGATACCACAGCGGACGGACATATAGGCGCCAAAAGAACAGCAGCAGTATCAGCAGCAACAATAACCACAGCAGCAGAATCAAAGGTCTCAACGCGGGAGTAAAAAACCATATCAGGTTACATTTAAATATATAATTGAATTTATTATAATTGTAGTTATATTCATAAAACAACATATAATTATACCCACTCACGTATAACCACATAATTTTATATACAATTAACCCACATCTTTATATCACACTTGTTCGCTATACCCTCAAATATACAAATTTGTATTATTATCAAATCCTAATACATAATTTTTATTTTATTTGGCATACCGGCAAACACACGTCGATCACCCCGACATTTTGGTCCTTCGAGCCGAATTGTCTGCCTATTAAAATAAACCCACGCAATTAACCATCGTTTGGATCATCAGGATTTACAGAAATTCACCAACCCAACAACCATCCTTCGGATCTTCAAGATATTATATTATTTTCAATCACCCTTCGGTTCATCAGGATTACGATATTCATCCATCCAACTAACCCAACCCAACATTGGATTTATGTGTGAGTACATAAAGCCAAATTTATTTAAAAAATAAATATGTATATATTTATATTAAACATTAGTGCAAGTCGGAATAAACCGCATAGTGAAACAAAAACAAAATTAATATTCTATTCAAAGTAAATATTTTGCTTAAGCGGTATTAAGCACAAAGTATTTGCAAAATTTGTTATTGCCATATTCCGCTTTGCACTTTACCCGTTCATATATAGTATATGTACATCAGTGAAGCGCTTTACCTAGCCCGCGGGCGGCCGACTTTATTGCTCTCTCACAGATTCGCTCACACGTATTAATCAAGCGCTCTCTATACATTGTGGAAAATTAATGTGCATTTGAAAATCACTTGCTCAACGACTGTTGCGCGCTGATTAACAATTTTACTACGTTTAATTTCAAATGAATTTGGTAAGCTCTTAGATCTAGTTTACGTCGATAACGCTTCAATGTTCTCTGTTGTCCGATGTGATCCTTTAGTTCGGCCAGAGGACACGTATCATCCTGCTTTGGAAATTAACATCGAAATCATAGCCAACTTTGCTTATAATAATACACAAGACTTTTGTTTTCGGTTCAACTTTGCGAAAGCTAATTTTAAGAAGATTAATTACGAACTTTCTAAAATAACTTGGCCAGATTACAGCGGCAATATTGAATTTAGTGCTTCCCACTTTAATGAAACTATTGTAAACTTATTTGAAAAATATGTTCCGAAGTGTGTTGTTACTCAAAAAATTAGTTCTAATTTATAGTTTTCGAAAGAATTATGTAAATTAAAAAATAGAAAATCTCGTGCTTTTAAACTTTTAAAAAAAACTGGTTTAGTTGCTAACTATTCAAAATATTCTAAATTGCGTCGACAATTTGCTGAACTTAACAAAATATGTTATAGTAATTATATAAATAAAGTAAAAATAATATTATACGTAATCCAAAATTGTTTTATGGTTTCGTCAACTCCAAACGCAGGATTTCTAATTTTCCGTCCGCTATGAAATATAAGTCTAGTATGTCCAGTGACAATCACACCATTTCTAATATGTTCGCTGAATTCTTTAGGTCCAATTACTCTCCAAAATCTCCACAAAATGTTCCGCATCAGCACAAGTTATGTCCGATTTCTGTCATTAACGCACCTACCATTTCCGAAGCAGACGTCTTAAATCAGTTAAATATGTTAGAACAATCATACAATTACGCCCCAGATATGATTCCCTCATGCTTTCTTAAGAAATGTGCCAAATATATATATACCAACCCCTAACAAAACTATTTAACTCATCTCTTATGCAAGGCTTATTTCCATCCATATGGAAAAAGTCATTTATAATTCCTTTACATAAGAGTGGATTTAGGTCATCTATTGAAAACTATAGGGGAATAGCAAAGTTGTCTGCAATACCTAAACTTTTTGAAGAAATTATAACAGACGACATAACCTTCCGGATCTCTCCACTAATTTCTTGTTCTCAGCACGGTTTTCGTAAAGGGAAATCTACCACAACTAATTTGCTTGAATTTGTATCACATGTATCAACGGGCTTTAGGGAGAATAAGAATACTGATGTTATGTATACAGATTTTAGTAAAGCTTTTGATAAAGTAAACCATTCAATTCTTTTGAATAAACTTGATCTTCTTGGTTTTCAACCAATATTTCTAAAATGGGTTGCTTCTTATCTTAGTAATAGAATTCAACAAGTCATATTTAAAGATACTTTTTCTGACATAATCAATGTTCCTTCAGGCGTTCCTCAAGGTAGCCATCTTGGTCCAATTCTGTTCTTGTTATTTATTAACGACATATCATCTGTTGTTAAGTTTTCAAAAGTTTTATTATATGCTGACGATGTAAAACTTTTTAAAACATATACTTCAAACAGCGAAAGATGTCAGTTGCAAACAGACTTAAACAACCTAGTTTCTTGGTGTGATAGAAATGACATGCCATTGAACCTTAAAAAATGTAAAACGATGTGCTTTTCACGTAGAGCTGTAGACCCTACCTCATACGCAATACAAAACTTTAGGTTGGAGCAAGTATGCAGTTTTGTTGATCTGGGAGTAACTATGGACCCCAAACTCAATTTTAATCTTCACGTATCTTCCACGGTTTTTAAAGCTAAAGGCGCTCTTAGTTTTGTTAAACGTTGGTCTAAAGAATTTAGAGATCCGCTTACCACAAAAATTCTTTTTACATCTCTGGTGAGGCCTATATTGGAGTATGCTTCTGTGGTTTGGAACCCTAGTTACCAAGTCCATTCGGATAAGTTAGAGTCCGTTCAAAAACATTTTTTACTTTTTGCCTTAAATCATTTGCACTGGGATTCCAGTTTAAATCTTCCCCCTTACATTAACCGTTTAAAACTTATAAATCCCCCGACACTCGCTAGTCGTAGGGAGATGCTTGGTATAATATTTCTTGTAAGACTCATGAATGGGTCAGTCTGTAGCCCATCTCTCTTATCTGATATTAATTTTAACGTTCCCGCTCGCCCTACCAGGCAGTTTAGACCCTTACTTTTAAAATTTTCTAGAACAAATTTTGAGTTAAACGAACCATTCCGCCGTATATGTCATGATTTCAATTTTCATTCCAGCATATTTGATCTAACAGACTCACTCTTTACCATTAAAAAAATTATTTTATCTGCTCTTAACAAGTAACATTTAATAATTATAAACTTTAATCTAATTCTTAATTTCGGCTGTTGAAATTTTTGTTTCTGTAGCTGAGCAGCTTAAGATCGCAACGCTTAAAACTCTCTTGCCTTTAATGACTCGGCTAATTCCGCTCGTTCGCGGATTGCGCCCCTCGCGTCGGTTGGGCGGGAGGAGGGTAATCGTTGGGTATTATTATTATTATTAATATTGAGTGGGAAAACAAGTTTTTGTTTTCCGAAAACTTTTTCGGTAATGCTGAGTGTTTAGTTTGTAAACACATAACTAAACGAAATAGGGAGTACTATGTTAAAAGGCATTATAGCGGAAACCATACTATTTATATCGGTAACGGGCAGTGGAATGTGGAAACTCTTTTCAATGTTTGGAACTACTTATGTATTTATTGTTGCGAAGTTTCGTTTTCCACTTTGAAATTAATAAAATCAAATACTAGAAATAAAATTAGCGATCGGCACCTTGAAGACTTACTTCGTATAAAGTTTTGCGGCTCCGAACTAGATTTAGATAAGTTGGTTCAAAACTATGAATATATTGATTTTTAGTTTTTTGATACAGATGTTTAGGTGAAAACTTCAACATAAATTCAATATTTAAAATTTTTTGAATTTTAATTTTTTTTTGACAAGTGAATTGTCTTTATTTTTGTAATTGATAAAAAATTAATAAGGAATTTCATTAATTTCACAATTTTGTAAAAGTTGTCGAATCACTTTCAAATTTTTTTTATATTAATTAATACTAAAGCTTTGTATTTTTTTTTGTGTGTAGCAGCAAGCTCTCTCATACTCCAACACAAGCACACAGTCTGGTAGTGTGCGTTTGGGCATCACTGATGTACATACGCACATAATTTCTGAGAGCCAAGTAGCGTTGTTTTGGCACTAGGGTGGGTCGATTCCGAACTTTTTTCGATTCGGGATTTCTAATAGTGCGGAAAAGTTGCCTTAGTACTTCCTGATTTAAATGCAACTTTTTGTTTTGAGATCGGATTGCATCATCAATCCCAACTCCGGCCTTGAAATTTCGGAAATTCGCCTAAAATCGTGAAATTGTCTACCTAGCGCCTGAAATACGAATCTCATGGCAAAATGTATAAAACAAAAGTTATTTGTCACGTCATTTTCTACCGAAACGGTAGTAGGACGAACCGTTCCCGAGATACGAGCGAAAAGGCGGCGCGCCACAGCGCAAGGTGAAAATTGTTGCAGCTCTCAGCTAACCTGTATTGGTCACCCAGAACCCACCGCGTGGAGGTGGCTGCTCTTCGGGTTCCTCCCAAGCCCAACCCAACCAACCAACCATATGTCAGGCTTGTTTTGGTCTGAATCTGTGTCAAATTTATTGACAAAATCAGATTTTGTACTAAACTTTGGCACTTGTTGCCTAGATTTCAGTGTAGGGCGTATAAAGCGATCACGAGATTGGGGGCCAATAACTTTAGAAGATACCTCTGTCACCAGTTTGACGGTTCTCTCGACTGCCACGGTGTGAGAGGGGAATTCACTAAATTTCCATACCTCTGCAGTGTCTCCCGACAGCCCCTTTAATGAGTTCTTCGTTAGAAACTGAACAAAGAACTGGTGGAACAGTCAATCATATCGTAATAATTATTAGCTTTGAAATTAAGCTTTGGCACTTTATTACATCTAACCCTTCCATTTACAGTGTCAGACTCTGCTTCTCTGGCTGCCAGAAGACGGCCAAGGGCCAACTTTCTGACTTCTATCCGTTCGTCAGTCATCATACTAAGGAGAATGTTTTCTGGAAGTGCAAAGAAAGCATTCTGTTGAATGGATGAATCGACAACCTTGCTGTACTTGTGTAAGTGTATTGTCTTTGCGGCCGTCAAAATACAGCCCATATACAGAGTCAATACTTTCGGTGTTTTGGAGCTTAACTCCAACACTTTTTTTGCCCGACTAATCTTGCATTTGTCAGTGACAAAGCTAGCCTGATCCTCTGTTATCAAACGTGCTTTCTTGGCATCCAGAAAAGCAGATGAAACAATCAAGGCCGCTGCTCTATCACTTACTCCAAATCTTTGGGCAGCAAAAGCAGTGTGTTCTAATACTAGTGTGTTTTGTTTGGTTTTAGAGGATGGAAGAGAAAATTCATCATCAGCATTGTTTTTGGAAGAATCCATGTGCGACGCACCTACATTGTTGTCGTCTGTATGAGGTTCTGGCTGATCTGAATGGTCTCGTGTTCTAGCTGATACTTTATGGTAAGTGTTGATGTTGAATGACGTTTTGAAAGCTTTTCTTTACGTTAATTTTTCTTTGTAATCTTTTTTGTTTCAGGTAGATCAACACTTCCAATGCGACCAATTCTTCTGGTTCTCTGGTCCAAGAGAAATGGTTGTTCATTGATAGGAACTTTCCTTTCCTTGGGACAAGTGCAAGAAGAAAAATAAATGCATTTACAAGCAGCGATGTCAAATAATTTTCCGGCAGAAGAGACAAAGTCGTCTCTTTTAGAGCTCAAACCTATTGGGTTCCTTAAAAACATTTGTTTAAGAGTCAGAAATTTCTTATGGTATGTGGTGAGCATTTGTACAACTCTGGTGTGTGAAACTATCGGAATAGATGACTTTTTGAAAGTATTTTCAACCTTTTTGCAACTATTTCTGTAACCTCTTTACTCCTAGGTTCATAGTTGTCGCCTCGGAGTCGCCCTATACGAAATCTTTCAAACTGATAACACAAAAGAACATCCTGGTAAGTGGTTAACTGGGACTCAGAGGGATTGTACGGATATATGCCAAACACAGGACATTTCTGTCTAAATTTAAATTTAGATACAGACATTTTGAGTTCTGTGTTCTCTTGAGAGAATATAAGTGATAGCACTCGGCGAAATCAACGACAAGAGTAAAGGAACTCGATGAAAAAATATTTGTGTGGAGACCTATCCGAACGTGTCCTTTGGCATAGGTGAATGAATGTGAGTGATAGCACTCGGCGAAATCAACGTCAAGAAGTGTGGCCGCAAGCCGATTTTCACCTTGCGCTGTGGCGCGCCGCCTTTTCCATTTCGGTAGCAAATGACGTGACAAATAACTTTTGTTTATACATTTTGCCATGAGATGCGTATTTCAGGCGCTAGGTAGACAATTTCACGATTTTAGGCGAATTTTTGAAATTTCAAGGCCGGAGTTGGGGTTGAATATGCAATCCGATCTTCAAACCAAAAGTTGCATTGAAATCAAGAAGTACTAAGGCAACTTTTCCGCACTATTAGAAATCCCGAAACGAAATAAGTCCGGAATCGACCCACCCTATTTGGCACCCACTTGTACCCGCTCAACTAACAACAAACTAACGTTAACTGCTAGTGCAGTGTGAGCAAGCAAAAAACAGACCGATTATTTTTATCATTTTGTATGAAAGAAAACTAGAAAACTTAAATTCACATTTTATAAATTTATTATAATTTATTATCTCCCCGAGCATGCCTTTGCCAACAAGTCGTCTTTTCGCGACGATGGCAAAAGCTAAAAATCATAAATTGCTCAACTTTCTCGATCATACGTATACATACATACATATTTACGCATGTTTGTAGGCGAAGCTGCTACAGCGGCAAGGGGTGACAATCGGCGGCTATTACTTTACTTATGCCTTAAAAGTTCTATTGCTACGAATATGGAAATGACAACGAAATAATGCAAATATGCATATTTCTAAAGGTCATTAATTTCTTTGAAGAAATGAAAGGAATGGAATGATCCTGAGAAGTATAGTCTTAACTTTTCAACGGCCAATGAAGTGCATTTCAATCAAAAGGAATTTATTCATTAAAATCACCACTCAGAAGTCGTTTTATCCGTTGTAAGCGAACGATTTTCGAAGAAACATCATTTCTAATATGCCAAAAGACAAAATAGGAAATGAACTTCTTAAACCTCACGCTGTCAGATAAGACGATATATCTCGTCATCGCGGGTCGATTTCCAAAAAATAGACTAACGCAGGGTATTTCAACAAAAGGGCACATAAAATAGTTGAGAATTCGCAGAAATGAAAGAGAAAGGAAAGAAAAAGCAGTATAACTTCAATAATGAACAAGCATACAAACATACATATGCGCAACAGCAGCAAGGAAAGAGGTAACAATCGGCGATCCATTGTATATTTCTTTCATGCATAACCATACCATAATTAGGACAACGTAATACAAGTGTCAATGGTGGTCTAGGTGGTAAGCTCTTGAAAAGTTACGACGGGCACGTAGGTACGTAGGTTCGAATCCCAACAGAATTGATTTTTTTATTGAATATGTCACCAACCAAAAATTGAAACATTGTTCTACAAAAACAACAACAGCATAAGCATGGCAACATTGTGTTGTTGGTAGAAAAGCCGAGCTGTGCCGATAGAAACGAACAAACGATCGCCGACTGTCACCGCTTCGCTTGCTGCTCGAACATCTTCGCAGACAAGGTTGCGTAGATTCATATTGAGCAAGGTTGCGCAACCAGAATCTATCGCAACCTTTTCCGAACTCGTATAAGAAGTATAACTTCAAAAATAAATTCGTTGCTTATTCACACATTCAAATTCAAACTTAAATAGGGAAATATTTTTCAAATTTATATTGGCATTTCATTTATGTATCTGGTGAATTGAGCAAGCTTTGAAAACAAAAGCAAATAAATTTTCTCAATATTATAAAAATAAAATTCTACAAAAATTTTATAATTTCTTAATATATTATTGCAATATATTGTGTTGGAGTCTTGTGAAGAGAGTGAAAAAGTGCACATGTGGATTAGAAAAGCTAAATTGACTTTTTATTATTTTTGAGAATAAATAAAATAAAAATCTATTCATAAAACTTTATTAATTAAATCGACCACGTGAATACATAAATGAGTGACCAGTGCTCACCTTTCGAGCAAGGTCACTCGATGAAGAGAACAACATTAATTAATAATGAGTCAAGGACTCTTTTAACAGAAATAACAAACCTAAATGTTGAGTTATTAAATAATTCAACAAATATGACAACTTTGAGCATGCAAAATGTCAGTTCTGCTAATGAATTGAGAAACGAAAGTGATAATACAATGCAATGGCAAACTGTGACTAATAAAAGACCTCAATCAGGCTCTCCCACTATTGTTCAAAAACGAACAAAAACAAACAACTATACAAACTTAGCGGATAGCTATAACTCTATTCCAACAACTCAACTCAACAACAATAACATCAGCAGCAATTCCAACAGCACGAACATGTTTGCCGGGCTACAAGACGACAAGACAAGAATCGGATAGCAATAACATAATGGATCAAAACATAGAAGAGAATACACCAAAACCACCACCAATTATTGTACCAAATATTAGAGATATTAGCGGTATGATTAAGTATTTCGAAACTATTATTAATAAATCCGAATTTAGTTATAAAGCTTTGCGAGACGGCCAAATTCGAGTAATGGTAAAATCTATAGGGTCATACAGATCTCTGGTAAAAGATATGAAAGAAAAAGAAATTAACTACCATACGTACCAGCTTAAACAAGAGCGTGCGTATAGAATTGTTTTAAAAAACTTACATTTCTCTACTCCAGTAGATGACATAAAAGAAGAAATAGAAGCGTTGGGTTTTAAGGTTAGGAACGTTAGCAATATACGAAGTAGATTTACGAATATGCCTTTATGCATGCATTTTGTCGACTTAGAACCAAGCAATGACAATAAAAATATCTTTAATTTAAAATATCTTGGTAACGCTATTGTTAAGGTTGACCCTCCCAAAAAAGGTAAATGATGTTGTACAATGCCATCGCTGTCAAGAGTTTGTGCATACCAAATCATATTGTACAAAATCGTACAGGTGTGTGAAGTGCGGTCTGGACCATCCAACAGCTGAATGCGTTAAAAGTAAAGATACGCCTGCCAAATGTATTAATTGTTTACAAAGCCATCCAGCAAATTACAAGGGATGCAAGGTGTACCAAAACCTTGCCAAAAAATCGAATATGACTGATAAAAGAAACAATTTCCCATCATATTCCCATGCCTCTCATAATTTCCCCCAACTGAATAATTATAAACAAACAGAAAATGTGTATGCCAACCCTAATATATCATATGCCCAATGTGTTCAAAGTAATTTAAATTCAGAAAACAACGTTCTTGAAAAAATTGAAACCTTATTTTCTAAACAGCTTGAGCTTACTCAAAGTTTGTTTAAAATGATGTCCACTCTTTTGGAAAAACTATGCAAGTAGGTCTCCGAATAGCTATTTGGAACGCCAATGGTCTGACTAATCATACCGAGGAAGTAAAATTATTCCTAAATACAAACAATATAGACATTTTCTTGGTGTCTGAAACCCATTTCACAACTAAATCGTACTTCAAAATCATCGGTTATGATCTTATATGTGCAAACCATCCGCGCAACAGAGCCCATGGGGGTTCCGCCATTTTAATCAAATCCAGAATCAAATATGAATGTCTGGAAGAAGTTAGAGAACAATATCTACAAGCAGCAGGAGTTAAAGTTAAATGTGACAACCATGAGTTACCCATATACTCTGTATACTTTCCTCCAAGATTTAACCTTAAAACAGACCAATACGTTGATATTTTTAGACAGTTTGGTTCAAAATTTTTGGCAGGTGGGGACTTCAATGCAAAGCACCCTTGGTGGGGCTCTAGGATCATAAATCCTAAGGGCAGAGAACTTGAAAAATGTATTACCCAAAGAAATTTTTCCATTTTATCAACAGGCACTCCAACATATTGGCCAAGCGACCCAAGAAAAAATCCGGATCTTCCCGATTTTGTGATATACTCTGGTTTACCCAGATATAAATTAAACATTCAGGACAGTAATGAACTAAGTTCAGATCACTCGCCTTTAATTGTTTCATATAATGAAAATGTTTACCAGACTTCCAAAAAATATAAGATCCTTACCCCGAAAACCGATCTCAAATCCTTCCAATATTGTATCGATAAACATATTGACCTTAACGTGCCCTTAGAAAATGGTGGCGAATTGGATTCAGCGGTAGAATCGTTTACAAACCTGGTTCATGAGGCTGCATATCTATCTAGCCCGATAAGAAACCAGCCGACTTTTACTGATCATTTACAGGTTCCTGCTGAAGTGTTGGGTCTAATTAAAGAAAAAAGAAGATTAAGAAAAGCCTGGCAGCTAAATAGATACCCAGCTGAAAAGAGAGCACTTAATAAAGCAACCAAGCTACTAAAATTAAAGCTATCTGAACTGAAGAATGAATCCTTCAGTTTGTTTATTAAAAGCCTTGAACCCACTAAAAACGATGAGCACAGACTCTGGAAAGCTACCAAGTATCTTAAACGACCAACCAAACGAAACGCAACAGTTAGGGACTCAAATGGGGTATTTTGCAGGAGTGATGAAGCCAAAACAGAGGCCTTTGCTAAACACCTCTACCAAATTTTTCAACCTAATTCTTTAGGTACTAGTAGTGATGAAACAGAGATTCTAAATTTTTTAGAATCTCCGTGTCAAATGGACCTCCCCATTAGCAAGATATCAAATAGCGAAGTTGCTATGGAAGTACGTAGATTAAATAATAGTAAAACACCCGGCTACGACTATATTGATAGCAAAGTTGTTAAAATTCTTCCGGAAAAAGCTATCGAGTTTCTCACATTAATATATAATGCTATTTTAAATATAAATCATTACCCCACACAATGGAAATGTGCCACTGTGGTCATGGTCCCAAAACCAAATAAGCCTGAAAGCTGTCTTACGTCATATCGTCCTATTAGCTTACTGGTAACATTTTCGAAAATATTCGAAAGAATATTTTTGCAAAGAATGTTACCAGTAATTGAGGATCAAAATATCATACCTGAACATCAGTTTGGGTTCAGAATAGGACACGGTACGCCAGAGCAATGCCATAGGGTGGCAAATGTAATTACAAATGCGCTGGAAGAAAAAAATACTGTTCTGCAGCCTTCTTAGACGTTCAACAAGCTTTTGACAGGGTATGGCATCCAGGACTCCTCTTCAAAATAAAAAGGCTAATGCCAGCACATTACTATTTAGTGCTTAAATCTTATTTAAGTGACAGACACTTTTATGTAAGGCACCGAGATGCCTCATCAGAAATCTACAGCATTAATGCTGGTGTACCGCAGGGTAGTGTTTTGGGTCCAGTCCTATACACAATATTTACATCAGATATGCCCACATTACGAGAAATAGAGGTAGCAACTTTTGCTGATGACACAGCGTTTATCGCTTCTAGTGGTACCCCTATAGAAGCTTCGTCTCTACTTCAAAACCAACTGAATATGCTGGAAGTTTGGCTCAACAAATGGAAAATAAAGGTTAACTCTGAAAAGTCTACACATGTCACATTTGCATTAAGAAAAGAGGAGTGTCCTGCTGTATTTTTAAATAATAAGCAGATTCCTACTAGGGATAAAGTTAAATATTTAGGCATCTAGATCGACGTCTTACATGGAAAAGTCATATTCAGGCTAAACAGCAGCAATTAAAAATCAAAACTAAACGCATGTACTGGTTGCTCGGTCGAAAGTCTCAACTTAGCATAGAAAATAAAATACGGCTCTACAAAGCATTCAGCTTTGGGGTACTGCCAGTAAGTCCAATGTGGAGATTTTGCAACGTTATCAATCAAAAACATTGCGGTCACTTATTAACGCCCCATGGTTTGTTACCAATGAAGCTATCCATAACGACCTAGGTATTCCCTTTATAAAAAATGAGATCCCTAAATATAGTGCTAGATATCTTGCACGTCTCTCAAACCATATAAACCCAATTGCTGTTTGTCTGTTAGATACAACTTATGAAACTATACGGCTAAAACGTTCTCATATCTTCGATTTACCATTTCTCTAAAACTTTCTTAGATTTAAGTCTGGAACAAAAAAAAAAAAAAAAAAAAAAAAAAAAAAAATTAATTTTTGTTGGATGTATTTAATAACCTAAGTTAATTATATTTTACTTATGTATATGTAAAAAATTAAGTAATCCTTTATGTAGATTTGCTCAAGGACAAATCTACCTCTGCCATTACCTACCAGATCTAATTTACTGAATATCTTAATGTAGATAGATTGTAAATAAAGAAAGTTAAATAAAAAAAAAAAAAAAAAAAAATTTATATTTGTTTCATTTCAATTTGATTCATTGTTACGACCCGGTTAAGTGAATTTTTAATAATAATGGAAGAGTTCAAATTTTGTATTTCGGATTTATTCGAATATATTGAGGAGCATTACGACACCCAACCCGAAAATGAGTCAATAAAAAGGGTTGAACTTAACGCGATATACGACAAGGCAAACAAATCGTACGATGCCTTTCGTAGAACCCAACAAAAATCCGGTGAAACTATTGATTTTGCAAAAATCAAAGAAAAATTTAAAAATGGTCATCAATTGTATTTGATATGTTTAGGATCCATTAATCAATCTATTGATGATATCAAGACCCCAACTCCAATAATAAAGGAACGAGTTTCAGAGGAATATTCATCGCGGGACATAGGACCCTCAATTCATCTACCCCCTTGCAGATTTCGCAACCTGGCCTTCATTCAGAGACATGTTTACGGCTATATATGTAAATAACTACAAAATCAGGAACGTTTTTGCTTAAATATTTATTTATATTACATCTTTTGTTAATATTTTACAAAAGTTTTAAACAAAAAAAATGTACAGTATTAACAAAGTTCGCTGTTTAAATTTTTATACTCTCGCAACAAAGTTGCTAAGGAGAGTATTATAGTTTTGTTCACATAACGGTTGTTTGTAAGTCCTAAAACTAAAAGAGTCAGATATAGGGTCATATATACCAAAGTGATCAGGGTGACGAGTAGAGTCGAAATCCGGATGTCTGTCTGTCCGTCCGCCCGTCCGCCCGTCCGTGCAAGCTGTAACTTGGGTAAAAATTGAGATATCATGATGAAACTTGGTACACGTATTCCTTGGCTCCATAAGAAGGTTAAGTTCGAAGATGTGCAAAATCGGCCCACTGCCACGCCCACAAAATGGCGGAAGCCGAAAACCTATAAAGTGTCATAACTAAGCCATAAATAAAGATATTAAAGTTAAGTTTGGCACAAAGGATCGCATTAGGAAGGGGCATATTTGGACGTAATTTTTTTGGAAAAGTGGGCGTGGCCCCGCCCCTCACTAAGTTTTTTGTACATATCTCGAAAACTACTATAGTTATGTCAACCTAACTCTACACAGTCGTTTCCTTCAGGCATTTCCATATACAGTTCAAAAATGGAGGAAATCGGATAACAAACACGCCCACCTCCCATACAAAGGTTATGTTGAAAATCACTAAAAGTGCGTTAACCGACTAACAAAAAACGTCAGAAACACTAAATTTTACGGAAGGAATAGCAGAAGAAAGCTGCACCCAGGCTTTTTTTAAAAATTGAAAATGGGCGTGGCGTCGCCCACTTATAGACCAAAAACCATATCTCAGGAACTACTAGACCGATTTCAATGAAATTCGGTATAAAATATTTTCTTAACACCCTGATGATATGTACGTAATGTGGGTAAAATCGGTTCACAACCACGCCTTCTTCCAATATAACGCTATTTTGAATTCCATCTGATGCCTTCTCTGTATAATATGTACATATATACATTAGGAAGTGAAAATACAATTCAATACTCAAAGTACACAAATTGATCTAATCTAATTAATTTTACAGCAAAATAAAAAAATATGTAAATGACGGATAATGAAATCTCGATTATCACTTTATCATGCGAGAGTATAAAATGTTCGGTGACACCCGAACTTAGCCCTTCCTTACTTGTTTTTAATGTATTAACGTTGTAAACGCCTTGCTTGTAGCGACGATAACACGTTTTTGCACTACACGCAGCATCATAACCGATGGCACTTACATCGTTTTTCCACACTGATAGTGATAATTAAAAATTAAATATCGAGTTCAATTTTACTGGTTAAAGGAAAATATAAAGTTTTAATAATTACAAAATATACTTTCTTATTAAAATAACGCAATACTCTGCGTAATTACAGATTTTATTAAAGAACCAACATCTTCTGGGGTAAATAGTAATAATAAATTAAACAATAATGCTTCTATTTCAGTTTTTTATTTCAATAAAGAAGAAGAAACAAAGCGGCAATTTAGTTTTCATGTAAGAGTTGAAGTTAACTTAACTACAAATGGCCCTATAAAACTCAGCATCTTGATTGGGCAAATATACCGCCATTGCTAACAAGTCTTTTTTCTTTTCAGCAGAAATCGCTATTGGTTTCTTTCGAAGAACTGGTAATTCATATGGACGTAATATATCTCGCGCATATTTCTGCTGACATTTTGACTTTTTTCTTAAGCTGTGACAATGCCATGGTTCGCTAGTACTGTGATTCATTCTGAGACGTAAAACTTGCATGTCATCTGCAGTAATTTGGAGCCATCTACCTTAGGTTATTTTGCACGTATTTTTGTTTAAATTTTTTATGAGAACATCAAAGTTTTTAAAGTCAATTTGAAGCATTTGATGCACCCTGAAAGGGTTAGAAGACTTAGCTGATTTAATCATTTCGTGAACATCTACTGGGGTATAAATCCGCGCTGTTTTCTTTTTCCTTTCAATTCGAGAGAAATCTCGATCACACGGTAAAAAGCTGTGTCCAGAAACTAAAAATTTCTGATTAGCTTCAGAAAAGTATTTAATTTTTATTAGATGGTAAATTAAAGTGATCATGGTCCAATTATTATTTTGACCCACACATCTGTCGGACCAAATAATTAATTTTCTCACACCTCCAGCTTTTAAAATGGCGTAGGTGGAATTGATGTGTCTTAAAATACATTAAGCGATTTCAGCTGCACACCTTTTTGCAACTGTTTCATGCCAAGTATACATGTCAACAGTATTTTGCCCCAAATTATGTATAGCGAAGTTGTAATTCGAATACTGCCGCTGATAAAAGACATCCGTATGTGTGAGATTTGGAGTATAAATCACTTGCTGTAAGTCAACGCAAAGCGCAACAATATGGGAACTGCCTAATGCTGACTTTGTGTCATCACTCAGCTTAGAATATGCTTTTTCAGCCTTTTTGTGATGTGCCTCTGCCAGTTTCTCTATGCATCTTATTTTATTCTGGTCTTCAGCGGCAATCGTTTCTATATAATACTTATCGCAGTGCTTACAAGTGTCGGACCTTGGTAATCCAAGCCGCAAACCGAATTCTGCGTTAAATATATCTCTGTATGTATTATAACTTATAGTTCTATCTGGATATTTTTCCTTGAATAATTTAAACATTTTTGTAATAGTTAAATCTGGATGGAGGCAATTTTTTTTGAACTAGAACGACTGTAGTGACTTTCTTGACAAGGAAAGCTTTCTATGTGTTCCATCACACTTTTCTTTTCAGCACTAACTTTTTTATTCGGCCTATTATCATGTCCGTCCGCGCTGATCACTCAAACTATCTCCCGCCTTCAGTTTTTCAACTAAAATTTGAAGTCTTCGTTGTGTCACTTGAAAGGTATGACAAATCATTTGTTTGCACACTCTCACATTTCTCTCATTGTGCTGTGGTAGAAAATAGTTCACTGTTACATTTCGACGTAATGTGCCCTCTGAAACTCTTCTTCTTTACGGTTCTTTCAATTCCATTTGATAAAATTGAGAGAAATGCTTCTGAATAGTCTCCAATTTGAAGCTTTAGCACTGTAGATAAAAAGCGCAGTTCAAACTCTGATGAATACAAAAACAAAACTGATATTGACACAGCTTACACTTACAACGTTTTTCCACATTACCGTTTCTGGAGAATTTTTTTTATGTACAACTTTCTTCCTGAATATGCTTCTCCACTATTTCTCAGCCTCTTATTACTTATATCTTTCCAATTTTCATAATTTATTTTACGTTTTTTTCCTTTATTGCACTTTTGAATGGTGCTCCACACCTCTAAATTTGCAATAATTACCAGCATTTAAAACGTTTTCCCACTCACTACTGACTTTGGGACGCAGCTCAATGGCTAAAAACTGATGGATATTGCAAAATTTTGCGCTCTCATGATACGGGAGAGCATTATTAAAGGTAATTTGCAAAACAACAGGATTGCCAAAAAATGTCACTTACAACGTTATTCGAGGCGATGATTCAATTGTCTCACAGATCTGCACAACGTCTACATATACGCTAGCAGCTGGGACCCCATCTTAATCTTCTTATGCGGATTGAAACTGCCCAAAACCCTACTTCATTAATTCGAGGACACCCTAGAAGATAACTCGGAAATACCACCCTGGAAAACTTTCGACGCGTTTCTCACTCATCGATATAAATCTTTGGAAGCAGTAGGAAATCTAACTGACCCCGTTCAAGTGACTCAATCCGACAGTGGATCCTATAGAAAAGGAAAAGACAGGAAATTCAGCACATTTCTCGCTAATGTTTCCGGAACTTCGACCTTGAATTTTTCACATGCTAGTGCACACCCAGTTAGATGCAAAAACTTCTCAAAAAAACCTAAAGACATTGAAAGTTGTAAGCTTTGTAGAACACAACATTCAATTCGAGAATGCCCAAAGTTCTTACAAATAAATGTTGAGACCCGAATAACCACAATAAAAAATAATGGTTATTGCTTCAATTGCCTTGCATTATCTCACAATTTCAGAGAATGCAAGAGCAGAAAGAAACATAACACTCTTCTGCATAGGGATACACCAACCAGTTCCCCATCCCCCCCCGCAAGGATCGAGAGCCTCAAACTGGCCTCTTGACCCAAACAACAGTAGTACCTCACAAACCCTTAATACCAATATAAATCCGCAAGCCTACACAACCCTCTTACAGTCCACTAAAAATAAAACCCAAGACCCACAAAACTTCAGTGGGAAGCAGATTATGTTAGGTACTGCTGTAGTCCAAGTTTTATACAAATGGCAAATATTCGCAGCTCGCGCACTAGTCGACTTCGGGTCAGAGACCACAGAGAAAATTGGACATACCCACGTTCAGGAAAAATGCACAAGTGACTGGATTGAATAACACCGTTTCGGCAGCACCCTCCAAAATTTGTGAACTCACCCTTCGTTCCCCGACAAGAAAGGAGTTTAAAATAACAACACATGCATTTATCTTAAAAACTTTAACCGATAATTTACCCACTCACTCACTTAATACGATCATTACTAATACAGATTTTGGTTTTAGTTTAGCTGACCCTCACTTTTATAAACCCAGACCAGTCGACATATTGATCGGAAGTGACCTGTACCCACAAATAATTCTCAGTGGTGTACGGAGAAATGTATTCGGGACCCTTCTAGCCCAAGAAACGGAATTCGGTTGGATTCTATCCGGACCCACACCATAAAAACCCTTATCACCCTCAATAATGTCATTTTTCAGTAAGATGACCCCAGACAAGTTGCTCATACAATGCTGGGAAGTTGAAGAAGTTCCAAGAAAGCCTCTACTCTCAACTTCAGATATAGTTTGTGAGCAAATTTATAAAAATACAGCCCACAGAAACTCAAATGGGCGCTATGTGGTAACATTACCCTTTAAAACCCCAGAACAACTCAAGACACATAGCTCTAGCTCAATTTTTTCAAAATGAAAAATCAATGTCGAGAAAACCCGAAATAAAAGCGGCGACAAGGCCATCAACGAGTATTTGGAACTCGGTCATATGACCTAAGTAGAATACGACCCTGCAGATAATACGAAAACGTATTATCTGCCACATCTCGCAGTCATCAAACCGGATCGCATAACGACTCAATTCCGAGTAGTATACAACGCATCATGCCCCACCTTGAACAGGAACAGCCTCAATGATGTACTACATACTTGACCCATTCTGCAAGCAGACTTCGTAACCCTAGTAGTAAAATGGCGAATGTTACGAATCGTATTCAACGCAGATATTCAAAAAATGTATCGCCAAATTCTCGTTGAAAGCAGACACACTCCGTTTCAAAGAATCTTATTTAGGAAATCCCCTAACGACCCTATAGAAGATTTTGAATTACAAACTGTTACGTTTGGTATTAACTGTGCTCCATTTCTAGCTATCCGTACCCTCCTCAAATTAGCGGATGATGTACAAGGAACCCACCCACTGGCAGCAGAGATACTTCGAAACGGAATGTATGTTGATGATGTACTTGCAGCAGCACATGACGTACCAAAAGCGATAATGGCACGAGATGAACTCACTTCATCTTTGAAGTCCCCAGGATTCGCTCTACGCAAATGGACCTCAAATGACCCAAAAGTTTTATCTGGAATCCCACAAGAACATCTATTGGATACCAACTCACTCAGTTTACCAGAATCCAATAACACAAAAACACTAGGAATCAGATGGAATGCAAAAAAGATGCGTTCTTTTTTCTCATCAACCCTATTCAAGATAAAACGTCGTATACTAAAAGAGAAGTACTATCGATTATAGCAAAATTGTTTGACCCAGCTGGTTGGCTCAGCCCCGTTGTAGTCACAGCAAAAATAATAATGCAACAGATATGGCTTGATAAATCCGATTGGGATAAGTGTCTGAAACCCTTAACTCTCCATCGATGGGAAATATTCATAAAGGACTACGATTCCTTAAATCTCATTGAAATTCCTCGATGGACCCACTTTTCGACATCGGTGATCATCAATTTTCATGGATTCTCTGACGCATCTGAAAAAGCTTACGCAGCAGCCCTATATATCAGTGTTTGTAGAAATACAAATACCTGGACGACCCTTTTGGTATCCAAGACTCGTGTGGCCCCAATAAAAACTATATCGTTACCAAGGCTAGAAAATTGCGGAGCTATTCTTCTGGCGAATCTGGTGGATGCAACACTACCCCAACTAAGTATAACCCAATACCGTACTCATCTTTGGACGGATTCCACAATTGTTCTTTCATGGCTTAGCAAACCCCCATGCACATGGACAACCTTTGTATCCCACCGAATTGCCACAATCGAAGAAAAGGTTGGAACCGAAAATTGGACTCACGTCGAAAGTCAAGACAATCCGGCATATCTAGCTACTCGCGGAAGCACACCTCTGGAAATGGTTAACAATGACCCCAGGTGGCACAGACCCCAATGGCTAACAATCGATCCGAAACACTGGCCAGTTACCAAAAAATCAATCGATACAACACTGGAACTCCGACCAATCAAGACCTTCGTGAACACAACACAAGAGGATATACTGGATTCTCATCCTTACCCAAAGCCATTCGAGTTGTAGCATATTTGTTCAGATTCTGTTAGAATGCGTCATCCAATAAATCACAACAGTCAGACACAACGTTGGAAATAACTCCAGAAGAGTTCAACACTACCCGTACGAAGCTAATTATTTTATCCCAAAAGAAGTATTTCCAGGAAGAGTATGAAGCCTTAACCCAGAAAATCAGCATTCCCAAAAAAAGTACAATTTTGACACTAAACCCTTTAATCGATACCAAAGGAATAATGCGAGTTAATAGTAGGTTGAGCAATTCAGCGGCATTATTACTACCCTATAGCAGTCGATTAGCCAAACTACTCACCCAATTTACCCATCTAATAACCCTTCATGGCGGCAACCATCTAGTCTTACGACTTATGCGTTCGGAATTTTGGATACCGAAGCTGAAAACCCTCATCAAGTCTAGCATTTATCAGTGCAAAACTTGCGTTTTGCACAAAAAGCGCAACACTACTCAGATTATGGCAGCACTACCCGCAGAACGTACCACCTTAACCCGTCCATTCGCAGCAACAGGAATCGATTTCGCCGCTCCCTAAGACATAAAAAATTACACCGGCAGAGCATGTCTGATTACAAAAGGTTATGTATGCGTATTTGTTTGTTTTGCAATCAAAGCAATACATCTAGAGCCAGTAAGTAATCTCACCACCAACGCATTCATGGCCGCATTCGCACGTTTCTTTTCCAGGCGCGGATGTCCCGCCGATCTCTATTCGGACAATGGTACTAATTTCGTTGGAGCGTCTATACTTTTAATTAAAGATTGGCGATAATTCATGAAGTCATTGAAAATTCAATTAACAACTAGTGAAGCACACCAAAAAATTAACTGGCACTTTAATCCTCTAGGAGCTCCACACATGGGTGGACTCTGGGAAGCAGGAGTGTAAAGTTTAAAGAGCCACTTGAAACTTGTCTCAAAACCAGAAATTCACTTTCGAAGAACTAGCCACCCTTTTAACCCGAATCGAAAGTTGCTTGAATTCTCGTCTTTTAAGCCCATTAAGTGAAAACCCAACTTATTTAGAACCTTTAACTCCAGGCCATTTCTTAATAGGTACCCCTTTATTAATCTCAACAGAACCCAACTTTGAAGGTGCACAGCTAAGCATCGCACAAAGATGGCAGAAACTGAAGATACTCCATCAACACTTCTGCAAACGATGGCAAGAAGAATATTTGAAAGAACTCCACAATACACTCAGAGCAATATAGACGTCAACGATATGCTAGTTATACGTCAAGAAACTCTACCCCTAAATGAGTGGAGACTTGGTCGCATAGAAAAAACGTATCTCGGTGCAGACAATAAAGCAAGAGTAGTTGACATGCGTACCTCTCAGGGAACAATTACCCGCCCAATAACCAAAATAGTCACTTTACCAAATTATTAATCTTATTTTCTTATAGTGACATGGGCCCTCAAACCAGTACGAAGCCAATTTGCAGCCGCCAAAGCAGCCCCACTATCACTGTGGGATTACTCAGCGTAACCCGTAGCATCAGCCCACTCTCCGACGAGGGAACTCTGGCAATACGTCTTCATCGCTTTAAAGCGACCCTTTCCCCTATTCGAGAGGAGCGGGGAAGTACCCATCGCACGGCCCGGCGTACTATCAGCCGTTCATCAAAATGAATACACAAACACGTCGCCTGTGGATTGTGTAAAAAAGATCATAGACTGGTAACATGTTCAAAATTCACTTAAATGAACATCAACGAAAAGTTTGACGCAGTCATTAAGTAAAAGTATTGCGTCAATTGCTTGGCCAGATCGCATTCTACCCAAAAGTGCAGAAGTAAAAAACGATGTGCCACGTGTAATGGGGAGCACCATTCAACCCTACATGGGCACCCCAGGTTGTTCTGCAAAGAGCCAAAGAAAACATCAAAAAGCGAAGTAAGATCATATAGACAAAAAGATCTACCCACGTTACTGGCCAAGCCGACCCTCATACCAACTGTCATGATCAAAGTCAAACACGATGACAAATGGAACAAAATACGAGCCATAACCAACCCGACCCGAAAGGTGACTATTATTGCGTCAGAACTGGTTCAGAGACTGAGGTTACCGAAAACGTACCTCGACTCGCACCCCGATAATAGCACCGTGATCGTACAAAATACCGTACTCGGTTGGACTTTAACCGGTGCTTGTGCGATTTAAACCCAAGTATACCTCACACCCGTTCATAACAATACTCATTTACCCAAATCAAAATAGATCTAAAAATCTTTTTATTCGCAGACACTGCAAGGCGGCCGGGATGTTCATACCAAATGAATTCATCCCTGCATTGTCCTCCTAACTCGTCTAAATACGAATTAGAGGACAATGCATAAAACACCCAACAGCGCCAACATAACAACGAATTAGCCAACACACAGAAACACACAATAAAAAAAAAGAGATACCACAGCGGACGGACATATAGGCGCCAAAACAACAGCAGCAGTATTAGCAGCAACAATAACCACAGCAGCAGAATCAAAGGTCTCAACGCTGGAGTAAAAAAACACATCAGGTTACATTTAAATATGAATTTATTATAATTGTAGTTATATTCATAAAACAACACACAATTATACCCACTCACATATAGCCACATAATTGTATATACAATTAACCCACATCTTTATATCACACTTGTTCGCTACATATACCCTCAAATATACAAATTTTTATTATTATCAAATCCTAATAATTTTTATTTTATTTGGCATACCGGCAAACACACGTCGATCACCCCGACATCACCAATTGAGTAAAGGTTGTTTCAAAATCCCGAATATCAATTAAATGAGAACTGGGAGCGCTAACAGAACGGCTGCACCAATCTTGATGACATTTTCAGAGGTTGTTCGCTGTGGATCAAAGAAGGATTTTGAAATAAAAATACCTTATACTTGTCATTAAGAAAAGTCGGAAAATTGGATAATTCCAAAAAGTAACTTTTTTCCATAAAATTTTTTTTTTCAATTTTTGTTTGTATTGTTTTTCAATATTTTGATTTGTAAATTATTTGAATCGTTCAATTTCGGTCGCTTGCTTTTTTATTCCGGCTATTCAAAAGAAACATTATCGAAAATTATTCAGTGAAAATTTTACGTGTGTTTCATACAAAGAGGTCAATTGCAGATTGAAATTTGTTACGAAGCCACGAAGAGGTCGCCCTAATATCGGTCGGCGTTCTTTTTGCCATCAACGTATATATATATATGGCAACCCAAGGCCAGGCAAGGCAAAAAGTACTTCCAGGATGCGGTGACAAATGTGAGGAATTATGGATCGCGGTCAATCAGCAAGCGATCGTCACGATGTCACAGCATGATTTTTCAAACAACAGTTACGATGTTTGATAGCCTTTATCTTGAAGCAACGTATATGTGGTGCTGTTAGATGCTAGATGTACTCTGCTGAGTGGCAAAAGAGAGGTTTGCCGCACGAGTTACATGTACGACTACGTTTGTAAAAACACCTGACAAGGCAGTTGATAAATACGTCGAACTGTTAAAGCAAATTGCAACATAACACCATTTCCGGCTTTTGCAATTTGCTTAAACAAATAAAGTAATAAAAAATTAATTTAATAAGTAAATTTCGTAAGAATTATTTTAATTAATAAAAGAATGCTTATTCAGCAATAATATGTTAAAAATAAGTGAATATTATTAATAAGCAATTTGTAATTAGAATAAGCTTCATTTTAAGTAAATTTTATCAAATAAAGTAGTCTGTTCTGGATGTCCAACAATGTCACCTCGTTGCAATCTTATTCGATTTTTTTGACTTTTTTTAAAAACCCGTTTACCGCGACTAAACATATAATTGGCGCAGTCGGTAATCCTTAGTAAAAATTTACAAGGATAGTGAAACGTTACTATAACACCCAAACAAATCCTGCGAATCTGTAGCCAACTCAGGAAGTTGACCAGACCCTCCAGGATATAACAAAAATAAAATAAAATAATTTTTCGCAGTGAAAACGACCTAAAGTTAAAGGCGTTAACCCACCGAAAATATCCGAAAGAAAACAAGTTTTGCAGTGAACACGAAAAGAAAAACAAAAGCGTGGAGTCACCAAAATTAGCGAAGATAACGAGGAAAACCATCGAAATCAAAACATCGAGGCAACAAATATTCGATAACAACAGAAAAATGGAACAAGAGCAGATTAAAATACCCAACGTAGAGCTCATAGAGCAACTGAGCAGAAGAGAGCAGCAGTTGGAGCAACTTCGACAAGCGTATGTCGATCTCCAACATCGTCAAGCAACCAATGAAAATGACCTACAACGAATTATGAAAGACATTCAACACATACCCACATTCACGGGAAAAGGAGAAGTAACAATAAATTCTTTTATGAGCAGCATCGAATATCTACTGTCAAATATAAGAGATGAGGAAGTCAGAAAGGAAGCCACCAGGGCAATATATTATAGGACGATACAAGGGGAGGCAAAGGACGTTATAATAAATTTACCGCACCCGGACAACTGGACGGAAATCAAGAAAGCGCTGAAGTTAAGATATAAACCTGATCTGGAACTCCATGAAGTATACAGAAGAATATGCAGTATAAAGGCAAACACGGTGAGTGAGTTAGCAATACTTATACAAAATATCAAATACAAAGCTGATGAACTTAGAATATATTATAAGGACGATGTAGAGATAGACATGACCAACGTGGACAGTCTTTTAGTGAACATAATTAAAGAAATGACACAGGGGACATTATTAGACAAAATTTACGAGGAACATGACCTTTATAATATTATAGAGATAATGACAAAAAGAAGATATGAGGATACATGTATTAGGCCAGAATTTAAAAAAACCAAACTAGCATATGGACAGCACGGACAATACAACAACAATAGAAAATACTACAATAATAGTAATGAGAAATATATAGGCAAAATGTTCCAAATTTTTTCAAAAATAAGGGAAATGTGGATAACAATTCTAATCAATTTAGACAGAATTTCCAACAGAAAGGAAATAGAGATAATAATTCTCACCAATATGGGCAAAGGTTCCCAACATATAAAGATAATAACTCAGGTAGAGAGAGGAGAAATATAAACTCAAACCAAGTAAGACTAGATAGATGAGAGCCTATGGAAGTAGATAGTATAGAACTAGATCAAGAGAGATCTCAAATGGCAGGACACCCTAGCAGCAGGAGCAGCCAAAATCGCTTGCAAACGCCTAGGCAAAGCTATAGAGAACTCGAAAATTATAGGGAAACTAATAATTCAGATCAAGAGAGATCCCGAATAGCAGGACACCCTAGCAGTAGTAGCAGCCAAAATCGCTTGCAAACACCTAGGCAAAGCTAAAGAGAAAGTGACGACTACAGGGAAATTAATGAATCAATTTTTTTTTACAAGGAAGCCTCGGAGAGCTTACCACAAATAGTAATAAGAATTAAAAATAAAAAATATATTGCGCTTATCGATACGGGAGCGAATATAAGTTTAGTGGATTCTGAATTGAACGAATTTCGAAAAATTCCACTTAAAAATAATATAACAATAAGAACAGTAACAAGCAAGGAAACAATTACCCATGAAGTGCATACGGAAGCACCAAAAGAATTCAATTTACCTGAAAACGCGTATATAAGATGGAGATCGACATCATTAAAAAAATAGGAAATATAATTTCATAATAGGAATTGATTTATTAAATCATTTAAACACGATGATAAATCTAATAGATGGAAAAATTTCACTAAATAAAAAAGAATCAGAATTTTTAAATAAACCATACAATTTCAGTGAAATATGTACCCTAGAAACAACAAATGAGAAATTAAAAGAAATTAAATTAGATCATCTAAATGCAGAAGAGTTTAGAGAAATCACGAAATTATTGAAAAAATTCGAAAACCTTTTATTTAAAGAAGGAGAAAAATTAACAAGTACTACGGAAATTCAACACGAAATAAAAACTACTACAGAAGAGCAAATAAATTCTAAATTATATAGATATCGACCCCAGCATGAAGAAGAAGTTAGAAAACAAATCAGAGAAATGGAAGAACAAGGAATTATAAGGAAAATTAATTCTCGATATTCCAGCCCTTTAATAGTAATTCCAAAGAAAATGGATAATTCAGGGAAAAGAAAGTACAGGATGGTAATCGATTATAGGAAGTTAAATGAGGTAACTATAGATGAAAAATATCCTCTTCCTAACATTGATTCAATTTTAGATAAATTGGGACGAGCGAAATATTTTACTACACTAGACTTAGCAAAAGGTTATCATCAAATTACAATCAAAGAGGAAGATAGGTGTAAAACAGCGTTCGTAACACCTCATGGCTTGTATGAATTTACAAGAATGCCATTCGGGTTAAAGAATGCACCAGCAACCTTTCAACGACTCATGAACGAAATTTTACGAGACTTTATAAACAAATCATGCGTAGTATACTTAGATGATATACTAATCTTTAGCACAACGTTACAGGAACATATACAATCAATTAGAGATATTTTCAAGGTATTAGAATCAAAAAATTTAAAAATACAAATGGATAAATGTAATTTTCTGAAAAAAGAAACAGAATTTTTAGGACACAAGCCCAATCCAAAAAAAATCAAAGTAATAGAAGAATTAGAATTACCAAAAACGGAAAACAAATTAAGAGCTTTTTAGGTATAACAGGTTATTATAGGAAATTTGTTAAGGACTATGCAAAGGTAGCACAACCAATTACAAAATATCTAAAAAAAGGAGTCCGAATTAATATAAAAGATCCTTCATATATAGAAGCATTCGAAAAACTTAAACGATTAATAAGCTCGCATCCAATTTTACGGTATCCAAATTTTGAAAAAGCATTTACATTAACTACAGATGCAACAAATTATGCAATAGGAGCATTTATATCTCAAGAAGGACACCCAATATGTTATACATCAAGAACCTTAAATAATCATGAACGAAATTATTCAGCAACTGATAAGGAATTTTTAGCAATTATTTGGAGCGTAAACTACTTTAGACCATATTTATACGGTAGAAAATTTAAGATCGTAACAGATCATCAACCAATTAAATATTTACATTCAAAATATAGAGGGAAAGACATGTCACCAAAACATCAAAGATGGTTGTTAAAATTAGGTGAATATCAATTTGACATCGAATATATTAAAGGAAAAGAAAACAGAGTAGCAGATTTTCTTAGCAGAATACAAGATAATGAAGATGAGATAAAAGGAAATGGAGATGAAAATACCGACGAAATTTCTGAGCATGACCTAAATATAGTTAACAATTTAGATGACGATACATCAATGCAAACAATACATTCAGCAGAAGAAAATTTACAAGATCATTTTTATATCAAGGAGGAGATAGTTAATAAATATAAAACACAAATTATTTTGACAAACAACAAGACAGAAGAACTAAAACAGATACATGGAAAAGAATTATTTTTATTTCAGAGTATAATTTCGACAGATTGAGTGAAATATTTAAAAAATATATAACAAAAGGAAAAGTAGGAATTTATTCGGAATTATCCGAGCGACAGTACAACATAGTACAAGAGAAACTAATAGAAATGTTTTCAAATGATAAACAATTAGAATTTATAAAGAGCACAATGAGAGCACAGGATATAGAAACAGAAGTGGAAGCTGTTAAGCAAATTTCGTTGTATCACATTAGAGAAAGTATGCATTCGGGCATACAAGAAACATATAATCAACTTAGAAATAAAATTTATTATCCGAAATTAGGAGAGTTAATACAAATAGTAATTAATCAATGCGAAACATGTCAAGAAGTAAAATATGATAGGAGACCTGTTAAACACAATTTTTTTCATACAGAAATGCCTACGAAGAATAATGAAATAATCCACATATACACATACATATGTAATAAAAAGATTCCATTTTTTAACAATTATAGACAAATTTTCCAAATATGGAGTAGCATATCCTTTAACTGATAGAAATCACATAACATTCATCGAACAATTAGATGACTATTTTACCAAAATAGGAAAACCAAAGAAAATAGTAGCTGACAATGAATTTAATGCTACAAGAATTAGGGAATTTTTAAAGAATGAAAATATAGAACTCCATTTAACCAAACCCAACAGTCATACGGGTAATGCAGACATTGAAAGATTTCATAATACAATTTCTGAAAAATTTAGAATGTTATATAAATTAAATAAAAATGTATCAATTAAGCAGCTAATTCAAAAAGCCATTAGGAATTATAATGATAGATTTCATTCTACAATAAAATTCACACCCAACGAGGTACATAACAATAAAGTAGATAAAGAGATAGTAAGGAAAAATTTAGAACAACAAAAAGAAAAGACAATCAACAAACTAAATAGGAACAGGGAAGACTATACAGAACAAAGAACGGAAGGATTTATAAAAAATTATAAAGCAGTTAGGCACAAGGAACAGCCTAAATATAGAAAACAAAACTTAGAAAAAATCCATACTAGTAATATAAAAAGACCTTTAAATTTACAGATTTGGATAATGTGGACAGTAATAGCTTTAATGACACAACATTGTAACGGGACAATAGATTTGACCGAAGTAAAGGAACAAAACGGATTCATAGATTTAGAGATTAGAGATCAAGCAATACCAAAAGATAGCGATATAGTACTACATATTATTGACATTCAAGAATTAGAAAATATTATTAACGCTATGACAGATAATGTAATTTTGATGAAATTGGAAAATAAAGAAGTACTGCAAAGAGAGTTATTAGATATAAGAAATAAACTACTGACGCTCATGACAGTTAGATCTAGAAATAAAGGAGGACTGATTAATGCAATTGGCAGTATGTCAAAATGGCTTTTTGGTACAATGGACGAAGACGACAGACAAAATATACAAACATATCTTTTATAAACAAATGACTCATTTAACGAACAAATTAAAATTAACTATTATTTCTCATCAACTATTGAACACTTAAAAGAGATTGTTAAAAGTGACAGATTAAAAATTGAAAAAGAGACTAATTCGATAAATAAGCTCATATATGACGAATACAAACAAACATTATTAACACCTGACAAGGCAGTTGATAAATACGACGAACTGTTAAAGCAAATTGCAACATAACACCATTTCCGGCTTTTGCAATTTGCTTAAACAAATAAAGTAATAAAAAATTAATTTAATAAGTAAATTTCGTAAGAATTATTTTAATTAATAAAAGAATGCTTATTCAGCAATAATATGTTAAAAATAAGTGAATATTATTAATAAGCAATTTGTAATTAGAATAAGCTTCATTTTAAGTAAATTTTATCAAATAAAGTAGTCTGTTCTGGATGTCCAACAACGTCACCTCGTTGCAATCTAATTTGATTTTTTTGATTTTTTTTAAGAACCCGTTTACCGCGACTAAACATATACTTCACGCATACATTATTATTGGGATGGTAAATGGTGGTTACACCAGATCAAATTGATGAAATCATTTCTACGGAAATTCCTGATGTAGAGAAAGATCCAGTATTATACGAAGTGGTGGAAACCAATATGGTTCATCTTTTCGGTTTGTATGTCTGACAATAAATGCATGAAACACTATCCACGTGCTTTTCTTTCGGAAACACAAACTGGAAATGATGGATATCAACTCTATCAGCGTCACTCACCAGACGACAATGGCAGAACATTCAGCATTCAATTTAGAAGAGTGAATATCGAAGTTGACAACACATGGACCGTACTATATTCACCATTATTGTCTAATTCACATTCAAAACTCATATCAATGTTGAGTATTGCAGTTTGGTGAAATCGGTAAAATACGTTTGTAAGTACGTCACCAAAGGAAGGAACATGGCGATTATTGGTCTTGAACGATACGGTCGATACGTGAACTGCAATAAAGCGCTTTGTAGGATATTTACTTTTACAATTCATGAACGTTTTCCGACTGTTGTGCGTCTCGCAGTTAATTTGGAGAATGTTCAAAGAGTGCATTTCAACCCAGAGAATACAGTACAGCTAGTGGAAACACCGCCAGCAACAAAATTAACATTGACGAGTTTTTTCTCAACTTGCGTCTGTGATTCATTTGCGAGAACATTTTGCTCTATTCGGAAATACGTTAATATTATACATGGAATGCATCGTCGAAGATATAGTTGCGCAGAAAGCAAGGCCAACCAGTAGATTGACATCCAGATGTGTTCTCAACTAATGCATTAGGACGAATTTACACAATCCACCCGAAAAACGACGATTGTTTCTACCTTCGGTTGCTTTTGATTAATGTACGCGGTTCAACTTTATTTGAGTCATTGCATACTGTGAATGGTACGGTGTGTGCAAGTTTTGGAGAAGTAAGCCAGCAATTACAATTGCTGGAACACGTTAATCACTGGAATGAAAATGAAGTTCGCTCGCTTTTCGCGATAATCATTTTGACATATCAGTCTTCAAATCCGCGTCAATTATGGGATACGATCAAAAATGACATTGTCGAAGACATTATACATCGCCTTCGCTAAAAATTGGAAATGGTACAATTTCGGTTGATACTTCCGGTGGTTCGATATCAATTCCATTTTCCCTCTATCAATTCACGAAAGATGAACTCATCACAAATGTTCGGACATTGGCCAAATTATCGTAACTACGATTCTCGCGCAATGTTAGCTGTCAAAAATACCGACGTTGTTGACTTAAACTGGAAGATTCAAAGTCAAATTCTGGGAGACTTGCGCTCATAAAAATCGATCGATCGTCTTAACAATGAAGACGTCACCGTGAATTATCCAGTGGAATTTTTAAATTCTTTGGAGAGGCTTGGTATGCCACCGCATCATTTGCGTCTCAAAGTTGGATCTGTCGTTATTATGTTTCGCAATCATCATGCCCCGAAACTGTGTAATGTAACCCGACTGATTGTGACGCACGTATCGAATACAAGGGGCAGAATGCTTGATCCTACGAATTGAGTTATAACGACTTCCCATTTCAGTTCAAAAACATTCGTTAGCTTATGAGTTGTAGAATAAAGACGTTTTGAAAAATGTAAGTATTTTAATAAGTTTTATTACATATTATACTATAGATAAGTTAAAAAAAATGTTATTTTTAATAGGGACTCGGTTAGCAAAATTCAGCACACTAAACAAAGCCAATTTGAAATAATGGTGGAGTTTATGGAACCAAATTCAAACTTGGCCAAAGGCTACGTAAAATGTGCTGACCCTAAACAAACAAGTAAACATTTGTGGGAGCGGTTGAGTGAGAATTTAAGTGGAGATGGACCACCCATACGGGACATGCTTTCGTGGAAAAAGGTAAATTTCTGTGTGAACAAAATTATTTTGCTATTATACGTTACCTGTGCTTTGATTTTATATTTATTCCCCCTTAATTTTACTTATTGAAATGTATGAATAATTGAAAGAAATGAAATAGTAAATTGATTGCTTTTTAGTTACTTTATTTA
Source organism: Bactrocera neohumeralis (assembly GCF_024586455.1). Taxonomy (NCBI): domain Eukaryota; kingdom Metazoa; phylum Arthropoda; class Insecta; order Diptera; family Tephritidae; genus Bactrocera; species Bactrocera neohumeralis. The sequence goes on from NW_026089622.1 coordinate 17,821,736, forward strand.
ATTTACGAACGCAAGCTTATTTTAATTCGGTCTCGTATTGTTTGCGCAATTCGTGAAAACTCCTTTTGATCTACGTTGGGTAAAGCCAAATTAGATCGTTCTTCATTAGTTTCAATTACTGTTGGTGCTGCAACGTTGTATATGAGGCACATGTTATGCAGGGCACAACAAACGTTCAAAATTTTAACAACTTTTTTTGGTGCATAGCGAAGCTCTCTTCCAGCAAGAAGGCATCGAAAACGACTTTTTAAAATTCCAAATACACGCTCGATTATTGATCTTGCTTTTGTAAATTTTTCATTGTACAAACTTTCAAGTGAATTTTCTTCTGCATTGCGGTAAGGCGTAAGGAGCCATGGCTCTAATGGATATCCAGAATCACCTTAAATAGGATAGATAATGAATAATTAGTAAGCCTTAGACTATATATAAATACAAGTACAAGCGGTTTGAATAAAATCACCGACCAATTAACCATGAAGATTTATCTCCATTTTGATAGTTGGATAGCATGTATTGTCGTTCGTTTGAAAGGCATACGTGGGCATCATGCACTGCTCCACCATAAACTCCATTTACAGCTCTTATACTATACATGTTATGGTCACAAATCTAATTATAAAGTACAATAAATAAGTCTGAATAAAACGTCGTAATATAAACTTACCACCATAGCATTGATGCTATGCTTTAGCTTTCGATTAAAAAAGAGATGCTCATCTTTTACTGGTCTAACCATCTGAATGTGAGTTCCATCAACAGCACCGATTATTCCTGGTAATCCGAATTTTAAATAAAAATAATTCTTAGCTTCACGCTTTTCTTGTGAGCTCATTTCAAATTTTATGTGTTTCGGATACATTGTTTTTTCAATAGCATTCAAAACTTCTGCAATACATTTAGATGTGGTGATCTGTGCTAACCCTGCAAACCGGTCTTGCCATATTTGATGTTGATAGCCCTCTTGACCAAGGAATTTTAAAATAGCAGCAAGTTTTATAGCTGGATTTACTGCCGTGGATCTTATAGGTACCGTTAGTTCTTCAGTTATGCCTCTTAAGGCATAATCAAAGGCTTCCTTTAGAAAGTCTAAAGTTTTGTATGAAGCTATAATCCCAAATGCAAAAACAGTTTATAACCGAACATAATACATATGTACATAACAAATTAAATTAATTCCATAATATTAAATTCATTTCTTATATATCTTCTCGTAATCCTTTCCTCAATAATTTCCTCGCCCTCCATCCACAATGCAACGGAATCCATATTTTTCAAATAAATTTAAACTTATTTCATTTTATTTTGACATTTAGCATTCGAAAATACTGGTACAACTTTCGCATATTTATAAACTTAATTCGATTTTTTTACAGAATGCTAAAACACATTCGAGACGAATATTAAATTCGAATAGAATTTACTTTCGCATCGAGATACAGAATAATGCCCTAGGACGAAGATATTTTTTTCCGATTACAACTATTGGAATAAAAATGTCCTGAAATTTTCACGGAAGTTTTCACTTTTTATAAAGATGTCTGCCAAAATTCAATTTTCAGTTTCTTTTCTTTCGTTCACCGGAAATGGCGGCGCAATGGCCGAGCTTAAAATATTTTTTTCTAAAAATGTCAGAATTTTTTTGTTAATAGTGAATATTTGTAACAATAAAAAACTTTTATAAAATACTAGCGGACCCGACGTTTCCCTATACACACGTCTTAAATCCGAAAATTTCAAGCTTTTTTTTAATAAGATGCAACAATCTGGCCCGTTTTGATGCAAATTATTATTAAGAAGTCATTACAATATGTAACCTCATTGCAGGTACATTTATCACAATTCAACCAATCCATAGCGTGTGAGTGTGTGTATACTGTATGAATGAAATGAAATCTAGAAGTTGTGTTTAGTAAAAATTTTAAGTCGTTTTAATTAAAGGTGAAAAAACTTACATTCAAATTATTTTATTTTATAACATTTATTTTTTGTAATTTACATAAACTTAATTTGTTGTAATGCCATTGGTTGTACAATATTTTTGGTTAATCCTTGAGCCGTACTCTTGAACAAGCAACATATAATTGACCGTGTACTGATGAAATAGTTGCCTGTATCGGAGAATGTTGTTGTTTTCATTAGCACGAATCATCAACCGATAAGCGTAGAAGTTCATAGCACTAACTGTCTTCAGCTGCAAATGAATATATTCATAAGATAAGCAGAAATTATTGACTTAAAAAAATTGTAAGATAATCTATAAGTTGTACCTGCAGTTGGATTCCTTTGTTTCATATTTAAATGATATCCATCTTCTCCTTCTCAAAATATCAACGGATACTGCAAAGCATCGTAAGAACGATGATTGTCTTGAATTATTTGCATTGTATTATTTCTGCGTTGTATGCGTATGTCTCGACCATTGTATAAACCTATAAGTAACAAATCCTATCATTTTCACCCATACATACGAAAGCGAAAGCTTTTAGAATGGCAGAAATTACATTAAGAATGCCAATGAATGAGAGAGACAGGGCCAAAGGCCAGACACTTCATTAGGGTTTCCTAAATATTCTCCTACTAAAACGGCCAAATGCCTTAAAAAGGCAAGAGTGTGTTGCCGTGTTATGCTATCCATTTTATTACTTTAAGTACGTTTTTGTTAAATTTTCAAATATATTTCTATTATTAAAATTCATAAAGATGTAATTTACCTAGCTTTGATTAAAATTTTATTTATTGTATCAAAATATTGATGAATTTTTGCTATTTTATTAAAAATATTTGAAGAATATATCTATTTTGTTTAAATTATTACAAGTAGTTTTGTTTAGTATTGTATATATTGAATAAGCATCCTAGGGAATCGAACACCCAAAATATATCGGTAACGCGCATATATTGCAACGACTTTACTATTTTTAAGTCCATTTATTTAAATCTCTTTGCCGAAAAATCAACTATTTCGATCAGGTGATCTCAGCTGTTGACGACCATATGATTTTTTTGTAACTTGTATAATTCTACAATGGTCTCGACGTTCACATGGGTCACTGCAACTTTGCCTGCTTTAATGACAATGCCGAAGTTGTCGTTTTGTAGTCTGTTAGAAAGGGTCTTGAGCAATTATACCAATTGGTTATGGTTTTTCAAAAATGTCCAAAATTTCTCGGTCCTCCATATATTCAATATGGTTGTAAGCGCAGCGTGTATGTGATTATTGCTCCTGCATGACAATGTTGACACTCTTAGTCCGTACTACCGATCGTGATTAATGGATGTGACGAATAGTTTATTTCAGGATCATATTCAAACGCGAGACGATTAAGTGATGCTTGTGCCAATGCTCGATTATCCTGCATTCGCTGTTGGTTATGTTCTATATGTGCGTTGGTCGGTTGTTGTCGTGCGCTTCGTTGTCTTAAGGTATTAGTACGAAGACGTTGAGTTTGTTGCCCTGAATTTTCATTTGCACGTGTACGTGCAACTTGATTTTTTTAATTTATATTATTGGCCGATTGTTCTACGACTGATCTATTAAATCGACGATCATGGACCAAATGCGCGTTACGAGTACATCGACCAATATTGCTCTTCCATGTGGCATTTTTCTGTAAAAATATGAAACTGTTAAATAATACACAACAAATATGAGTTACTTATTGAAGATGAAATTTTAATTAATTAACCAAAAATATTTGTTTTAACAAATTTTGGTAAAAAACCTATGATTTTATTTCTTTGCTTTTTTTATATTTAATATTTCCAAAAATAAATAATTTTTAATCCAAACAATAATAAAAAATAAAGCATTCATTAAGCTACACAAATTAATTTTTAGGTTAGGGAGGTTGTTAATGAACGAAATTTAATAAAAAGAATTGATAAGAAATATATCCACTTCGATCCCGCACTAAATTATCAAAATGTATAGTTTTTTGAAATAATATTTTAATTAGACACGTCTTACAATCACACAATAATAACACTAAACTACGAAATATTTTTCTAAATTTGATCGCAGCACCATCTGTCGGGATAAACTAAAATTAAAATAGAATAATTAAATATTGCGATGGTAGCGCAGTCTGCCGGATTACCCCTTCCAACGGTACCTTCAGATCACGGCGCCAAAAAAATCGGAATTGTGCCATTTTAAAATTATGCACCTAAAGAAGTCTTGTATTTTACCAGAAACGCGAAAATTATTTTGATGCTTACCCCGTTATTACAATAATGTGCAGCAACAATAACCATATAAAACTTCTGCTTTCCGATATTTCAACACTTATCTTTTCTATATTTTTTAAATATGTACATATATTTAGTATAAAAATACGCTTGTTACAACACAACTATTTAAAGAGAACAGAACTTATTCACTTTGCGGCTCACGCCATAATGAAGCTAAAACATTTTCTACACCAGCGATCATCATGTCAAATATTTTACAAAGATAAGCATAAGATAGCTCTGTTATATCTTTTTTAATAACAATTGATAATTTAGAACAAATAAATTTACATATTACTTATTTTTTGCTAAAAAACTTCTCTTTGAACAAAATATTAAACCTTCATTTCAGTGAAAGGTATTAGTATGGTAACAACGAAATTGTGTACATACAAAATAAGCAGCTGTGTTGTTTCGTGTGCATGCCGGCCATTGCAATCGGCCAAATTCCCCATAGTGCATTGTTATGTCGCTTCCCTCTTACAAATGTTCAAGTAGCAGGCTTCACGACGCCATTTACAGTTCACTGTCGTGCAGTCATGTCGCGTTGGACTAAATTGTGAACCTAAACCATCTTCAAATCTGCTTAACCCTTATGTGAGCACCCGGGTACCCGGGTGCCCACCACCACACTTTTCTACTAGCAATTAGGTGAAATAATTTTTTATCGAACTGAGCTTCCAGATCCTTGCGATTTAACTTCCAACAAAGCTATTTTAGTATTCAAAATGGAAAAAAAAAATTTTATGAAGTTGAAAATTATGTATGAAATTAGGCAACTCGTGGAGGACACACGGGTACCCAGGTACCCACTATATGAAAAACAATGCAATCATCTGTAAATGAGATTGAATATAGATAAATGTTTTAACTATATAACTTGGGATAATAAATAACTAATAACATGAATTCGTAACATAAATTTATTAAAATCTTCATTAATTATTCAGCACAATCAGGACATATTACTTTCGATATACACGTATAATGTTTATTTTTCTTCAATGTACCAGTGCTTGTCAATTTCCATGGGAGTAAATGTTTAGCAAGAGGCAAAGTCGTAAAATAAGTTTCCATTATTATATTTCGGAAACTTCCTTTGAACGGAGCTGCAAGTTCTTTTATTACTATCTTTCCTTAATTTTTGTTCTCGAACATTGGCAGCGTTTTCAGTATCGCAAATCCACCAAATTTTCATGCCATATTTTGCGAGTTTCGAAGGAATGTACTGGGTGAATTTTGTGTGTCTACGATATGTATAATTTTTCGTACTTAACTTTACCCAAATTTGCATTGAACATTGTCCATAAATCACGTATAGGAGTAGCTTTATCATTTTCTGTACATGCTTGGCATGTGTTGGATAAAGATAAAGAGGATACGAGTTACTCTTCCACATATAGTATTATTGGCGCCAGAGAAAATGAGAATCCCAATGAACAGATACATTTCTTACACAGTAACCGAACGCCACCCTCTATTCGAATTAAAATTTTGCGCGTTAGGATCTTTATAGACGATTAGAGCTTTCTGGTTAGTATAGCGAACAATAAAATCAATTATTTCAACTGAGTTTATAGTAATAAATTTATCTCCTAACAATGTTTCTGTAGATCTAGCAGGGCCACTTTTCTGTCGCAAAATATTGTGAGAAGCAGTTTGTCAAATTTCAGGCGGTTTCTTACACCACGCAGTTCGGTTTTTTGCAATGTGTTCATCGCTATTTTCTATATCTGCTTCTTCCCCTCTATTCGATACACCTGCGGCTGTGTCTTTTGCTTCACTCTCTTCTGACTCACTGATCATGTTCCCCGTACGGTGAAAGTCGTAATATCATTGGACAAAATTTTGCTCACCCTCCGAATTGATGAGGTGATAGATGATCTTCCATTACGAACTGCCAATTATTATCTCTCATAAATGCTGGATTGAGTCCAGAAAGTATTCGAAATTGTTCGATTAATAGATAATAATGTCGATTCTAACGCAAAGCCGCTCTATGCACATCGACGCAGTCGACTTTTCATGCTTTACACGACATTCCTCATCAACTGTTCACTTCTCCCTGTCACTGTCGACGTGTAAAGGTGAAAACTGACCATGTCCCACCCGTAGAGCGCGAGATTTCGCTATCACGATTTCTCTTCCAGAAAAATAAAATGTGCGACAAGAGTCAAACTCAGGTAAATTACTTGTTATATTCTCTTAAAAGAATTATTAAACTGTTTTTTTTTTTTTATCATTTCGTTCGCTTCCAAACTTAGAAAGTGTTTTATTATAGTGATGGGTACCCGGGTACCCTGGGTGCTCATTAACGTGGCTAAAGCTGGGTGCTCACATAAGGGTTAAACACACACAAAAAATTGCATAAAAATCTGTCCAGTCGTTTAAGAGTTTAGTGACATACACGCACTCAAGAAATATATAGTATACTATTGTGCCCAAAAAATAAGGTGACATTTGAATTTAAACTGCGCGCGTCGAAGGATTTTGAGAATTATTTTTTTTTAGGTTGGTAGTACTGTCAGTCACATTTATGTCAAATTTCATGTCAAAATATTCATTAGTGTTTGAGATACGTGTCGTTTTGTGAGCTGCTAAAAGTGAGTTTTTCGTTTTTGCGATGTCGAAATTTGTTGAGCAAAGAATTTGCATTAAATTTTGTTTACGGAATCAATTTTCTGCTGCGGATACGTTGAGGATGGTGCAGAAAGCCTTTGGTGATGAGACTATGTCTGAAAAAAATGTTTACAAGTGGTATAGTGAGTTCCAAGCCGGCCGTGAACGTGTCGAAGACGAAGAGCGTCCAGGGCGACCGTCAACCTCAACCGACGAATCTCACGTTATTTTTTGGGCACAGTAGTATATTAAGAATTCATTTATTCATTATAAGAGAAAAAAATTGTTGAAAAAGGAGAAAACCTACGTAACCCCTTAATTACATATGTACATATCTCGTGAATTGACCGCTATTTATGGCAACAAGTCAACCAGACGCAAGGGGTCAACATATTCGTTGTAGACTTGAACAGTTCGGTCTGATTTTGACAATTGTTATATGCAAGATAAAATCTGTGAAACCACGTATACACTTACCTCTGCCAATATTGGTAACTATGGCAGTAAAAGAGACGGAAGTAACACTAAATTATTTAAACTATTTTAATATTCATTTTATATTTATTTCAAGGTTTTTTCCAGCTGTTTACCTTTGGTCATGCACACCTGGGAAATAGATTGCCATAATCACTAAGACTTCATTATGGGATGATTCTACATCATATTTTTCAAATTTTTTTGTAGGCCCGCAGGGTTGCTATTGAAGTAATGCTGCATTAAGTATCTCTTCAATAAGAACCCTGCATTCCCATATTTCACAGCTGCTACAAAACAATAGCTTTGATATTTTAACTCTACGCTGACGTGTTCTGCGAAAAGTCTGAGACTATTGGCCAGAAAATTGCGAAATTGTGTAGCGTGCTTGGTTCTTCAAAACTTTGTAATTCTGAAGGATCATAGACGTTGGTATTGTCCAGATACATTTGTATACAGGAATAGCATAGATCACGGAAAGCAGATGCCTCCACCCATAAAGAAAGTTCCGCCTCGTGGGATGGATGAGCGAGTAATGCACAATTGACGAGTTGTTCCATATATATGGGAAAGTTGTCAGTTGCTTCCGCTGACCAAGTAAGCGATGTGGAATAGTTTTCTATTACAAAGAACTATATCGATCTCTGCATCTTCAGCGCGTGTGGTTTGAAATGAAGGCAGAAATTAAGCATCGTTAGAAAACGTTTTAATTCCTTGACAATGACTGGTCGTTTAAAATTACGTTGTACCTAAACGCGTTCTGGTATTGACCGGGGGTGTTAGAATGCTCGAAGAATCGTAATTTCGACACGCCAAATTCCGATTTACTAAAATTGATCGTTAGGTAGATGATTTCGAAATGGATGAATTGCATACATCATCGAGATAAACAGGCACGAGTTTCAAATCACTAAAAACTTCATTAATAAGCCTTTGGATTGTCTGTGTTGCATTCTTTAAACTAAATTGCATATGTTTAAATTCGTATAATCTGAAGGGTGTCGTTATCGCCGGTTTTACAAATGTGTTCTTTATATATGGGTACTTGGCGATAGGCCCTTTTTAAATCGATTTTAGAAAATACGAGTTTTCCAGTTAGGAATGCTCCTATATTCAGTCTTCGATAATCCCCGGTTGATCTCCATGTACCAACAGACATATGCACTATATGCAATGGACTCGCCCAATTAACTGAATGGACACCAATCGAACCAAATTAAGCTTTTGCGGTGGTTAGCTTTTCGGGTGAAAGACACCGTAGTCGTGCGAAGATGGGTCAACCAGTCCAATTAATTCGATGTTCTACGGCGATTTTGTTGGTGAATTAAGCAAATAAAAACGAGTGGCATCACTATACTTTGCAAGAATATTCGAAAAAGTGGAACTCGCGTTAAAAGATTTCATGCTGAATATGCATTTTCAATTTTGCAAACTGTCTTTAATTAAATAATTCTCTCTAAGTAAACTACAAGAAACACCGTTAACTTCGGTTGAGAAAAATACTTAAACAAAATTACAGATCCATATCTAAAAACTAAGTGACTAGATCGCGTAGGAGAGACAAATAGGCATACGAACAAACAGCCAGAAAGAGGGCCATGGCCACATTTATATACATATTACTTCTCCGGCTCCGCCTTTATGACCATTAAATTGTCGGTAAGCACCTGTATGGCTTTAAATTGCTAAGCTTAGCTTATATCTTCCATTATTAACACGTTCTACCCGGCGTGTACCACCGGTGGTACACAAATGTTTATACTTTTAATTCAAAAACCATACTAGAAAGAAATAAAACAAAATAGATTGGAAATTATAAATTTATATTTAGTGTAGGCGTTTTCAACATAAACAAAATTTATTTTTGCAGTTCTTTCTGAAGCAAAACAAAATTTAGTTATTTAGTTATTTTCAAAAGTAAAAAATAATAATTCTTCAAACTTAGTATCTAAAATGAAAATGAGATTCTTCAAAGACCGCAGAATCTGTTATAACACGACTCCAATCTTGCTGAATTTTGCCTGAATCCTCATCTTCCGACTCCGATGTTGAATATATTCTAGGAATTTTTCTTCGAGAATTTTGTATATTCTCTAAGTCATCGCCTGAATTCATAATTCCTATGGTAAATTTTGATGGAATAAATTTCCAAAAGTTAGAGTGGTTGCCCAAATGACCCCATCGTCTCGCCTCACTTTCTAGAGGCCCGCTTCTCCTCATCCCGTATAATTGAAAGGCTTAGATATATAAAACCGCCGTCATCGTCGTTGTTGGTTCGTTTCCTTTTCCGTTTTACTGCGGTTGATGCCGCCAACTTCAGCGGCGATTGCATTGCGTAGGAACTGCCACCGCTTTACACATTATTTTTCCAATAAAATATAAAATATAAACAATTAATAGCAACACAACAATATATGGTACATACATCTACCCACATGTTGCTTCTAGTCCTTGGGCGATGTTTGCTCATGTGGCCTTCTTGCTTTCTATCCTATGCACGCTTTATTCTAAAAAATGTTACAGACCCGTACTTTCTCAACTTAACTTTTTTTTCTCAAATGCGGCCCTTTTGCACCGATTTCGGTCAATAAAAATTATTTCATGGGTATCCAAAACTAGAGGCGCCATAATCTTGTTAGCCAACTGTGGCGCTTCTCTACGCTTTGGAACGATCAACTCGGATGACTGTCGATTCGAATTCGAAGTGAAATAATGGAGCCATGTTTCATCCATTGTCACATAACGACGCAAAACCTTGCGCATATTACTCATGAAGATCTCCAAACACTGCCCTGAATCATCAAATGGTCGTTGTTTCGGTTAAATGTGAGCTCGAGCAACATCCTCTTTCCAGTGCGTACTCAAATATTCGTGTATGATATGGTATACACGTTCAGTTGATATCTTTAAAGTGCCTGCTATCGCGAGCAACTTCAGTTTACGGCAATCCAAAATTAATTTGCACTTTTACACTGTGTTCACCGTCTTTTGTGCTATTTCACCACATCTAAACTTAGCATACCATTCCTTGATGGTTGATTTTCCTGGGGCAGTAATGGGAAACTCAAGCCAAGTTTTTGCTTCATCTGTAATTTTAACCTTTAGAAAGCAATATTTTAGCAACACGCGAAATTCTTTTTTATTCATTTATTCACTATATGATTCGACGCGCATTTTGAAGATAAGCGATCATCATAAGGAAACTCTACAATTCACCACTTATTGTGATATAGAGGTTATAGGCTGCTCAGGGTGCTCGTGTGCTACTACATGTTCCGGTTGATTTTAATGACCGAGCAACTTTATTTGATTTGCAGGGGTCATACTTTCCATTATTTCACTTGTGTTTTATTACAGTTGCAATTTTTTTTTTCGTTTTTCGGTTACTAGGCGAATGTTTGAATTTTTGCGTGATGGTATTATTTATTTATTACTTGCATTTTTTGCTACCATCTGAGGTTGTTAGAAACCATAGGTCAAAGTAGCTCAACTACTCGTGTATCACCGTTTGAGTCGTTAAGTAGCTTCTCTAAGCGACCAAGCTGCTATTCTTTAAGGGGATAATTATCATGGATGTGCACAACATCTGCAAGTTTTGGCGTCTTTTCGTAGCTTTCTAATAGTATCTTTCACAAAGATCTTTTGTACACTCCTCATTCCATCGGCGCATGGAATCATGATCGAGAATTTTATTTCTTCCCCATTTATTTAACAATTTCGTGGCTGCCACAGGTATTGCCAGAACGAATGCTTCTTTGAGAAGAGTTGTGAGATCTTATGGATCTTGCGAGAGTGTTGTTTGTTTCCGTGAATGGAGAACAGCTTCAATGCGAATATAACAGTTATGGAATTCTTCATAATCACATTTGTAATTTCCAGCTAATTTTTTTAAGTTTGGTTTGAAGCTTTTTTCAGCTGATTTCCACACCTCTTCACACAATAGTTGACAACATACACCACTACACACACACGCATCAAACACAGCACCAAACACCGCTCATTATTTCAACACAACAACCACTCGATCATCAACGAGACGACTCGTAATAATCAAATATTCACCACCCAAACTATCAAAAGGCATAGATCCGAACGGGATCCTTCTTCTTATCGTTTCATCCGTGAAGCAAGAATTTCCTTCCATCAACTACCGCACTTTCTTTTTTTCTTATTAAACCGCCAAGTTACGGAGTGACGTGAATCACTCACGCCGCAATGTCCCGCAGTGTGTGGAAAATCAAATAAAAATAAAGTTGTTTACACAAATTAAATAAAACTGTATATAGAGTGTTAGCATTACAATTGAAATCAGTGCTTTTCATTTTCACTTACATAAGTATACTATCGTATATCCAAAGCATATATCGAGTAAGTATACTAGTATCACGAGTGAACAAATGGTCTTTCGAACCTTTCCGAAAGGCATCTAAATAAAAAAAAAAATATATATATATGTATATAAAACCGAAAAATTAAAGTGAACACAGAACATACAAAGTCACAGTGAAAAAAGAAAAAAAACAAAACACACGGAAAGATCACACGAGTTAAACACAAAAGAAAAAAAGGGAAAGTGACGTGAAGTGAAGTGAAAACCTTCTAAAATCAAAACCCCGCGCGGTATATAACCACAAAGTTTAGCAAACATACAAACATTGAAACTAAAATAAAAAAAGGTGCGTGGAGTCCCTACGCGCGGAAGAAGTTATACTTCTTAGTGATATTCAGAAATGCATATCATTTTGTATGAAAGAAAACTAGAAAACTTAAATTCACATTTTATAAATTTGATATACACATTTTATACAGCAAAGTCTAAATGAAGGAATTTTGACTCGGAAAGTAGTTCTGTCTCTTCGTTGCGGCAGGGAATATGCAGCGTAACCACCTCTCTTTTGTACTATTGGGTTGTCATATTATAATTTGTATATCTTATAACATGGTGTTTAGTCAATTTCTTGTATTCATTATTGGCGTTGCATTTGTATTGCGCACAAAACTGGGCCAGAGTTAGATCGTTCAATTCCTCCGGTCGTTGCTCGTATTTGTCGAATACATTATCCCTCCAAATGTCTGTGGATTCGTCATTAAGCTCCGTCAATTCTTTGCGTGCTTTTTTCAATCTCTGTCGGTCTGTCGGCCACGACGTTGGGATGAATATTATCGATCTAGAGGCTTCTGACATTGGTTTACGAAGTAGCCACCAAGCTGCTTCTTGGCTCGAAATCTCTACTGAGTTCAATAAGTGGACACTCATTTTTCTAGTGATTTCAACCACTCCAAAATCCGGATATTTTTCTGTGATTTCATTAATTTGTCTCTGTAAATTACTGATCCCTCGGTTAGATTTATTAACATAGTCTACGACGTACGTCGCGCAGGAATATTCGTCTAATAAGAACTGCAAATCCATATTCGATTTTAAAACATTAAATAAGAATGGATTGAATGTATTATGCCATTTTTCCGCTGGTGTTTTTTTCAAGAAAATCCGTGGCCGGTTAATTCCCGCAAAAAGTATTTTATAGTACTGTTCATCCGAAGTTATATTGTTGCTTTGATAGAAATCATTAATGTCGTTGTAATCGGCTATTTCGTATTGAGACCTTATTTTCTTGTAATGTCTGGCGTAACTGACAAAATTTGGGTCTTCTTTCTTCATAGGGACGAGTATTTGTGTGGATCGAGAAGGCAGGAAAGGTGCTTCAAATCGACATTCTTGTGGCTGGTTACTTCTTACTTTTTTATAACACGTAAATGTGTGTTTATGTGTCTGCAATTTGATAATTCCTGATGCTTCAGACGTGGATACTGCGATTAAAATGTCGATCAATGATATCGCCTTCCTCCAATGGACGCTTCGGTGCGTTCTCCAGCCAGAGTAGAATATGGGTGGACTACCACGATGTTAAAATTCGATTCGCTTGAAATACTATAGTCTTTCACCCTATATTGTGCAAATGGGGATGCTTTTTTGCTTTGTAGGAGACGCATTAACGTGTGCACTAATTTGTCGAAATAGATGGCACAGGTTACAGCGTCCTCGTTGATTAATGTACTTTTATCCAATCAATTCAATTGAGCGGTTTCATCTTCAGAAATTACTCTTCCATCTTTAATTTTTTGCAGCAGTTGTAACAGCGGGATCCACCCAATTTCATTTGCACTCATCGTGAGAAACAACGTAGGCCTTCCGAGTTGCCGAATTAAGGCGAATAAATCTATTTTACGCTGTGACCAATAATATGCAGAATTCAGTATTGATCTTAGAAATGCCAGATTTGTGTCGAGGCAATTGTGGATAAACTCTTCCGATTCTATTTGTTGTCTCGTCACTCTTGTGTCATTCCCGATAAACTTGAAGGCAACAGTCAGGGATGAAGCAACACGAAGTCTCATATTTTTTGCAGCCATATAAAGCAAATGGAGTAACCCCACGTCGATCCACTCGTCTTATTTCACTCGATGCCATTTGGAAACGTGCAACTGAAATTCCGTCTCGAAATGGTCTTATTTGTCCAAGATATATACAAGGAAAAGACAAGTCGCAAATATTTATAAACGCAGAGTATTTTAACCAAAAGTCACACAAAGTAGTTGAGAATTCGCAGAAATGAAACAGAAACGAAAGAAAAATAATGCGCAAGCACACAAACATACATATGCGTATTGCTATTATATATAGTATATATACCAGGGCAATTCACAATCTGGTGCAAATGATCCTGCATATTTGCAATTGCAAATGAGCGAGGCATATTGTTGATTTTACACTAACAAAATATACAGCGAATTTGCAATTGCAAATATGCAAATCCATAAACCTCACGCTGTCAGATAAAACGATATACCTCGTCATTGCGGGTCGATTTGCAAAGAAAGTAAATGAAATGAAGTAATTACAGAAATGATCCTGTGAAGTATAGTCTTAACTTTTCAACGGCCAACGCAGAGTATTTCAACCAAAAGTCACACAAAATAGTTGAGAATTCGCAGAAATGAAACACTAACGAAAGAAATAATGCACAAGCATACAATCATACATATGCCTACACATGTGAATACGTCACCAACCAAATATTGAAACATTGTTCTACAAAAACAACAAAAGCATAAGCATGGCAACATTGTGTTGCTGGTAAAAAATCCGAGCTGTGCCGAAAGAAACTAACAAACGATCGCCGATTGTTACCGCTTCCCTTGCTACTCGAACATCTTCCCAGACAAGGTTGCGCAATATGAATCTATCGCAACCTTTCTCGAACTCGTATATGAAGTATAACTTCAAAAACGTGCGCGTAATAATCACAGATAAATTAACAAACACATAAACATATATACATAAGTCACAGGAGACTACGCCAACGAACAACAAAGGAGGAAGAAAGCAAATCAACAGGGACAGCGCTGGGCATAGTACATACATAGTATTTATATAATATTAAAATAGGAACAAATAGGGACGAAAAAGGAGATAAGCAAAATTATCCAAAACACTTGGCGGAAAATAATATGAGTCCGTTCCATATACAATCTAATATTAGAACTTGATATTATTATACAAAATGTACAAATTTTATTTATGAACATGCAATGCATGTGTGTTAAGTTTACAGTTTCGACGGTATTTCGGGACACCGTTAACTGTTCTTAAAAGTTCAATATGTATTACATACTTGCAATATTTCCTGCGATACCTCTTGGGCTATAAAATACTTGCAAATACTTTTAAACCCATTTCAACATACATATGTATGTACGTATTTATTTCCATACATGGTACATACATAAAATAATTTAACATAAAAGTATGACATATTATAATATTAAACTACCTGCTTGGATGGTCAATTCGTGTCTCCAAACACACTACCAAAACACATTACAAAAACAATTTACAGAAGACAAGTACTCGTTGCATGCAAATTTCCTGCGATACCCCTTGGGCTATACCCGTTGGTCTTGGTTTCTCAGTGGGCCAGACTTTTCAGCTGAGCTCTAAGCTACCGGGGGGTCGGCAGGTCGCGGATAGCCGGACGGCCTGTAGTAGCAGGTTAGTTGCGAATTAAGCCATGATGAATAAGCATCCCCCTTCGAGGAGAGGCAGGAGTGAACGTTGCGGTATAAAAGCTAGCTAAGCTGATGAAACCCCTGCGACAGAGGCGAATAAAATAGGTGTCCCTCCCCTTAATGCATAGGCACGGTGGGTAATATAAAAATACAGGCGCGACGGACTCACAATGAGCGGCTTCCTGGTCAGCGTCTGTTCACCATTTCAGGTACTGCTGTTAAAGTTTTTTTTTTGACCGATGTACATCGCGGCGCACTAGTAGTCCCATTAAATCTTTTCAGCGACTTCTCTGCTGCCGAGATGGATAGGGTGATGTGAGCTTGCTCTGCCGAGGTGTAAGCAGTGGTGTCCATCAGTAACCAGCCCCTTCGGGCTCTGGTCAGGAAGTGTCCATTGGGCGCAGAACTAGTAGACCGCGTTGCTCCAGGCGAGCGCCTTTTCGTCCGCGTATTCCGTAACCGGTAAAGCGAAGAACAGGCCTAAGGGAACTGGGGTAGGTGCATAGCCACCGAGGGTACACTCGCTCCTATTTATTTCGGACCGCCCCCCCTACACGCGATGCGCTGGTACAATAGAAAGGAATGGATTTGTATATGAGAAAAAATAACAACATAAACGACAGCAGAAGTAGCAGTAACATATATGCTATACTGGGCAATAACACGGGAAACCCAAAAGACCTGAATAATACCAACGCGGCAGGAACTGACACCTGTAATGGAAATAGATCCATTCAAGCGGTCCTCGCGACTTAGTAGATCTCCAATAAAGATGCTAAGCATAGAAAAACTGACGAGGACAAGTCGTCGCCACCGGCGCTGCCAGAAAACACGTCGCAAGCGAAGGCGGTAAAACCTCACGGCGACTACATTACGGAGCTTGGTGAAGAAATTAAGAAGATGATAGATTTGATGCGTCCACCGCAGCGAACAATCAACAACAATCTTAGGGACCTCGTTTGCAATATATCGAAGATGTACGAAAAAGCCTTAGAGGAATACTAGAAGAGCAAGGAAGCAACACGGAATATTCTAAATATGCCCGTAACAACGGAAATAACGCCTAAAAGACCTCACGAGGAAAAACAGGCGAAAAGGCAGACTCCTCCAAAAAAGAATAAAACCACCCATGGAGAAGAACCAAAGAAGGCTAAAAATAACGAGGAAAATGTAGATACGTTAACCTCAATAATAAAGGAAAGACACCAGGAAAATAAGATGGCTGGACGGAAAAAAAAGAAGGCAGCATATAAGCATCGACCATGGTCTGATACGATAGTGATCGAGCGAACTGGTAACATGACATACAGCGATATTTTAAAGGCGGTACAAAAAGAAGATGCCCTCCAGAAACTGGGTGAAAGTGTAACCTGGATTAGGAAAACAGCCAAAGGGGAAATTTTAATGGAACTTAAGAGCGCGCAAATGGAACACACTGCTGACTACACCAGCGAAATAGGCAAAGTGCTTGGAGATCAAGCCAAAATTAAAGCCCCAACGAGTGAGACCACAGTGGAAATCCGGGATCTGGATGAAATAACCGGAGAAGAAGACATTGCCAATGCTATTCGCCCGCAAATATTAAAACTAGAGGTATTTGATAAAGGCTCAATCAGAGGCATTAGGGCGTCATACGCAGGCTCCCAAACAGCTGTGATAAGCCTCCCCGTCTTACAGGCTAGGCTACTTATTGGAGCCAAAAAAAAAACAAAATGGGATGGGTTGTGTGTAGAATTAGAGAGAAGGCCTAACAATAAAAAATGCTTCTAATGTTTGGAATATGGGCACCTAGCGAGAACCTGCAAAAACTCAGACGATAGGAGTCAGTACTGCCTCAAATGTGGGGAGAAAGGTCACTTCGCAAAGACATGCAGCAAGGAGCCGTCTTGCAGTGCATGTAAAAAACAAGGAAAAGAGAAGTCTGACCATCAGATAGGTATCAAGAAATGTCTTCTCCACCAAGAACCGTGCAAAAGAGCCAAAATATGAGAGTCCTACAGCTCAACCTTAACCACTGCGAAGCAGCTCAAGACCTACTTAAGCATACAGTGTTTGAGCAGAAAATCGAAATGGCAATAGTCTGCAAACAATATAAAAACATTAGCTCAGCAACGTGGACCTCCGACCTAACGGGCAAAGCGGGCATTTGTGCCTGTGTAACAAACGTGTTCCAAGAAAAGCAACTAACAGGACAAGCCTATTACACGTGGGCAAAAATCTGCGAATTAAACTTTTATAGTTGCTTTATTCCGCCAAGCATCGCACAAGATGACTTTCATATTCATCGATAATCTAGTACGAGAAGTGTCGAACACCGCAATGAGCGTAGCGCGTACACAAATATACGAGGAGAAACCCTTCTGAAGGCTTTTTCGGTACTGAACACCGTCTTGCTGAATATTGGTAACGGAAATACTTTCGAAAATAACGGCCGCGGTTCTGTAATTGATATTACAATAAACTTGAACACGCACAGTGGCCACTTAGCAATTCTGCTAGAAATCGACAAAACGCACAAATTGCCTAAGGCTCTTAGGTTCAAACCAGAGGCTGGAAAGCCGAAATACTCGATGAGGATATCTAAAAATTAATGTTAGATGACAATCCGAACTACGCTATGGACATAGAACAGAAGACTGAATGCCTAGTTAAACATGTCAGTAAAGCCTGCGATGCCGCTATGTGTAGGAAAAAACAAGGCACATACAGGAAACCCGCATACTGGTGTAATGAGACTATTGAGGCCCTGAGAAGTAAATGCCACAAAGCTAGGCGCCAGTGTCTAAGGGGACGACAAACGGCAGATTTCATAATGCTAAACGAACGCTTTAAACGAAAGCGAAATGAACTGAAGAAATCAATAAAGAAGAGCAAAGCCTGTTGTTTTAAAGAGCTATGCAACAAGGTCGATGAAAACCCGTGGGGAGATGCATACAAAATCGTCATGTCAAAGCTTAAAGACCATAAAGGACAAGCGCCTACATTCCCTAGCTTATTAAAGACAGTTGTTCAAACGCTTTTTCTCACGCAATTGATACAAAGGCAGCAAATAAAAGAAGCTACAAAAAAAAGCAGCGGCTAGTGCTTATACAAAAGCCAAATAAACCAGCAGGAGAGCCAGGCTCCTACCGACCATTACGTATGTAACGGCAGTGGCAAAAGAAATAAGCCAGATAGAGTACCTATGCAACCACGTGGCGATAAAAATATAAGAATGGCTCACAAAAGCAAAGCTCCAGTTAGCAGGCCAAAAAACTGAAGCGGTACTAATAAGGAGTAGAAAAAAAGTTAGGGGCGACTACGCCCAACATCGATGGATACAATATCCCAACGCAACAATCGTTGAAATACCTGGGTGTAATTATTGACGCGAGGCTAAATTATCGAACCCACATCGCGAAAGCCTGAAAGAAAGCAGCAAAGGTGACGGCTGCATTAACTAGAATCATGGCCAAAATAGGTGGACCTAGTCAAAACAGACGCGCTCTTCTGGCAAAAGTTCTCCAGTCAGTACTTATGTACGCCGCACCCATATGGGGACCCGCATTGCTGCACAAAACATTTGCGAATATGACGAAAGCAGTAGTTCGGTTAATTGCAATCAGGTTAGCTTGTGCTTTCCGGACTGTATCACACGAAGCGACTGGAATTATTTCAGGTATCATGCCTCCAGATATTATGGCGATGGAGCTAAAAAGAATTTATGACAAAGCGAAAAACGCGGGCAGACGGCTAAATAAACAAGAGAAGCAGCAAGAAAGTCAAACCAGCCTCAATGAGTGGCAAAACCATGGGACGAATCAACAAAAGGTAGATGGACACACACGTTGATCAGAAACGTGCAGGTGTGGGTAGAGAGAAATCACGGAGGCACTGACTACTACTTGACGCAGTTCCTGACTGGGCACGGCTGCTTCTCAGAGAGTATTTACAAAAATATGGACATGACGATGGGTTTAACTGCTCTTTTTGCGGAAACGGGAATGAGAACGCGTGGCACATTTTCTTTCTGTGCCCCCATTATAAAGATGAAAGGGAGGAGCTAGAGCAACTTCTCTCAGAGCGGCTAACCCCTGAGAATATTGTACCACACGTTACGTTCCCAGCAGGTGCCGACGCAGAATTTCCAGAAAACACAAAAGCTTCGGCGACAGCCAAGTGTGATAACTGGCGGATCAGTATGAATTAACAAAGGGAATGATAACTGAACAAATAAGTTTAGTATGGCAAAGTAGAGCCACTACTCCCCAGAGTAGTTACAATACCAAACGAAGACCTAGACAAAGGCATATAAATATCTAAAAGTACCTGCTTGTGACACTGAAGTTTTTAATGGATGTTATGATTAATGGCCATCCTTCCGGGACATGTTCACTGCCGTTTATATAAACCATCCTAAACTCTCACAAGCACAAAAGTTATATCATGTAATGTAAAAAGCAAAAGGGGAAGCAGGCAGTATAGTCAAGCGATTCGCTTTAAATGACGAAAATTTTAACCTGGCTTGGGAAGCACTGGTCAAAAGATACGAAAATGAAAGGGTTATGACAGAAAACCCAATAAAAACTTTATTACATTAACCAAAAACACAAAAAGAAACCAACCAGGAATTTCAAAATTTATACTCGACAGTGACTAATTGCATTTCAGTGTTAAAAATACAAAATATCTCCACAGAATCGTGGGACCCAATCATAGTACCTATTTGTGCAGAAACATTCCCTGATGCTGCGTTACTACGATGGAAACAAGCACTCCTCACTGTTCATTACGAGATTGCTGAGCGAATTGACAACAAAAATATAAACCTAAAAAGTCATCAAAATGACTCAAGTAAAACTTGTTTAAACCTCAAGCCAGCAATAATATGCAATACAACAGACACGTTAGTAAAAATCACACTTTCGTGTCAAACCAAACTAATAAATGGCAACCATGATGTGAAATTTGTAAAGGAGGTCATAACATAAGATCTTGCGAGAAATTTAAAAAACTTTCCATTTCTGACAGGAACAATCTTGTCAGACAACATAAACTTTGCATCAACTGTGTGTCGAATGCTCATACGACAAAAGACTGAGAAAGCAAATTTAATTGTGTTTACTGTCAAAGAAGACATCACTCACTGCTTCATATTACCAACTTTCAAAATATGAAGCAAAATCAATTTCAAAAAACCACGGGGTTAGTCGCTACAGCTACATCAAGTAGTCCCGAAACCTCGAATCCCGAAAAAAGGGAAGAACAACCATGTTGCTCTAAAGCAGCAAAAATTCAAGCGCTTTATTTAGAAAATGAAAGCAAAATTCCTTTACCCACTGCCGTCATCACTATTGAACATCAGGGTGATATATTTAAACTAAGAGCAGTAATGGAGGATGGAGTCATGGTAGAAGTTCACGCAAGTGAGGAAAGTTCTCTGATCGCCATTCACTTGGGAGTGGCCAGAAACGATTCTTTTACGTATGACTCAAGCAGCTCACGACTTCCGGTCTTTGACCAAGTATCCTCTGGGTAGCCTAAGAACATCCATTCGAAGGCGAGATAAATTGAGAAGGCGAAACATTCCATAGGGTTGTGCGCTGGGTTTGGGACCCGCCACGTAAAAAACTCACCCCAATGAAGAACTACCAACAGCCTCGGATGAGAAACCCCCCTTTTGATGACGACCATGGCAAACGAAATAACGGCAATGATATTAGGGCATACACCTGGAATGTCCGGTCCCTTAATTGGGAAGGTGCCGCTGTCCAGCTGGTTGATGACCTTGGGAAAATAAAGGCTGACATCACCGCCGTCCAAGAAATGCGATGGACGGGACAAGGACAGAGACGAGTAGGTCCTTGTGGCATTTACTACAGTGGCCATATAAAGGAGCGCAAGTTTGGTGTGGAATTCGTGGTGGCAGAGAGACTCCGTCGCCGAGTACTATCATTCACTCCGGTGAAAGAACGTCTAGCCACAATCCGCATCAAAGCGAGGTTCTTCAACAAATCGCTGATTTGCGCCCACGCCCCGACGGAAGAGAAAGACGATGTGACCAAAGATGTCTTTTGTAAGTGCTTGGAGCGCACATATGAGAGCTGCCCCCGCCACGATGTCAAAATCGTGCTTGGCGACTTTAACGCCAGGGTGGGTAAAGAAGGTATCTTTGGCACTACGGTCGGTAAATTCAGCCTCCACGACGAAACATCCCCAAATGGGTTGAGGCTGATCGACTTCGCCGGGGCCCGAAATATGGTCATCTGTTGTACTAGATTCCAGCACAAGAAGATTCATCAAGCTACCTGGCTGTCTCCGGGTCGAAAAACTACCAACCAGATCGATCATGTTGTGATAGATGGAAGACACGTCTCCAGTGTTTTAGATGTGCGTGCGCTCCGAGGTCCTAACATCGACTCGGACCACTATCTTGTTGCAGCTAAGATTCGCACTCGCCTCTGTGCAGCAAAAAACGCACGCCAACAAACACAAGGAAGGTTCGACGTCGAGAAACTGCAATCACAACAGACAGCCGAACGATTCTCTACTCGGCTTGCACTCCTGCTCTCTGAGAGCACTCGTCAACAACTCGGTATAAGGGAACTGTGGGACGGCTTTTCAAACTCCTTACGTACAGCTGCAACCGAAACCATTGGTTTTCGGAAAGTGCAAAAGAATAGCTGGTACGACGAGGAGTGCCGAGTCGCAGCGGAGAGAAAACAGGCTGCCTACCTCGCAACGTTACGATCGACCACTACACGTGCGGGATAGAAGAGGGAAGCGATGACGATGGAGCAGACGTTCCATTACCCGACCATGAAGAAGTTCGAATAGCAATTGCCCGCCTGAAGAACAACAAAGCCGCAGAGGCCGACGGATTGCCGGCCGAGCTATTCAAACACGGCGGCGAAGAACTGATAAGGAGCATGCATCAGCTTCTTTGTAAAATATGGTCGGACGAAAGCATGCCCAACGATTGAAATTTAAGTGTGCTATGCCCAATCCATAAGAAAGGTTCCCCCACAATCTGCGCCAACTACCGTGGGATTCGCCTCCTCAACATCGCGTATAAGTTTCTATCGAGCGTATTGTGTGAAAGATTAAAGCCCACCGTCAACAAACTGATTGGACCTTATCAGTGTGGCTTCAGACCTGGAAAATCAACAACCGACCAGATATTCACCATGGGCCAAATCTTGGAAAAGACCCGTGAAAGAAGAATCGACACACACCACCTCTTCGTCGATTTCAAAGCTGCTTTCGACAGCACGAAAAGGAGCTTCCTTTATGCCGCGATGTCTGAAAATTGGTATCCCCGCAAAACTAATACGGCTGTGTAAACTGACGTTGAGCAACACCAAAAGCTCCTTCAGGATCGGGAAGGACCTCTCCAAGCCGTTCGATACCAAACGAGGTTTTAGACAATTCGACTCCCTATCGTGCGACTTCTTCAACCTGCTGCTGGAGAAAATAATTCGAGCTGCAGAACTTAATCGAGCAATCGTTTAAAGGAGTTAGAGCTGCTGGCGTATGCCGATGATATTGGTATCATCGGCCTCAACACCCGGGGTCGTTAGTTCTGCTTTCTCCAGACTGGACAAAGAAGCAAAGAAGCAAGACGAAATATCTCCTGTCATCAAACAAACAGTCGTCGCACTCGCAACTTGGCACTCACGTCACTGTTGATAGTCATAACTTTGAAGTCGTAGATAATTTCGTTTATCTTGGAACCAGCGTAAACACCACCAACAATGTCAGCCTAGAAATCCAAAGAACTGGTGGAACTGTCAAGGTATGTAATAGTCTTCCAGTTAATCATATCGTAATAATTATTAGCTTTGAAATTCAGCTTTGGTACTTTGTTACATTTAACCCTTCCATTTACAGTGTCAGACTCTGCTTCTCTCGCTGCCAGAAGACAGTCAAGGGCCAACTTTCTGACTTCTATCCGTTCGTCAGTCATCATACTAAGGAGAATGTTTCCTGGAAGAGCAATGAAAGCATTCTGTTGAATGGATGAATCGACAACCTTGCGCAGTTTAGCAGGTAAGTTTCTCGACCTTTGAATTGCAGCATAGAGATGGCGCGAACCATCTTTGATTGAACTGTTGAATCTTATTGAGAACCACAAAGGTGAGTAAACTGTTAGTATCTAATTGACAAAAATCTTTATTTCCTTTGTTGGTTTGTCAGTAGAAATGTATAATCTCAGAATTCTATTTGCACAGGTGAGCCAGCGAGATTTGCACATGTTACCTGGATGCATCGACGCTAAATTTGAGGAACATTGACCGGAAATAACAGCTTCTGACATTTTATAGAGGTAAGCTTGGTCTGTGCTAAGTTGGGTCGGATTAATAACCTCAGAATGTAATTGACAGGATGGAAAACTTTCAAATTTGTCAACAGGCAACTTCTCACAATCAGGGAGCAGTTTAACTATGTCGCCAGAGAATGTATTTGGACTCTTTGAGACACCATCTACGTGTTCGAAAAGAAGTTCGTTGAAATGTAGAAGACAAACAACCCACTGTAATGGCCTACCTATTCCTTCTTCTAGTTTCCGAATGATTCCACCTTTCCAACCTGTGTTCGTGTTGGTGCCATCAGCACCGACAACTTCTAGATGTTCCACATCAACTGAATTGTCTTGTAAATGTTGCCATATAGCTTGCGTCTCATCCTCAGCTGACCCGGAAGGAGAGGTGACGTGGCCAAAGTAATGACAACCAGGTTTCGCTATAAGAGAAATATGTTCCTCTTTGACAGTGTCGCGGTAGTACTTTTCACCTTCGCTGACTTGTGTAAGTGTATTGTCTTTGCGGCCGTCAAAATACAGCCCATATACAGAGTCAATACTTTCGGTGTTTTGGAGCTTAACTCCAAAACTTTTTTTGCCCGACTAATCTTGCATTTGTCAGTGACAAAGCTAGCCTGATCCTCTGTTATCAAACGTGCTTTCTTGGCATCCAGAAAAGCAGATGAAACAATCAAGGCCGCTGCTCTATCACTTACTCCAAATCTTTGGGCAGCTAAAGCAGTGTGTTCTAATACTAGTGTGTTTTGTTTGGTTTTAGAGGATGGAAGAGAAAATTCATCATCAGCATTGTTTTTGGAAGAATCCATGTGCGACGCACCTACATTGTTGTCGTCTGTATGAGAGTCTGGCTGATACTTTTCTGGTAAGTGTTGATGTTGAATGACGTTTTGAAAGCTTTTCTTTACGTTCATTTTTCTTTGAAAACTTTTTTGTTTCAGGTAGATCTACACTTCCAATGCTACCAATTCTTCTGGTTCTCTGGTCCAAGAGAAATTGTTGTTCATTGATAGGAACTTTCCTTTCCTTTGGACAAGTGCAAGAAGAAAAATAAATGCATTTACAAACAGCGATGTCAAATAATTTTGCGGCAGAAGAGACAAAGTCGTCTCTTTTAGAGCTCAAACCTATTGGGTTCCTTAAAAACATTTGTTTAAGAGTCAGAAATTTCTTATGGTATGTGGTGAGCATTTGTACAACTCTGGTGTGTGAAACTATCGGAATAGATGACCTTTTGAAAATATTTTCAACCTTTTTTGCAACTATTTCTGTAACCTCTTTACTCCTAGGTTCATAGTTGTCGCCTCGGAGTCGCCCTATACGAAATCTTTCAAACTGATAACACAAAAGAACATCCTGGTAAGTGGTTAACTGGGACTCAGAGGGATTGTACGGATATATGCCAAACACAGGACATTTCTGTCTAAATTTAAATTTAGGTACAGACAGTTTGAGTTCTGTATTCTGTTGAGAGAATATAAGTGATAGCACTCGGCGAAATCAACGACAAGAGTGAAGGAACTCGATGAAAAAATATTTATGTGGAGACCAGTCCGAACGTGTCGTATGGCGCAGGGAAATGAATGAAAGTGATAGAACTCGGCGAAATCACCGACAAAAGTGAAGGAACTCGATGAAAAAATATTTGTGTGGAGACCTATCCGAACGTGTCCTTTGGCGTAGGTGAATGAATGTGAGTGATAGCACTCGGCGAAATCAACGCCAAGAAGTGTGGCCGCAAGCCGATTTGCACCTTGCGCTGTGGCGCGCCGTATTTTCGTTCGTATCTCGGGAACGGTTCGTCCTACGGCCATTATCACATACCATTTCGGTGGCAAATGACGTGACAAATTTGTTTTGTTGTATACATTTTGCCGATTTTAGGCGAACTTTCGAAATTTCAAGGCCGGAGTTGGGGTTGAAGATGCAATCTGATCTCAAAACAAAAAGTTGCATTGGAATTAGGAAGTACTAAAGCAACTTTTCCGCACTATTAGAAATCCCGAATCGAAAAAAGTCCGGAATCGACCCACCCTAGTAGGCAATTGAGAAGCAAAGTCCTCTGGCGAATATCGCATTCGATGGAACGATGAGCTGTGTGAGATATACGACGACATTAACATAGTTTAAAGACAGCAACTACGTTGGCTAGGTCATGTTGTCCGAATGGACGAGAACACTCCAGCTCGGAAAGTATTCGACGCAGTACCCGCCGGGGGAAGCAGAGGACGAGGAAGGCCTCCACTCCGTTGGAAAGCCCGTGTGGAGAAGGAGCTGGCTTCGTTTGGAATATCCAATTGACGCCACGTAGCGAAAAGAAGAAACGACTGGCGCGCTGTTGTTAACTCGGCTATAATCGCGTAAGCGATGTCTACGCCAAATAAGAAGAAGAAGAGCACTAATAGATCAATGCTCTCAAAGATCCTTTATATCATCAAAGGCTCAAAATCGGCTCAAATTGATAATAAAACATTCAAATTTCCAAATTTCGAACAAAATATGCCCAATTATCATAGTACCTCCAAATGCGGATATTAGAATAGATGAACAAGTCATCGTTCTACCTTAACTTACAAATTGCTTCCAAGCTATGAAATAAATCAATTACACTGGGAAAAATGCTCACATCTCAAATTAGCAGATCCCAATTTTCATACCCAGGGGCGTCGCGAGGGGGTGGTGTGGGGGGTGTGACACCCCCCTAACTATGAACGAGTCCGCATTTTCGGCCGTTTTAATATCATAACTAAAAATTTGAAACTTCATTTCGGCAATTCCAGTAAGAGTTGCCAAGTACCCGGAAATTTGTTGTCAAAACTTATTGAATATTTTTAAGATATTCATCAAAATATATTATTACACATTAATTTTTACGTCATATCCATTGCGAATTCACTAGCCGGCATTTATGAAAATTCTAAATCAGTAAAACGCAATAAATAGCTCTATAATTGCGGAAGCAAGCTTAAAAAGACACCTTTTCGTAATTTCCACGAGGATTATTAAAACACTACAATATTCGAATAACAGTGGTTGTATATATTATAAATTAACGCATTGCTAGCGAGTTCAGTTGCATTTGCTGAAAAGTCTCAGATCAACCCTGAAAATGACTTTTCGAAACACCACAGAACACGCCGTGCTCCGAAGAAATATGACCATAATCCAGCAACTGCTTGTAATTTTGATTTTCAGACATTTTATAGAAAAGAATTCAAAATTGTCCTCGAAAATTTCACAAATTGTATTCAAGATAATTTGCAAGAAACTATGTCAACCTTCAAACCCATTCAAGAGATGTTCAGGATTCCAGCTAACAGAAGTAATATTACAATAGAATCTATACAATTTGTTGTGCAATTTGAACCTAAGTTCTTCAGTGAAGATCTAGATTGTATTTTTGCTGAAACACAAATTCTTTTTGATTCATGTAAATAGTGTAAATCTTTCGATGACATTTCTATAGTAGCGTACAAATTGAGAAAGGTCATTCCATCTGCGTACAAAATTGTTAATTACATAATGACTGCTCCTGTCACCTCAGCTTCATGTGAACGTTCTTTTAGTAAATTGAAATTTGTTTTCAACGATTTGCGTACAACAATGGGGGATGAACGTTTGAATTCTTTGATGCTGCTTTCTTCTTCAAAGGATAAAGTAGACGAAATCGATCTGCGCGATGTTGTTGGAAAATGGTCAATGTTGGAACATCGCAGAGTGAAAATATAACTCAGAAATTTATATTTTTTGCAATTCAATTTCTTAAGAAAATCTTGTTTTTTCCCGCGTAACACGTCGCTGAACAATATATGTATTTTTTATTAAGAGAAACATATTAAATGATGATTATACTAATATGTACAATACTTATTTGAGAATAAAATAATGAATTATGCTATTATGTTGTCAAACTTCTCCGTAATACCTTATCAGAAATGAAGATATCTTTATTTTATATATATTTATAAACATATATGTACATTAAATCGGCAAATTCTTGAAATGAGTCGGCATTTCAAAGGGACTCACCCCCCCATGATCTGGATCCTCGCGACGCCCCTGGTCATACCCTATCACAAATCGGCATATTATTAGGCAGTGACTTAATACCTCAAATAACTCTTGAAGGTATAGAGAAAGTCTCCAATAAATTGTTAGCTCAAAATATAATCTTTGGGTGGATTATAAGTGGCCAAGTCCCTGAAAAATCAATTATTTTACCAAACAAGTGGAAAATATCTCAAACGAGTTTTTAAATAATTAACTTAAGAAATTCTGGGAAATAGAAGAATTACTCCAAATTACCCAACT
The DNA here is from genome assembly GCF_024586455.1 of Bactrocera neohumeralis. Taxonomy (NCBI): domain Eukaryota; kingdom Metazoa; phylum Arthropoda; class Insecta; order Diptera; family Tephritidae; genus Bactrocera; species Bactrocera neohumeralis. The sequence continues at coordinate 17,849,742 of NW_026089622.1, forward strand.
TTCAGAAGAAGACCAGGCATGCGAAGCCTATTACAAGTCCACAACAACAAGAAATGAACATGGTCATTATGTTGTGCGACTACCATTCAAACCAACTTTTCCTGAAACCTAGCTCTAGGCCACTCTAGAATATCAGCAGTCCAGCAATTTCTAAGCCTGGAAAAAAGCCTGATAAAGAAAAGTGAGCTTAAATCGGCATATGATAATGTGATGGACGAATATCTAGATATTTATCTTTTTATCTTCCACATCATGGGGTAATAAGATCTGATAAGATAACAATAAAAGAACGAGTGGTTTTCAATGCCACAAAGAGTACGAGCTCAGGCAAATCACTCAATGATGTACTATACACAGGGTCAACAATACAACCTGATATCATGTTGCTAATATTAAATTGGCGGAAGTTTAAATACGTTTTTAATGGGGATGTTCAGAAAATGTATAGGCAAATTCTGGTACATGAAGATGACCAAGATTTCCAACGCATAGTCTTTCGCAATTCAATTAAAAGTCCAATTAGCGACTACAAACTTGAAACAGTTACCTTTGGTATCAACAGCGCACCCTATTTAGCCTTTAGGATATTACATGAAGTTGCAAAAACCTGTGAAACAAATTTACCTTTAGCAACACCTGTGCTGCGAACTCAAACTTACGTAAACGACTTACTATCAGGTAGCCTCAGTATCGCATTAGCGTGCGAATTACTATCACAAAGCATTAAATTCACCAGGTTTTTCCCTAAAGAAGATTACATCAAATCACCCTGAAATACTAAAATACATTAAAAAGAAAGACTTATTAGATACAGACTTCCTTAAATTTGAAAAGGCTAGTACAACCAAAACTCTAGTGATTCAATGGAATGCGATAACAGTCAATATCTGCAATGTCCGTCATTACAAAACGGCAAATACTTTCCTCGGTGGCAAAACTTTTCGACCCCACATGATGGCTTTCGCCAATAAAGATTCACTGCACCGAATGGGATGAACGGGTAAAACCTTTACGGTTAGCAAAAATGGGTTAAATTTGCTAACAATTTACATACTATATCAGAAATTCGAATCCTCGATGGGTAAATTTTATCCCTAACATTAACTCAGAATTACACGGTTTCTGTGATGCCTCTGAAAAGGCTTATTGCGCAACAGTTTACGTACGCACTCAGTACGATAACAAAACACCTTCACACCCTTTGATAGCCAAAGCCAAACTTGCACCTTTGAAGACACTCAGTCTGCCACTGCTTGAACTGAATGGTGCTCTTCTGTTAGCAAAATTAGTTTCAATACTCCAAACCCATCTCAAATTAAACTATCATAAAATGTATCTTTGGTCAGACTCAGAGATAGTTTTAGCATGGTTAGAAAAACCACCCTATTACTGGAAGACCTATGTATCTAACCGAATATCTCAAATCTTAAACTTAGTTGGCCCAGCAAAATGGCAACATATTGCAAGTGCAGATAACTCAGCGGATTTTGGGACAAGAGGTTGAGAGCCACTGCACCTCACCAGCACTACACTCTGGTGGAACGGTCCCACATGGCTAACAGAATCACAAGAATTCCGGCCAAAGTCTCCCGCTCGAAATATAATACCGCCGGAAAGTCGGAAAATTTTAAATTTTCATATCACTCCAGAGGAGAATGATATTCTCCACAGATTTTCATCATTTCCGCGAGCGCTAAAGGTAGTCGCTTATATGCACAAATTCATTCATAAACTTAAACAAAAGGTGAAAAGAATATCAAACGATCCTTACATCTCTCTCTTTGAAGCTGGTCGCCTTGTCGTGGCGAAGGGGCTTGTGTAAGAGTAAAGTGTGCATCCCAAAGGAAACGTACTCTAATCTAACGAACTAAGAGGGACACCCCATAATTCCCACAAGAGAGAAATGGATGAATAAACCCTAGGTTTTACGCCCATCTCCTATTGTGGAAGTATGAGGATACCC
>NW_026089622.1:17851804-18060468 GCF_024586455.1 Bactrocera neohumeralis
ACGGCCGGGCTGCGAAAAAACGGCGTTTTCGACGTCATATCAACGAAGAGTGCGCGAGCTGCTTTCAAATCTTCTTTGTTCTACCAGATTGCGTGGTCATCGGTGTTTGGGCATGCGTGTATGTGTTAACGGTGGTGTCTTCCGCGTGATGAGGTGACCAGTCGATTCGGTGATAAATTGATGATGGATGCGACGCCACCTATCAGCTTTCAAGCTTCCAAGGGCCTAGTTGTTGTAATTAAGGGTATAGAGTCCGCCATAGACTCTAGTGAAGTCAAAGAAGCATTGGAAGAATGCGGTTTTGGTATTAAAACAGTTGTAAATATATTTAATACAAACAAAGTACCACAGTCAATGTTTAAAATTGAATTGTTGCCGAACTCAAATCAACTTAAAAAAAATGAAACACATCCAATATATTATATAATTTTAAATATTTGCTGCATCGTAGACTAACTGTAGAAGAACCACATAAAAGAAACGGTCCGATACAATGTACTAACTGCTAAGAATATGGGCATACTTAATCATACTCCACTCTACGCAGTGTTTGTGTGGTATGTGGTGATTTACATCCCACTTCTAAATGCACCCTTAAGAAAAAAGAATTAAATAAAAAATGCAGCAATTGCGGAGGAAATCACAATGCTAATTACAGAGGTTGCCCTGTATATCAAGATTTGAAATCGAAGTTGTCACAGGGCATTCAAGCACGTCGTAACCAAATCTTACAAACACCCAGTAATGAAATTATAGCAACATCAGAAAAAAGTTCAAATCCTATCACTTCTAACATAATAATATGCAAGGAAGCTATGCAAATGTGGTGAAAGGCAATACTGTGCAAATGCAACTGCCGCAAAATCCTCAAAATGGAGTTATTGAAACTATGATTATAAATCTTACACAATGTAAGACACAATTTATGTCTACCATGCAAAACATCATCCGAGATTTAATAAAATCACAAAATCAAATGCTGCAAAATTTATTAAGTAAAAAGTGAGCATACTAAATATCTGTAAGTGGAATGCTAACGGTGTTAACCAACATAAATTAGAGATTATCAGATTTCTGTCTGAAAAGAATATAGATGTAATGCTTATTTCAGAAACTCATTTAACAAATAAAAATAATTTCAATATACCGGGATTTAGACTATATGTTACAAATCATCCGGATGGAAAAGCGCATGGTGGCACGGCAGTGTTGATTAGAAATCGTTTAAACCACTATGCTCTAGAATCTCATGCTACACCACAGTTACAAGAAACAATAATATCACTAAAAAATCGGGGTGGTGACTTAAACCTTATGGCTATATACTGTCCACCTCGTTTTAAAAGTACAGAAATCGAATTTAAAGACTTTTGGAATACTAGGTCAAAGATTTCTTTGCAGGTGGAGATTACAACGCAAAACACACGTACTGGGGCTCACGTCTTATTAATCCGAAAGGACGACAGCTGTATCAAACTGTTATAAATAGTCACAATAACCTTGAAGTAATATCTATTGGTAAGTCGACATATTGGCCTAGTGATCGTAAGAAAATACCAGATTTAATTGATTTTGCTGTAATCAAAAATATAGATAAATCGCACATAACAGCTGATACATGTACTGATCTATCTTCTGATCACTCTCTTGTACTAATAAAGTTATGTGAACAACCCATATTCGTTAATCCAAAAGTGGGTCTAACTTCTTATAAAACGAATTGGTTAAAATATAAAAAATACGTCAGTAGCCACATTAATATTGAGCACAAAATAAATACAGGAAGAGATATTGACGAAAGCATAAGAGAAGTCACTGATATAAGCGCAGCTGTCTTAGCAACACCAAACAAAAGTTTCAGAAAAATCTCTAATAGAGAAATAGAAATGCTTGTAAATGAAAAGGCGTGCCAGACGTGAATGGCAGATAAATCGTTCCTCTTCCACTCAACTTCCTTTGGAAAGCCCAAAAGTCCATGAAGCCACCAACTGACTCCAATATGCCTATACGAGACTTGGGTGGAAATTGGGCTCGAAGTGACGAGGAAAAGGCTAATTGCTTTGCAAATCACCTAGAAAATATATTTCAACCCAATTTGCCAAAGAACAACTTTAAGCTATCCATCTTAACTTTGAGTCAACCCAGTTGATGCAAGCAGCATCTTATATCAACTCAACAACAATTTGGCGCTGTGTTTAATTGAACACAACACCGGTCTGAATCCATATACTTGTCTATATATACAAATTTAAAATTTGATTGTAGATATCGGGTGATTTTTTAAGAGCTTGATAACTTTTTTAAAAAAAAACGCATAAAATTTGCAAAATCTCATCGGTTCTTTATTTGAAACGTTAGATTGGTTCATGACATTTACTTTTTGAAGATAATTTCATTTAAATGTTGACCGCGGCTGCGTCTTAGGTGGTCCATTCGGAAGTCCAATTTTGGGCAACTTTTTCGAGCATTTCGGCCGGAATAGCCCGAATTTCTTCGGAAATGTTGTCTTCCAAAGCTGGAATAGTTGCTGGCTTATTTCTGTAGACTTTAGACTTGACGTAGCCCCACAAAAAATAGTCTAAAGGCGTTAAATCGCATGATCTTGGTGGCCAACTTACGGGTCCATTTCTTGAGATGAATTGTTCTCCGAAGTTTTCCCTCAAAATGGCCATAGAATCGCGAGCTGTGTGGCATGTAGCGCCATCTTGTTGAAACCACATGTCAACCAAGTTCAGTTCTTCCATTTTTGGCAACAAAAAGTTTGTTAGCATCGAACGATAGCGATCGCCATTCACCGTAACGTTGCGTCCAACAGCATCTTTGAAAAAATACGGTCCAATGATTCCACCAGCGTACAAACCACACCAAACAGTGCATTTTTCGGGATGCATGGGCAGTTGGCCACCAAGATCATGCGATTTAACGCCTTTAGACTATTTTTTGTGGGGCTACGTCAAGTCTAAAGTCTACAGAAATAAGCCAGCAACTATTCCAGCTTTGGAAGACAACATATCCGAAGAAATTCGGGCTATTCCGGCCGAAATGCTCGAAAAAGTTGCCCAAAATTGGACTTTCCGAATGGACCACCTAAGACGCAGCCGCGGTCAACATTTAAATGAAATTATCTTCAAAAAGTAAATGTCATGAACCAATCTAACGTTTCAAATAAAGAACCGATGAGATTTTGCAAATTTTATGCGTTTTTTTTTTAAAAAAAGTTATCAAGCTCTTAAAAAATCACCCGATATATACAAAAATTAAAGTAATTGTACACCAATTTACCAGCGCGTTTTCATTTGCAATCTAAGTAGTGGGTGCAAGTGTGTTTTGAATAGCCTAACATTGGAGGGTTTAAACAAATATCTATAAGTGTAACTGCTCAAGAAATAAGTTATATTAAATTTTGTGTGCGGATTCAAAGTACTAGTGCCGAAACGTTCAAAATGTTAGAGCGGTGGTTATTTCTTTGGCGCGCTGTTTGCTCATATAGCCTTCTTCCTTTCTGGCATCTATCCTATGCACGCTTTATTGTAAAACATGTCGTTCTTTCTCAATTAGGTATTCGTCTTATATAAAATTCTATTACAAATAAAAAAATTTTACAAAGACATAATATCTTTAAATAAGCAAATTACTTACATTTTACAAAAAGATATTGGCGCCAAGCAAAATATCACAACAGGAGCGATGAGAGAAAGTAGAAAAAAGGAACAGCGACGCTCTATCTTAAATAAATGTGAAATAGCACAGATATCAAAGTTTAACAGACTTCAATGTCATATCCTGTGCTCAGTAATCAAATACATGCAAAACCTATTAAACATATTGTTTATGGACAGTTCTCATGTATTGCAATACACATGATCACTTCTTCATTCGACGAAAATTTCTTAGCAACAAACATTCTTTTGAGATCTGGTAAGAGGAAATAGTCGCGGGACAGATCTGAAGAACGGTGGATGTTGAAGCAATTCGAAACCCATTTAATGGATTTTTGCCATCGTTTTCACTGATTTGTGACATGGTGCATTGTCTTAGTGAAACAGTAATTTTTTTTCAAGTGCGGGCCTTTTGCAGCGATTTCGGTCAATAAAAATTATTTCATGGGCATCCAAAACTAGAGACGCCATAACCTTGTTAGCCGACTGTTGCGTTTCCCTACGCTTTGGATTCGAATTCGAAGTGAAATAATGGAGCCATGTTTCATCCATTGTCACATAACGACGCAAAACCTTGCGTTTATTACTCATGAAGATCTCCAAACACTGCCCTGAATCATTAACTGGTCGTTGTTTTGGTTAAATGTGAGCTCGAGCGGCATATTGCATAGATTTTTACGCAGCTTCTGAGCGAGGGGACCGAATGCAGAAATTTCGTAACGGAAGTATGCCTGACGCTTAAAACGTCACACACAGGTGACGCTGTGTGGCGTAAAAAACACATTGCGGTGACGAAAAATGTTGCATACCACAAAGGCGGTAGTGTCTGGATGCAGGATGACTCATGAGCGAAATATTTTTTTTCTCTTTATTTAATAACAATAATAACAAAATCAAAATAAAATGCACAATCTATAACAAATATTTGAATGAAATATACACTATTTAACTTTAATAATTTAAAACATACTCCATTATTTGGTTGCTGCACGCTATAGATTTGAATTTTACCAATGGTCCAAATGATTTCTGTAATATTAAAGTTTTTAATTATACACACAACATTAAATTCACAATGCTTACCTTTTTCTCCTTGTTAACCTCTTTCGTTTTCTCTATATAAAAGAAATTAATAATATATATATATAAATTAGAAATGTTCGCTATGTACGCTATGAGCAATGTGGAGTCTCCACAAGCAATATGCACGGCAATGCAGCTATAAATTCTCTCTTGTCGAGATGCCTCGTAACAAATGTCCGCCATTGAACCCGCACCTTCTCTATACTTTACCACGGTAGATGACTTTACATTTTCTGGAATAAAATTTGTGTATAAAGTGTTTTTTTGAATATTGAATATGAATGAACAAAGTGCATTTATTATTAACGAAGAAATAGTGGAAGAAAATGAGTGAGTACTCTATATACATACATTTTATTATTATCACAAATGCAGTATTATAAAGATAACCTAAATTTTTGATATTAAAATGAGCGATATTAAAGGTAGCCCTTTTATACACACAAACATACACACGCGTATAGTTTAAATTCTCAATTTAGATTCTAATATGTATATACATATATATATTTATAAATAAATTCATTCTTCATTATGTATATAACAGAAACCATCAAACCAAGCACATGTACTATTCAGTACCTTTGTTTTTGGTGTATAGATAATGCACATGAATGCCGCGCAAAGAAAGTATATATAAATGTATGTACATCGCGCGAAATTCGATAATCACTTCTTAATATTGTTATATTTTTATAAATGAGTAATTTTGTTTTGCTGTGTCATTACACTATTTATACCTAGATATTTTCATTTTATAGAGAAGAAAAGCGTAAAGAGGTAAAAAGAATAAAAAGAGAAAAAAATCATAATGTACGTCAAAGGGCATATTATCAGCGTCAGAAAGATTTGAAGAAAAATGAAGAAATAAAAATCATAAAAAAAGAAAAAGAAATAAAAATAATGAAAACAGTATCAAAATCAAAATCAAATGCTGAACGTCAAAGGAAATTTCGTCAACATAATGCAGAAAAATGAACATTGCGGTGACGAAAAATGTTGCATACCACAAAGGCGGTAGTGTCTGGATGCAGGATGACTCATGAGCGAAATATTTTTTTTCTCTTTATTTAATAACAAACTCAAAATAAAATGCACAATCTATAACAAATATTTGAATGAAATATACACTATTTAACTTTAATAATTTAAAACATACTCCATTATTTGGTTGCTGCACGCTATAGATTTGAATTTTACCAATGGTCCAAATGATTTCTGTAATATTAAAGTTTTTAATTATACACACAACATTAAATTCACAATGCTTACCTTTTTCTCCTTGTTAACCTCTTTCGTTTTCTCTATATAAAAGAAATTAATAATATATATATATAAATTAGAAATGTACGCTATGTACGCTATGAGCAATGTGGAGTCTCCACAAGCAATATGCACGGCAATGCAGCTATAAATTCTCTCTTGTCGAGATGCCTCGTAACAAATGTCCGCCATTAAACCTGCACCTTCTCTATATATATAAATTAGAAATGTACGCTATGAGCAATGTGGAGTCTCCACAAGCAATATGCACGGCAATGCAGCTATAAATTCTCTCTTGTCGAGATGCCTCGTAACAAATGTCCGCCATTGAACCTGCACCTTCTCTATATATATAAATTAGAAATGTACGCTATGTACGCTATGAGCAATGTGGAGTCTCCACAAGTAATATGCACGGCAATGCAGCTATAAATTCTCTCTTGTCGAGATGCTTCGTAACAAATGTCCGCCATTGAACCTGCACCTTCTCTATACTTTACCACGGTAGATGACTTTACATTTTCTGGAATAAAATTTGTGTATAAAGTGTTTTTTTGAATATTGAATATGAATGAACAAAGTGCATTTATTATTAACGAAGAAATAGTGGAAGAAAATGAGTGAGTACTCTATATACATACATTTTATTATTATCACAAATGCAGTATTATAAAGATAACCTAAATTTTTGATATTAAAATGAGCGATATTAAAGGTAGCCCTCTTTTATACACACAAACATACACACGCGTATAGTTTAAATTCTCAATTTAGATTCTAATATGTATATACATATATATATTTATAAATAAATTTATTCTTCATTATGTATATAACAGAAACCATCAAACCAAGCACATGTACTATTCAGTACCTTTGTTTTTGGTGTATAGATAATGCACATGAATGCCGCGCAAAGAAAGTATATATAAATGTATGTACATCGCGCGAAATTCGATAATCACTTCTTAATATTGTTATATTTTTATAAATGAGTAATTTTGTTTTGCTGTGTCATTACACTATTTATACCTAGATATTTTCATTTTATAGAGAAGAAAAGCGTAAAGAGGTAAAAAGAATAAAAAGAGAAAAAAATCATAATGTACGTCAAAGGGCATATTATCAGCGTCAGAAAGATTTGAAGAAAAATGAAGAAATAAAAATCATAAAAAAAGAAAAAGAAATAAAAATAATGAAAACAGTATCAAAATCAAAATCAAATGCTGAACGTCAAAGGAAATTTCGTCAACATAATGCAGAAAAATCTTACATGGAAATGTAAGTTGATTTAATAATAATAATATTTTTTATTTATTTTATTTATTTATTTATTTTTTATTTATTTATTTAAAAAGAAATTGTAATATATGCTTCAATATTATTTAATTTAACGATTTCATAATTTTTTTACAGAAAAACACGAAAATTGTGTAGTAATGAAGATAATATCGTGCGATGTAGCGCTGTTGAAAATATAGAAAATGTAACGTTACAAGAAAATCAATTTCACAGCCAACAACTTCATATTTATGAACAGCGTAATGAATGCATTACTCCCGAAGTTATTCTACATAGAGACACAGGAATTCCTGGCGATGGTAATTGTCTATTCCACTCGCTCATAAGTGTTTTGCAACTTCAAATTGAGAGTTGTGACTTGAGAAATCAGTTACGCGATTCACCCTATTTAAACTCCTGCCACAATCCGCAAGAAGCATATAACATTCTATCAAGTAGTAATGATTACGGAGATTTGGATTGTTTGTACTTATTCTCTAAAATGTACAATCAAAATATTTGTGTACATTATTGTTTTTACAACATAACTACAACGAATGAAGACACTATCTTTTGTCATTTTAAAGCGAATGATACACAAAACTGGATTCATCTTCATCTTCGTGAACAACATTTCACACCTTTTTATGAAGTATCAGATTTATTTGAGACAGTACAAGACGCTACCCAAAATGAAGCCCATGGTGATGCCAATATTGAACTATATCGTGATAATTATGATGAAGATCCTACAGAAGATAACCATAACAATCATGAAAATGAAATTGAGATTGATAGAGAAGATCGAATTGGTGAAAATAATATGGATTTTATTGATGATGGCACTATTCCAGTTTATACAAATTATCGTAAACACAGTATAAGTCATATTGATTTTTATAACAAATTTACGAGTAATTTATTCGGTCATTCTTGTATTATTTGCGACAGACTATGGTGGAAAAGAGACTTGAAAAAGTCGACCAGTAAACATGAAAGTATTTTGAAAACAATATTGCAGGTAATTTAATTTTCACTCTATATTTTTCTTTCTATATTTTGATAATACGAATTTGATTTTTTTAGAATTACATACCTGGTGAAATTGTTCAAGTCTGCTCTACGTGTTATACATCTTTGCAAAACGAAAAAATTCCTCTCATGTCAACCTACAATGGTTTTGCATATCCGAAAATTCCATCACATTTACCAACGTTAAACCTTATCGAGCAACGGTTGATTTCCCCGAGAGTACCGTTCATGCAGATTCGTAGACTGAGACACGTTAATGGTCAGTATGGTATTTATGGACAGATAATTAATGTACCTGTTGAAGTTAATACAATGGTGAAACAATTGCCAAGAAACATTGAAGATGACCACTGCTTTTATGTGCATTTGAAAAAGAAGTTGATTCACAAAACTAGTTATGTCCACGGGCTTATAAATAAGAGCCATATTAAAGAGTGGTTATCGTATTTAGTATCTACGCCTCTTTATATTCATTATGACATTAAAATCGATGAATCTTTTTTTACTGGCAATGAACGTACTTCGCAATTGAATATGGATGAAATAAGTGAACATGTGCCAATTGAAGACAATTTAGTTGCGCAGCAACAAACTCTTTTGTGGAATGATGATTATTTTTTGAGTATAGCACCCGCTGAATATAACAGGCCAGTCAGTATTTTAATGGATGAACATGCGGAAGAACTATCTTTTCCGACAATCTACGGCGGTCAGTTTCGAACATACAGAGATGGTGTTATTGTTACTCCATTTATGCAAGCTACCAGCGAACTTCGGCGTACTGATAGGCGTGCTACTGACCCACAACACCTTTTATACATCGCTGTTAAAATTATGAGGTTGAGAGTTAGTAAATGTGTCAACTTTGCGTTTAAGCATATTGGACAAGGTACTTCAATTACGAAAGAGACCATTCAATCTGAAGAATATATAAATAATTGTTTAGAAACAAATCTCGCATTTCTTCGCTGCATACCAAATTCTGCTTGGTTTTGGTCAGATCGCAAAAAAGATGTTTTTGCAATGATCAGGCAATTAGGGCCACCAACTGCTTTTATGACTCTCAGCGCCAATGAAACTGGCTGGGAAAATTTATTGAAATTATTGTACAAATTGAAAAATGAGGGAACCGAAATTTCAGGTGAGGTTTTAGCAGAAATGAGTTATGTGCATAAAGCTCAACTTGTGAATGAAGATGCCGTAACTTGTGCTATCTATTTTAATAAAATGGTAAATTGTCTGTTAAAAATTTTGCAATCAAAGAAAAGAAGTCCATTCGGAAAATATAGAGTAATATATTATTTCAAAAGAATAGAGTTTCAACATCGTGGTAGCCCACATGCTCATATTCTTCTTTGGTTGGACAACGTTCCTGAAGATTTATTAAGTAATGAACCCGAAGTAATTAAATTAATCGACGAATTAGTTTCTGTGTCAGCGTCAGAGGCGTCTGGAAATATAACACTAGTAACACACAAACACACATTCACGTGTTATAAAAAAATGGATCCTAATAAAAAACAAGAATGTAGATTTGGGGCACCATTTATGCCAACAAAAAAAACTATTAATTTGATACCTATGAAAAACACTGATCCAGATTACTCAGAAGCACTTTTCAAAGAATATAAGGTACGATTTAAATTTATAAAAAATAATCTCGAAAATATTGACTATACGGATTTTGATGAATTTTACTCGCATAATGGTATTATTTCTGATGATCATTACTACAATATTATTCGTGCTGGTATCAGTAGACCAAAATTATTCTATAAAAGGACACCAGCAGAAAAATGGCACAACACTTTCAATCCATTCGTATTACATCATTTGAAATCCAACATGGATTTTCAGATTATACTAGATGAATATGCTTGTGCAACATATGTTGTTGAATATGTCAATAAGCATAATAGAGGGATTAGTAATTTGCAAAGGCAAATAATTGACATAATGGACGAGCATCCAGAATTCGACATTGTCGATATCACGAAAAAAATGAGTATTGACATACTTCAGTCTGTTGAAATGCCGGCACAAGAAGCCGCTTGGTATTTATTAAGAGAACCTATGGCTCAGTCATCGGTGGTGACAGTCTACATTCCAACGGTATTTCCTACTGAACGCACAAGAAGTAGAAAATCTATGAAGGAGCTTGAAGCTTTAGATGATGATTGTACGAACATTTGGAAAGAGAATTGGCTTGATAAATATGAGAAAAGACCTGAAGAACTCCGCGATGTTACGTTAGCACAATTTGTTGCAAAATATTACCTAAATACAAAGGGAACTTACACTAAAAGAGATACTGCAAGAATAATAAGATACAGGAACTACGATATGGCTGACAATTACAACGATTATAGGCGTGAGATGGTTCTGTTGCATGTTCCTTTTCAAAGTGAAGAAAATGATATTATTGCTGAAAATAAGTTCATTCAAATATACGAGGACAACAAAGATACGATATTAGAACGTAGGAAAGAATTTGAATCAAATTTGGACATAGAGAAAACTTTAGAAATTTGTAGACAGTTGTGCCGAGAAAACGATGAAGAACAAGAAGACGAAGAATTATTAAGAGCGGTTGATATATTGCATGAAAGAGATCCTTATGACTTATTGCTACGTGATCCAAACTCAACTGCTAACCGTGATTTACGAAATGCATCTCTGCATAAACTTGGCGCTGTAGCTAAAAAAAGAGAAAATTTAATGGATTATCAACAATTCTATAATTTAATGCGGATGGCCAATGATCAACAAAGAGATATTCTTATGACTATAATTCATCATTTACAAACTTCAATTCAAGAACCATTTCAAATTTTTTTTACGGGACCAGCAGGTACGGGAAAATCATTCGTTATCAAACTGATTATGGAAATTTACAATAGGTTCACTGATAATGATGGTTACTGCAATGCCTATATTACATGTGCTTCAACCGGCAAAGCTGCCGTGGCTATTGACGGTACAACTGTTCATACAGCGCTCAAAATTTCTCTTTCAAAACTTTTGCCTCTGTCATCAGAAACGTTGCACTTGTATAGATCTCTCTTCAGATATGTCAGAGTACTGATCATTGATGAAATTAGCATGGTTAGTGCAGAACTTCTACATAAAATTGATAATCGCCTAAAACAAATAACAGGCAAAAACACAGATTTCGGAAGTATAGATGTTATTTTGATCGGAGATTTACGGCAATTGCCACCAGTAAGATCGACACCAATTTACAAGACAATCAGAACGAGCATGATTGGACCGCATTTATGGAGAAAATTAAAATTTTATCAACTCACCAAAGTAATGAGACAAGCTAATGTTGCATTTTCACAAGTTTTGACAAAAATAGGTAATGGAGATGTACTAGATGAGCATGAGTTTCAACTTATTGAATCGAGATTTTTCAAAAAAGAGGATGTTGCTACATTATGTCCTAATGGAGTTCGTTTATTTTTTAAAAATGAAGATGTTGCTGCCTATAACAATTTGATTTTGAGCCAATGTGAAAACAAAGTTCTTTCAATGTCCGTAGACGTCATTATTGGCGCTAAAAGTGCTGAGCAAGAAGCTAATTTTAGACTTAAATTACATAAAAAGTCGGTTATTGACACTGGAGGACTGCCTTATCACATTACTTTTGTCGTTGGAAAGCATTATGTTATTACAACTAACATCGACGTTTCTGATGGTTTGTGCAATGGTGCTGTTGGGAAATTGGTACATATAGAATTTGATGAAAGTAACACATTAATAAGAGTTTGGCTGGAATTTTATGGTTCAGATAAAATGGGTAGGAAAAAAAGGCAAAAAGCAGCCGCTCTAGCAGTACAAAACAGAGTTGGCAATCTCGCTGTTCCCATTGAATTACGAACAGCAAATATTTCATTAACATCGGATAGAAAATGTATAGCCAAACGCAAACATTTTCCATTAACTTCAGCTCTTGCTTTAACTATACATAAGTCGCAAGGTGGAACTTTTGACGAAATAGTATATGAGTATAGTAAAGTGCATTCTCAGGAACTTGTTTATGTTGCGCTCTCTCGGGTGACTAATATTGAAAAATTGTATATCACGACAAAAAAAAATGATACATTCAAGTTTTATCATAATCGAAAGCAAGCTGCATCGACTGCAATTTTGTTGCAAGAATTCAAAAGACTGTCTTTAAATAGTGTTCAGACGATAGCTCAAAGTGTATTAGAATTCATTAGTAATAGAAATGGTATTTCAATAATGACTTTCAACTGCCAAAGTCTAAATAGTCATAAATACGATTTACAAGATTCAGTTACAAGAAAAACAAATGTGTTACTTCTTACCGAAACTTGCATGACGTATGATAATCCGATTGACATACCTAATTTTAATTGTATTGTTCAGTTCAAACGAGATACTGTTTCAAAAGGGGGGGTAGCTATTTACCAAAATGAAAATGATATTACTAATATTATGACTCCGCATATTGAAATAAATATTGCACACGTTAGCGATGTTAATGTTAGGCGCTCAGTTGTTGGAGATATTTGTGCGAGCTTATGTAAACTTAGAAATGGCTTACAAATAGTTATGATAGCAATTTACATTTCTCCGAATCCAAAATTGGACGAGGTAGAGCATTTTATTCATCGCACTTTACTGGAGTACACTGAAGAAGGGTCGAAAATACTTGGTACAAATGGTAATAAATTTCCACTTATCTTGGCTGGCGATTTTAACATTAACTTCGCTGATAAAAAATCAGAGCGGTTGACAACTTTTCTATCAAAAAAATTTAATTTGAAAATGAATAATGATCCACAAGAGTCCACAACAAAATATGGGACCACCATTGACGCGGTATTTTATAGGTATTTAGACGATATTAAGTCGCAAACTTATGTTTCTTATTTCAGTTATCATAAACCTATAGTTTCAATGTTAAAAAATATTCCTGAGTGACCAACAGCTATTGTAAGATAATAAAATAAAATAAAACCCACATGTATTGTAAAATAATGAAAAAAATATATTATTAAACAGTATTAACGTTTTATTTTTATTTATTTAATAATAATAGAAAAATTTGTTTTTTATCGGTCACCACGCTCAAAAAGTGTAACTTGAATTAATATCAAAGAAAAAGAAATACTGCATGAATAAAATAAAAAAAAAACAGCTATTGTAAGATAATAATAAAAAATAAAACCCACATGTATTGTAAAATAATGAAAATATATTATTAAACAGTATTAACGTTTTATTTTTATTTATTTAATAATAATAGAAAAATTTGTTTTTTATCGGTCACCACGCTCAAAAAGTGTAACTTGAATTAATATCAAAGAAAAAGAAATACTGCATGAATAAAATAAAAAAAACAGCTATTGTAAGATAATAATAAAAAATAAAACCCACATGTATTGTAAAATAATGAAAATATATTATTAAACAGTATTAACGTTTTATTTTTATTTATTTAATAATAATAGAAGAATTTGTTTTTTATCGGTCACCACGCTCAAAAAGTGTAACTTGAATTAATATCAAAGAAAAAGAAATACTACATGAATAAAATAAAAAAAACAGCTATTGTAAGATAATAAAAAATAAAACCCACATGTATTGTAAAATAATGAAAATATATTATTAAACAGTATTAACGTTTTATTTTTATTATTTTTATTTATTATTTATTTAATAATAATAGAAAAATTTGTTTTTTATCGGTCACCACGCTCAAAAAGTGTAACTTGAATTAATATCAAAGAAAAAGAAATACTGCATGAATAAAATAAAAAAAAACAGCTATTGTAAGATAATAAAATAAAACCCACATGTATTGTAAAATAATGAAAATATATTATTAAACAGTATTAACGTTTTATTTTTATTATTTTTATTTATTTAATAATAATAGAAAAATATTTTTTATCGGTAAAAAAGTAATGAAAATATATTATGAATAAAATAAAAAAAACAGTATTAACGTTTTATTTGTATTATTTTATTTATTTAATAATAATAGAAAAATTTGTTTTTTATCGGTCACCACGCTCAAAAAGTGTAACTTGAATTAATATCAAAGAAAAAGAAATACTGCATGAATAAAATAAAAAAAACAGCTATTGTAAGAAAATAAAATAAAACCCACATGTATTGTAAAATAATGAAAATATATTATTAAACAGTATTAACGTTTTATTTATTTAATAATAATAGAAAAATTTGTTTTTTATCGGTCACCACGCTCAAAAAGTGTAACTTGAATTAATATCAAAGAAAAAGAAATACTGCATGAATAAAATAAAAAAAACAGCTATTGTAAGAAAATAAAATAAAACCCACATGTATTGTAAAATAATGAAAATATATTATTAAACAGTATTAACGTTTTATTTATTTATTTAATAATAATAGAAAAATTTGTTTTTTATCGGTCACCACGCTCAAAAAGTGTAACTTGAATTAATATCAAAGAAAAAGAAATACTGCATGAATAAAATAAAAAAAATAAGATTATAATTGCTTAAGTTGATACAGCATGCTATGCAATAGCTTTACGACCAAGCTGCTATTCTTTAAGCATGGATGTGCCCCGAAGTTTTGACACACGTCTTTTTACAAAAAAATGCCTTGAAAAAACCTTTGTCAGATTCGCACATAGGGTGGAATGCACTGAATTTGGCGTAAAACAGACAAAAACAGTCACATAGTACTTCATGAACGCCCAGCTAAGTCGATATCTTTAATATTGAAAGACAAAACGAATTGCAGCGTTTCGGTGGAAGTGCTGCCATAATCTTCGTTCACATTTTAAACTTGTGCACGGTGTAGATCTTGTACAGGAAAATTCATTTCTTCATTTTCGCTTAAGTCTTGGAATATGAAACTCTAAACAGGCTGTTTTGCTTGTATGAGGCGATGTTCGGCGTGTAGATTTAGTACGTGGAGTAGTTAAGGTTGTAGAAAAGAAGTTGCGATTTCCCTGCAATAATTATGTAATGACGTTCGTTATACGATAGACGTGAATTGGCAAGCCGGTCATTCACACGATGCAGACCTTTCGTACTTTAGTACGTATTTAGTGCTTATTTGCTTTAGTGAAGCCACTTTTGCTACTCATAATTAGCTTTTGTGCGAATATATATAGTGGAGCAATATGCTTTTCAGAAGACAGAAGTCATGCAGTCTAACTTTTTGTTCTGGAGAAGAACTTACCACTCCTGCCATTTGTATCTGCGAAATGTTCAGATTGTTTATGAACTAGGCCACCTTTTTACTTGTTTGTTAAATTGCGTTGTATTAGGATTTTTGTTTGTATCATAATGTTCGGTCATCTGGCGGGATCGGAAAGTTTTACCAACAAGGGTAGAATTGGTATCTTTGTTAAGGTCGATAAAGCATAATCGACCAAGTAGTGTATACAAACTGCACAGATATAGCATATATTTGAAGATTTACAATATACATATTACGGTCTCGTAGAGAACTAGTGGAGTATTTCGCTGAAAATCTCGATCTTCTTTATGTACGACTATTTGTCAATAAATTTTGTCACCGTCCCAATTTCACCGAAGATATTCTTCTCAGACCCTATCATTTTCCGATTTGAGCTTACATTTTATAAGTTGTTCATTTCCATATTTAAAAACTGATGTATTTCAAAGGTGCAGGAATGACCTAAGAATATATGTATAAGAAAATTTTGACCTTAGATGTAGTCGCGCAATGTACCGGACATTATCCGATCTAGTAATTGTGGCTTTATAGAAGTTTTCACACTACCGATCTTCTGATATTATTATTGCAACGGTGGAGTTCTCCTAACTCGCAAAGTTTCCCTAATTGTAAATTGAGGTATTCATATACACTTTTCTTTAACGTGTGTGGGTTCAGTAAAAATTGAGATGTCTTAATGAAACATGGTGTACATGTTTCTCGGCACCGTAAGACGATTCGCATTGCAGATGGGCGCAATCAATGCCACGCTCACCAAACACCATTAAACAGACACCTATAAGTTGCCATAACTAAGCACCCACTTAAGATAAACAATTGTAATTTGGCACAGGGGATCCCACTAAAAACGGGCACTTGTGGGCTCAAAATTTTGAAAAAGTGTGAGTGGAATCGCTCGCAAATTGATTTAATGTAAATATCTTCTAAACCACTTAAACTATAAAAATGAAATTCACTCAGGAGTATTTGGCATGTTAATAGTATGAAGTATGGTAAGAAAATAGTAAGACTTTTCGTCGAAATATTATTTTTCAGGTTGGAATAATTGTCAGTGACATCTGAACCAAATGCCACATGAAAACAATTATTCGTGTTTAGTATACGCTTGTCTTTCCGAAGAACATAAAGTGTATTCGGCGCTTTTTTCGATTATTCAACAAGGAGTTCCATTACATTTTGTGTGCGGAATCAAAGCTCTAGTGCCGAAACGTTCAGAAAGTTGGCCTCAATGATAATTGAATGTCGCGAACAATAGCTTTTGATTGGTACAAATAATTCAAAGAACATTCACGACGGACCACGGCCAGGACGGCCGTTAACATTAACTGATGATAAATATGTCAATAAAATAAAGAAATTGGTGCTTGAGAATCGGCGATTACCAGCCAGTGATCTTACTGGCATAGTTAGAGTATCAGAAGGATTACTGAAAACTATTTTGTAAGATCATTTGGGTATAAGCAAAGAGAAAGCACGATTGGTTCCAAAATCACTCAATTTTTTCGAAGAACAGTGTCGTCTTAACGTCTCTTAAATAATACTTTCCGACTACCATGATGTAATATAACATACTGTTTCTGACGATGAGTCTTAGATCTATGCTTACAACCCGGTATTAGATGGTCTTCTTCTTCCTTAGTAGCGTAGACACCACTTTCGCGGTTATAGCCGAGTTATTTTATTATTTCGAACTCATCTATCTTTATTTTTATAGGGGAAAAAAATTATTGAGCTTTTGGAAAAAAATCTGGATATTTAAAGGTATTAGATTTACAAAAGGTAATAAACGTAATTTAACACCCAAATGCGTCTTTATTAATTCGATAAATGTTATCTCTTAAAATCTTCCTTTAATTCGGAACTTATTACAAACAATGTATTCATTTGCACGTTTTTTCACTTTAGTAAACTGCTGGTTCGAATATTGGTTTTGTATATGTTCGAAAAGACGAAAATCTAATCAGATTCTGTGACAACTTTGAAATCAAAATTGGTTTGCAATTCTGACAGCTAAGATATTCTGTCTTGGATTCCACAACACCCCTGTAGGACTGTATACAGTGACGAGGGATACAATTCGCAGGTCTGATTGTTTCATTTCATTTGTTCACTACCAGACCCATTTTTTTCGCTTCCTTATATAGTCTGGAGAAGACAGAACTAACGGTCCGGATGTTGAGGCCAATAATATCAATATCCTCGGTCTACGTCAGCAGCTGTACACTGTTATAGAAGATGGCACCTTCTCTATTTAGTTCTGCAGTTCGAGATTTTTCTCTTTTTGTGCTGTCGGGCATGCTTTTGTTAAACCATTGCTCGGCCGGCAATCATCGGCCCCCGCCGGCTTTGTTGTTCCTTAGATGGATAATTGCTATTCGAACTTCTTCATTGCCGGGCAATGGAACGTTTGCTCCATCTTCATCGATTGGGGAATCGCGTTCCCCATCTCCTGGTGATATGCTTTCCCTGCAATTCGACAGGATGGAGGTGTGTTCTCTCCATAATATTAGTATGCTCTGGGCATCAATAACTAAGGCACCTTTGGGGGTTATACAAGAGTATGCTCCGGTCTGGAAAACTTCTGTTAGTCACTGCATCTTTTCGTAGAATTGAATCTGAAAATGCATCTCGCTTCCCTCTTCAACTCTCGGTATCTATCCCATCGCGCACGTATTGGTGCGTCATTTGCTGCACACAGGTGGCTGCGAATCTTGGCTGCAACAATATAGTGGTCCAAGTCGATGTTAGGAACTCGGAGCGCACGCACGTGTAAAACACCGGAGACGTGTTGAACCGAAGACAACCAGGTAGCTTGATGAATTTTTCTATGCTAGAATCTTGTTCTACAGATAACCATATTTCGATCCCCGCGCAGTTGCTCATAGAAAACATCTTTGATCATATCGTCCTTATCTTCCGTCTGGCGTAGGCGCAAATCAGCGATATGTTGAAGAGTGTCGCTTTGATGCGGATTGTGGCTAGAAATATGGAGTGATGATACCAGTGGTCCATAAACCACACCAAACCGTTGTTTTTTCTAGATCAAAAGGCAGTTCTTGAATAGAGAAAAGCAATGTCGCTCGGAAAGGTCGAGTGGCTTCAGTTCATGCAGAACTTGTATTTTGTACGATCCATACGTCAATCCACGGTCTTCGTGTGCATTCTCAGCTACGGCTGCTATAGTTAGTTCATTGCGTGCTGGCGTGGTCTATTCGGCCGAATACTAACCAATAAGGAATGCTATGTCTCAATATAGGTGGTGTTGCGAATAGTACGCTCAGTAGGCCAATTTTGTTGATCATAAGTTGAGCGAAGCGAGTGAAACACATCCTTTACAGAACGTGAATTTTCGTAATAAAGTTGAACCGTTTGTAAATGTTATTCAGGCGTAAGTCTTTTGATGATGAAGTGCCAAACAATACTGAACGAAATTAACATGACGGCTTATAACGACTCACTCGTGATCTGTCAAAAAAATGCAATTGAACTACCTTGCTACCTCTACTTGGATCATCCGATGTAACCCTATATCAATCTCCATTAGCTTTAAGTGATATAAACAATCGTTTGGTGAACAAAACTATTATAATCTGTAGCAACATGTTGCAAGACTATAAAAAAGAAGTGTACCACTATGAGAAAATAATATTAAGACTCTGTTCATAATTTTAAACTTCTTTTCAAAATCTATGTCGTCCTTCCCAAAATATACAAAACTGTCAATTTAGGTGAATTACGTGTGGATTTTCTTCGCACCAAAATCGACAGTTTTTTATTTACCGCACCACTCAGAAGATTTTTTTTGGAAAAGATGATTGGCGTATAGAATCGTTATCGATTTCACGTTCTCTCAAGCCTCGACCTTATGTTGGTCAAATGGCTTCAGTTCTTGAGTGAGAACAATCTTGTAAGTAGGGAACCTCAAAATAGATCACCCTTAATATAGAGAGGGCGTGGTAATTTTTTGATTCCACTGTTTTCAAAATTACAAGTTTTTAAATATACATACATATATTGTATGTATGTATGTAAGTATATATATGTAATATAAAAATTAATTGTTACCAGTTTAATGTTTCAGAAATACGGTCATCTTTGAGACAATAACAACCTTGACTAGAGCAATACAAAACAGTATAAAGTTGTGGAAATTTTCGATATATTTTTTTCATAATTCCATATTTTAGATATTCAAAAATATCTCCCTGAAAGGATTTTTCTGAGTTATTTCCAAAGTTACAAATGTTTTAGTGTCTTGTCACTCTATCACATGAAGCAACAAAAATGTATATATTGAAAATCGTAATATTTTTAAAAAATTCGACAAAATTAAAAATTTTGTCAAAAATTTAATTTTTTTGAGTAAACGCTCTTTTTTGCAATTTTTTTCAGTTTTGCACCTTTTTCAGATAGCGACATTTTTACTAATCAAGAATTCATCATTGTATTATTTTTCAGATGACCACAAGGAACGAGGACATTGTCGTTTTCCCCCTTTACTTCACGCCCACATAACTCAATGAAAATAACATTTTTTTAAATTGATTTTCTGTACTCTTCAAATATAAATAAACAAATGATAAAAAAATTAATGTATACAAAAGAGCTGTTTATTTGGCAACCCTGGAGCGAAGTGGAGAAAAATAAAGTGTGAAAGAAATAAATTCAATAATTTTAAATATTTACAATAATTAAAATAAACAACTTGTTTGTATACGAAAGTGCTTTTCACGGAGATCGCCTGGAAGTTGAAGTGCGGTGAGGAGATTGAGTGGATAGGCTGTTGCACCTGCTAAAAGTTTCTCAGGAGATGTAACCTATTACCATTTTTTCTTTCTTTTCTTATTGGACTTTGACCAGCAAAAAGGAATTTGGAAAAGTCACTACCATAGTATAAGCTTTATTGTTATCCAATGCTAGAACCAACTTGTACTTGCGTTCTTTAAGCTTTTTACCTGTACTAGGCTAGCCTAAAAGTATACACCGAAATTAGTGAACGTTTCATCTGGTAGTTGCCACATATATATATATATATTTATTTATTTATTTTTACTAACTATTGGCTAACTAACTCACCATTACCTACGAATAATCCCTTATACAATAGACATATAGTATATAGCTGGATTATGCTTCGAACCCCGCCCCCTGGAGGGGGTCGGGAAATACCAACAAGCCAACCGAAAAAATTAGTTTCCGAAATAGATGAATTGAAACAAAAATTAAGAGAATTAGAACAATTATGCGAACAATTAAAAATTGAAAATCAAAAACTTAAAGAACAAAATAATCGCCCACTTGTGCCTAATTATAGTCAATCTCAATACGAAACTGATGAAGAAGAACTAGCTCTGGAAACAGACTGGATTTTAAAGAAAAATAAAAGGCCTAGCAAAAAGCGTAAGGCCGAAGTTTCACCAGAAGTGGTTTTAAAAGAAAATACTTTTTCTTCGAACGGTGAAAACCACACAGTTAAAAATGAAAAACCAAAATATGAACCGCGACCTCCACCTATTATGATTTCGAATATCTCTAATTATAAAGAACTAAATAACCTAATTAAAGATAATACTAAAAGTTCTTTTGTATCTAAACTATTAAATAACGACATCCATAAAATAAGCGTTACATCAAGTGATGACTACAGATCAGTTACAAAAATGTTGTCTGCGTCGGGAGCTTCATGGTATTCCTTTGAAGACAAACAAACGCGTCCAATAAAGGTTATGATTAAAAATCTCCACCATTCGTGTAGCATTAGTGATATTATCGCTGATTTAAAAGAACAAGGTTTACATGTCATAAACGTCGTAAATAAACTCAAGTGGAAAACACGAGAACCTTTAAACATGTTTTTAGCTACTTTTGATTCTAATGAAGACATCAAGAAAATTTATGAAATCAAACACATTCTTCACACCGTTGTTCTCATCGAGCCTATTAGGAATTCTAAACTTATTCCACAATGTAAAAATTGCCAGGCATTTGGACACACAAAGAACTTCTGTGGCAAAATGTCAAAGTGCGTTAAATGCGGTGGTAAGCACAAAACCATCGAGTGCCAAAAACCCAACACTGAAAAACCAAAATGCTGTAACTGTGGCGAAAGCCATCCGGCAAACTACAGAGGATGTATTGTTGCCAAGGAGCTTCAAAGCATTCGTAACAAAGCCTTGAAGAAATAAAAAGTTACCACAAAATTGCCCAGTACATCAACTAATCCACCCATTGGTAATAAAAGTACTGTCAACAAGCAGAATCGTGTGCAGACGAGTAAGCTCACTTTTTCTGAAGTACTGAAAGGCAAATCAAACGTGGTGAACGAAAAAAACACAAAGATGACTGAAGACCTACTAACTCAAATACTTGAGATGTTAAATAAACAAGAAAAATTCAATAACGATCTGTGCAGCCGCTTAGATAACCCCGAAAAAAATAAAAATAAAGCAAAATTGAAGGCATGAATGGTGCTCTCCGAGTTATGACATGGAATGCAAATGGGCTATTAAAGCACCAAGATGAGCTTCTACTTATTTTACAAAAAGAAAAAATAGATGTATGTCTTATTTCCGAAACTCATTTTACGAGACACAGCCATATAACTTTCAAAAACTACGATATCTATCATACAATCCACCCTAGTAATTGTGCGAGGGGAGGCACTGCTGTTATTGTTAAAAACAGCATTATACATTATGAGGATAGAAAAATCAGTACGCACAATATTCAAACCACAACTATTACACTAAAAGCAATGAACCAACCCTTGTCAATTACTGCAATATATTGTCCGCTGAGATACAAAATCCTCGTTGAAGAATATAAAGAACTTCTCAATATGCACAAACACAAATTTATTATGGGAGGCGACTTTAACGCTAAGCATGTTTACTGGGGATCGCGCCTGACGACAGCTAAAGGGCGAGACTTATTCCAGGCAGCTCAAGAAACGGGGTGTGAGTTTGTATCGACCGGAACACCAACTTATTGGCCAACGGACACCAACAAAATACCAGATGTAATAGACTTCTTTATAACCAGAAAGATATCTCGAAATTTCATAGAAATAGAAGGTGGATTAGATCTAAGCTCTGATCACTCCCCATTATATTTAACAGTAAGTGAAACAGTGGAGGATGGGGTCATGTGTAGAAGTTCACGCAAGTGAGGAAAGTTCTCTGATCGCCATTCACTTGGGAGTGGCCAGAAACGATTCTTTTACATATGGCTCAAGCAGCTCACGACTTACGGTCTTTGACCAAGTATCCTCTGGGTAGCCTAAGAACATCCGTTCGAAGGTGAGCTAAAGTGAGAAGGCGAAACACCCCTGCATAGGGTTGTGCGCTGGGTTTGGGACCCGCCACGTAAAAAGCTCACCCCAATGAAAAACCAACAGCAGCCTCGGATGAGAGACCCCCCTTTTGATGACGACCATGGCAAACGAAAGAAGGACTACGAATTAAGGGCATGCACCTGGAATTTCCGGTCCCTTAATTGGGAAGGTGCCGCTGCCCAGCTGGTTGATGTCCTCGTAAAAACAAAGGCTGACATCACCGCCGTCCAAGAAATGCGATGGACGGGACAAGGACAGAGACGAGTAGGTCCTTGTGACATTTACTACAGTGGCCATATAAAGGAGCGCAAGTTTGGTGTGGGATTCGTGGTGGGAGAGAGACTCCGTCGCCGGGTACTATCATTCACTCCGGTGAATGAACGTCTAGCCACAATCCGCATCAAAGCGAGGTTCTTCAACATATCGCTGATCTGCGCCCACGCTCCGACGGATGAGAAGGACGATGTGACCAAAGATGCCTTTTATGAGTGCTTGGAACGCACTTATGAGAGATGCCCCCGCCACGATGTCAAAATCGTGCTTGGCGACTTCAACGCCAGGGTGGGCAAAGAAGGTATCTTTGGCACTACGGTCGGTAAATTCAGCCTCCACGAGGAAACATCCCCAAATGGGTTGAGGCTGATCGACTTCGCCGGGGCCCGAAATATGGTTATCTGTAGTACTAGATTCCAGCACAAAAAAATTCATCAAGCTACCTGGCTGTCTCCGGATCGAAAAACTACCAACCAGATCGATCATGTTGTGATAGACGGAAGACACGTCTCCAGTTTTTTAGATGTGCGTGCGCTCCGAGGTCCTAACATCGACTCGGACCACTATCTTGTTGCAGCCAAGATTCGCACCCGCCTCTGTGCAGCAAAAAACGCACGCCAACAAACACAAGGAAAGTTCGACGTCGAAAAGCTGCAATCACAACAGACTGCCGAACGATTTTCTACTCGGCTTGCACTCCTGCTCTCTGGGAGCACTCATCAACAACTCGGTATAAGGGAACTGTGGGACGGCATTTCAAACTCCTTACGTACAGCTGCATCCGAAACCCTTGGTTTTCGGAAAGTGCAAAAGAACAACTGGTACGACGAGGAGTGCCGCGCCGCAGCGGAGAGAAAACGGGCTGCCTACCTCGCAACATTACGATCGACCACAACACGTGCGGGATGGGATAGATACCGAGAATTGAAGAAGGAAGCGAGACGCATCTGCAGACAGAAAAAGAAAGAGGCCGAAATGCGTGAGTATAAAGAGCTTGATAAGCTGGCCGACAGGGGTAATGCTCGAAAATTCTACGAAAAAATGCGGCGGCTTACAGAAGGTTTCAAGACCGGAGCATACTCTTGTAGAACCCCCAAAGGTGATCTAGTCACTGATGCCCAGAGTATACTTAAATGGAGGGAACACTTCTCCAGCCTGCTGAATGGCAGTGAACGCACAACACCAGGAGAAGGAGAACCCGAATCCCCAATCGATGATGATGGAGCAGACGTACCATTACCCGACCATGAAGAAGTTCGAATAGCAATTGCCCGCCTGAAGAACAACAAAGCGGCAGGGGCCGACGGATTGCCGGCCGAGCTATTCAAACACGGCGGCGAAGAACTGATAAGGAGCATGCATCAGCTTCTTTGTAAAATATGGTCGGACGAAAGCATGCCCAACGATTGGAATTTAAGTGTGCTATGCCCAATCCATAATAAAGGAGACCCCACAATCTGCGCCAACTACCGTGGGATTAGCCTCCTCAACATCGCATATAAGGTTCTATCGAGCGTATTGTGTGAAAGATTAAAGCCCACCGTCAACAAACTTATTGGACCTTATCAGTGTGGCTTCAGACCTGGAAAATCAACAACCGACCAGATATTCACCATGCGCCAAATCTTGGAAAAGACCCGTGAAAGGAGAATCGGCACACACCACCTCTTCGTCGATTTCAAAGCTGCTTTCGACAGCACGAAAAGGAGCTGCCTTTATGCCGCGATGTCTGAATTTGGTATCCCCGCAAAACTAATACGGCTGTGTAAACTGACGTTGAACAACACGAAAAGCTCCGTCAGGATCGGGAAGGACCTCTCCGAGCCGTTCGATACCAAACGAGGTTTCAGACAAGGCGACTCCCTATCGTGCGACTTCTTCAACCTGCTTCTGGAGAAAATAGTACGAGCTGCAGAACTAAACAGAGAAGGTACCATCTTCTATAAGAGTGTACAGCTGCTGGCGTATGCCGACGATATTGATATCATCGGCCTCAACACCCGCGCCGTTAGTTCTGCTTTCTCCAGGCTGGACAAGGAAGCACAGAAAATGGGTCTGGCAGTGAACGAGGGCAAGACGAAATATCTCCTGTCATCAAACAAACAGTCGTCGCACTCGCGACTTGGCTCTCACGTCACTGTTGACAGTTATAACTTTGAAGTCGTAGATAATTTCGTCTATCTTGGAACCAGCGTAAACACCACCAACAATGTCAGCCTAGAAATCCAACGCAGGATAACTCTTGCCAACAGGTGCTACTTCGGACTGAGTAGGCAATTGAAAAGTAAAGTCCTCTCTCGACGAACAAAAGCCAAACTCTATAAGTCGCTCATAATTCCCGTCCTGCTATATGGTGCAGAGGCCTGGACGTTGTCAACAACTGATGAGTCGACGTTGCGAGTTTTCGAGAGAAAAGTTCTGCGAAAGATTTATGGTCCTTTGCGCGTTGGCCACGGCGAATATCGCATTCGATGGAACGATGAGCTGTACGAGATATACGACGACATTGACATAGTTCAGCGAATTAAAAGACAGCGGCTACGCTGGCTAGGTCATGTTGTCCGAATGGACGAAAAGACTCCAGCTCTGAAAGTATTCGACGCTGTACCCGCCGGGGGAAGCAGAGGAAGAGGAAGACCTCCACTCCGTTGGAAGGACCAAGTGGAGAAGGACCTGGCTACGCTTGGAATATCCAATTGGCGCCACGTAGCGAAAAGGAGAAACGACTGGCGCGCTGTTGTTAACTCGGCTATAATCGCGTAAGCGGTGTCTACGCCAATTAAGAAGAAGAAGTGAAACAGTCATTAAAAGAGATCTTAGTCTGAAGCTATACAACAAAAATACGGACTGGACTTCGTTCAAACAAATTCTTCAGACTAAAATAAAGTGTCCGAAAATCACAACAATTGAACAATTAGAGTTAGAAGTTAACACATTTACGAAAGAAATTCAACAAGCAGCTTGGGATAATACTCCGGAGTTAAAGCGGAAAAGTGTAGGTTCAAATTACCCCAAAGAAATAAAAATCCTTCTAATTAAGAAAAGAAAGTTACGACGGAAATGGCAACAAACCCGCTCACCACTCGACAAAACCAACCTTAATAAGGCAACAACAGAATTAAAACGAGAAATTGCTCATATTAAGAATGAGTCAATTTATAAATATTTATCTGAACTATCCGCTGACAAAAAAGATGATTACTCACTCTGGAAAAGTACTAAGTATCTGAAACGTTCAACAAGTCACGTTGCACCACTAAAAGTTGCTTCCAATACATGGGCTAGAAGTGATTGTGATAAAGCTAATGCATTTGCAAAACACCTAGCTGAAACCTTTCGTCCAAACGAGGATAGTGAAATCGCGTACCTCAGTAGCATTCAACAAGATCATGCAACAATCCCAGCAATCACCATTTGTGAACTTAAAAGTGAAATTAAAAAGCTTAAAGTAAAGAAAGCAGCTGGCTTCGATTTAATTACAGCTGAAGTGTTAAAGCAGTTACCATACAAATGTTTACGGAAGCTCGCATATCTTTTCAATACAGCAATCCGTCTGACATATTTTCCAAGCCTTTGGAAAGTTGCCGAAGTTGTTATGGTTCCTAAGCCAGGAAAGGATAATAGAAAAATCCCTGGAGGAAGGAAACGTATGCTCAGCTGTATTCCTTGACGTTGCACAAGCGTTTGACAAGGTATGGCACGAAGGCCTTATGCAAAAACTAAAATCATGTCTTCCGGTTGAGTATTGTGCTCTTTTAGAATCGTATATCACCATGAGATTTTTCCGTGTAAAACAAGAAAATGAATTCTCTGAACTAAAAGAAATTGAAGCAGGAGTTCATCAGGGAAGTATCTTAGGTCCACTTTTATATATTTTGTATACAAGAGACTTACCGTTAGCACCAAACAGTATGACTGCCACTTTTGCGGATGACACCGCAATACTATGCGTCGAAAAAACAGCAGAAAAAGCTGCGCTAAAAATGCAACATGCAATCAACTCCGTAGTAAGCTGGACTAAAAATGGAGAATAAAACTAAACGGTGGCAAATCGGTTCATGTAAATTTTACAAACAAAAGAATCACTTATCAACCTATAAGTATTCTAGATGTCTGCATACCATACGCAAATACAGCTAAATATCTTGGCATCACGCTCGATGCTAGATTACGTTGGAAGGAGCATATTAAAATAAAAAGGATTGAACTTAATCTGAAATTGTCGAAAATGAAATGGCTAATTGGGCGAAGGTCAAACCTGTCCATACACAACAAATTACTTCTTTATAAACAAATAATCAAGCCGATATGGTCATATGGTGCGCAACTGTGGGGATGTGCCAATGATGGCAGTATTAATATTATACAACGTTTTCAAAACAAGGTGCTAAGAGGCACTGTAAATGCTCCTTGGTACTGCAGAAATGCTGATATTCATCGAGAGCTAAGGATGAATACAGTCGCCGAAGAAATAAGGAGTCAGGCAGATGCCCACTACAAAAGGCTTAATGCACATGTGAACGAGGAGGCGAGAAATCTTCTTTTAGACACATGCCTCTGTAGTCGATTATGTCGCAAAAAACCACATAGCTTAGTTGGAAGCTAAAATATAAAGAAATTAATTATACTTTATACCGTATATGTATGAATATTACTATTAATTTCTATGTAATTTGTTTTTAAGTTATTCAAATCAAACTGCTCGTTAATTTTTGAAACTAGTTGTAGTGATATCAAACATTGTTAAAGTTTTAAAAATGTTTGTAATAAAACAAAAAAAAAAAAAAAAAAAAAAAAACTATCAAATGCATTTTTTTATCAGTTGCAAAAAAAATTTGACCTCTAGACTAAAATACCCCTTAAAACTTTTGTACATTTGTAAATATTTGTATTGTATTTTTTTGTAAAAATAGTGCGGGTATACCACCATCATTTCCATTTTTTTACGTTTCAATGCTTTACATTTTAAATTCTTATTGTTGTCGAAAATCCGTGTTTCTTCTGATAATATTATTATAGCTGTAGATTTTATTTAATAACCTTTAAATCAAATTGAATTCCAAACTCATTTTTTTTTAAACCTCAATTTCCATGTTTTCTTTAATGTTGAAGAACGAACGATTTATTTTCTCAATAGTCTCTTCACTATAGCAAAGGATATCTCCGTAAACCGCTGAATTTTATCAATGGTTTTGAAAGTCAAAAACACGGTTTAATTTTAATGAAATTTTATCAAACAATTTTATTTGATATTATTAATTTGTATTTTACATATGTTGAAATGATAATAGCATATCAATGTAAAATTTAATTAAATGAAAGAGATATATCATTTTTTTTTAAACAATAAAATAAGGATTTAAAAACGAAAATAAAATTCCACCGAATATTCCTGTAATGAGCATTGCAGCGGCAAACATTCCAGCCTTAACTTGATATTTCAGTTCAACTGATTGTGGGGCGTACATCATTGCCAAAGAGCTAAAAAATAAAGTGATTAATACGAAATAAAAATTGCATTGTGGTAATAACAAATGTTTAAATTTTTTTTTTTAAACAAACTAAAAAAGTTGGTTTATATTGCAAGTAATCTAACAACTCTATAAGCAAGTAACGGAATTCTGTTATACCCGTGACAGACATGTAGACATAATATCATAGAGTATAGGGGGTATTCCATACCAAATCGACTACTTTTGAACCCGACCCCTTTAGATTTTGCTGAAACTTATCCATCCTTTTCTACCCTTTGAAAAACATTTTAGAGAATTTTTTCAAAATTTTTTGTCAAACTTCAAAGAAAGCAATGAATTTTTCAAAAAAAGGCTTTTATATTTTCCAATAGCCATAACTTTTGTAAGAAATTGACTTTTGGGGAACTTTTTTTTTGAAAATTTGACCATTTTTTTTTAAATAAATAAATAAATAATAAATAAATAAATAAAAAAATTATAAAAAAAAATCGGCCCACTCCGGGATTAGCAGGGATAGTTGTCAAATTAATTCAAGCTTTTTTTTTTTTTTTTTTTGAGGAAAAAAAAAACAAAAATGGCGAACTTCCAAAAAATGACGATTTTACTTAAAAAAAAAACGATTATTTTATATAATTGATCGTGTTAAATTTTTTTCGTCAATTTTTCGAAAAGTTCATTCAAAAACAAAAATGTTTTTCAAAGGGTAGAAAAGGATGGATAAGTTTCAGCAAAATCTAAAGGGGTCGGGTTCAAAAGTGGTCGATTTGGTATGGAATACCCCAAAGATATCATGGTATTCTGTTTACTACGCTAATGACACACATGGCAATGTAGTAAACTCAAATACTAGCTTTGTTTCATAGGCATTTAATATTTTCAAAAAATTTTAAACAACAAAAATGTAGTTGTGTGTTGTGAAGGAAATAATATTTTGCAAGTATTTGGTGACACATTTGTACCATATAAAAGGTGCGTTCCTAAGTAAAAAGAACTTAAAAAAACTGAACAAATGGTTTTTTTCGGCAAAATCAATTTATTTTATTCAAAATAGTCTCCTTCTGCTTCAATACAGCTTTTTGCACGGTCCAAAAGCATGTCGAACGAGTGTTTTAGCTCGTTGGCCGGTATGATCGCCAATATGGCGGTGCAAGCCTTTACGTCTGCATCACGCTTTCCTTTCGTGGGCAAATGCATTTTTCTGAAAAGGAAGACTTCGCACGGTGCCATATCAGGTGAATACGGAAAGTGATTAATGGTTAAAATGTGATTTTTGGTCAAATAATCGTCCTTCGAATGTTGGGTTCTGAGCAATTTTTGGTTGTCAGTCAAATTGTGCGGAATAAACCGTACACACACCTCTCGTAAGCCCAAAAATACGATAAATTGATGTTTTGGAGATGTTCAATTCCATTTCCATGGATTTCAATGATGATTTTGGCTGATTTTTGATGATTTCACGCACAGTTTCGATGAAATTTCCGGCGATCATGGATTTTGATTGGCCCACATGTTGATCATCATTTATGTCCTCCCGACCACTTTGAAAACGTTGAAACCACTCGTGCACTCTGCTACGGGATAGGCAATCATCGCCATGAATTTGTTTCATGAATTGAAACGTTTCGGTAAAAGTTTTACCGATTTTAAAACAAAACTTAATGTTGGCTCTTTGTTCGAAGCTCATTTTCGCACCGATAACACAAACATACTGGCACTTATAACTTGACTTCCGATCGATGAAATGTCATGAAACTCTCACTGGACAATCGATAAAGATAGCAGATTCTAACACATCAGTCGACATATAGATGGCGCCACCTAGGGGCGTTAGATTCATAATTACTTCCTGTTTACTTTGGAACGTACCTTGTATGGTATTGTTACTACATGTCTTGTCTCTGTATAACTTTAAAGCTGAACTATGACGATTTGATTATTGGAGAATGGCAATTTTTGCTGACATGTCAAAGTTGACCTTTTTTGAATTTCGAAAAATTATAATATATGTTTTTGAAATATAGTTTCACTCTACCTATATACTCAAATGCACTTAATTTATATTAAGGGGCTGCACTATTATGAGGTTGAGGCTAGAACAGTGATCGCGCCAACGAAATGCCAAGTTCAATGACTCCAATAAGAAATGTTTGCTGTGCAACAAATGATAAAAAGTAGCACTACTCCCTTCAAAACCAAGTACGGTACTGTAAGTCGTTTAAAAGGCGAAAAACGAAATTAAGTCTAAACAATTATTTCTTAAAAATAAAACTATGTACTATACATGTAGGATAGCCCTTCCAAATAAACGTACTTGGTTCAACTTTATAATTAGCATACACTTTTATTTAAAATACATAAATGTTAAATGTTCATGTACAAACTGAATATGTGAAGTCCGTCCGTTTGACCGTCCTATATGTGTGATGACAGTTTAACGACTGTCTCTTGTTCTGTTTGTTAAGTTGGTTGTGCCCTATCAGTGCTGCCTATTGTTATAGGTCAGTGTTGCTTTTTGTAAGTGAGGTGAGTATGCGTACGTATTAATAGGTATGGCCACTACGTGTTGTCCTGTCATCGCTTCCCACAATCGGCCATCCTGCACTTTCATTCGACCCGAATGAAAGATAAAATTTTTTCATGAAATCTGCGACGGTAGTCGTGCGTCCGGGTCCTTCGTGATCTCCAACTTTCACAACTTCGTATCTGCCATGTTTCAACTGCTTAATGATCTTGTACGGTCCAAGATATTTTAGCTTCAGCTTCAGCCCAGATCCATACTGTGTACGTTTGATTGCTACCAGTTCATTAATTTTGTACTCAACTTCAGCTTTACGACGAACATTGTAGGTCTTGCGATTTTCTTCTTGCAAACGAACTATGTTCTCTTTCGCTTGAAGACGGCTTTTCTCACGCTCTGAGTCGATTTCTTCTGTTGCGAAGTTTTCTAAAAGCTCTTCCAGATTCGGCATTTCAGCCACTCGCATTTCTAATCCAGTTAATATCTTAAACGGCGATATTTTTGTACTACGAGGTGGAGTGTTGTTTATAGTCTGTTGTACGCGTTCTACATGTTTCTACCACTCACCAGGACTTTCGTGGCATAATTTCGATATCATAGCTATCACGATTTTGTGTATTCGCTCAACCTGTCCGTTCCCCCTTGGAACACCCGTGGCAATTGTTAGATGCTGAATACCTTCTTTCACACAGTACTCTTTGAAAAGAGTTGACGTAAATGCGGAGCCTCTGTCGCTGATTATGAGCTTTGGATTTCCAAATACCGACGACTGCTTCCAAAGTCTGTCAACTACTGCCTCTGCTCCCGTGTTTTTTGTTGGATAAAGCCAAACAAATTTGGAAAATGCGTCGACAACCCCAAGCAAATAATTATAAGATTTCTTCGACATTTCCAAAGGTTCAACGTGGTCGACGTGGTATGTACCTAAAGGACAGTCCTCCTTGTTAATTGGATTCAGCCAGCCTTCCTTTTTCCCTACTTTATTTTCGTTTACCAAACATTCGATACAGCTTTCTACTACGCGAGATGTTTTCGCTTTCAACTGTGGAATGTAATATGTTTTCTCCACTATGTCTTGGGTTTTCTTACTGGAGAAGTGACCTTGTTTATGTGTAATCCTTATCACTTCCTCCTCCATGAGTGAAGGTACTACTATCAACTCTTTGATGGGGTCCTTGTGTAATATGCCGTATTTCATATAGTAATCCTCGTATTCGTCCTTTTCTAAAATCTTCCGTACAGCTCTAACCCAATTGTCCTCTTCTCGAGCTTGCTTTAACCGGTGTCGCAATGAATCTTCCATGAGTAGACAGGAAACTCTGCTCAACGCGTCTACGTGCCTCATTTTAGTGCCACTTCGATGCTCTATTTCGTAATCAAAATCCTGTAAATACATTGCCCAGCGCGAAACTCTTAAGGGTACGTCTCGTTTCTTCATCGTCATGGCGAACGCATTAAAATCGGTTACTATTCGGAATTTAATACCTATCAGATATACACGCCATTTCTTGAGTGCTTCGATGATGGCTAAGACTTCGAGTTCGTACGAATGGTAAAACTCCTCACACGGTTTCGTCTTCCGACTCATATACTGGACTGGATGAAAGTTCTGATCATCTCTATTCCTCTGCAATAGCACTGCCCCATATCCGAATTTCGATGCGTCTGTATGCACCTCTGTTACTGCTCGCGGATCGTATAACGTTAAAACTGGCGCATTGATTAGTGCCGATTTTAGTTGCTCATCACCTAGTTCATATCGTACATCTTGTTTCAACATTTCTGACAATGGTCTCGCAATTGTTGCGTAACCTTCGATGAATCGCCTAAAGTACGAGGTTAGTCCAAGGAATCGTTGCATAGCTTTTTTATCACGTGGCAGCGGGAATTGTTTGATGGCGTTCGTCTTCGCCTCGGATGGTTTTATGCAACTATTCTTGATAATATAGCCCAGGAACTCAACTTTCCTACCCAGAAACTGACACTTGCTCCAATTGATTCGCAATCCACTAGCTGCAGCTGTCTTTAGCACAACTTCCAAGTTCTTGATGCCCTCGAATTCATCTTTGGAAAGAATTATAAGGTCATCCATGTACGCAATCACGATCCCATCTTTTATAAAATCTCTGAATACGGCTAGAATGAATCTCACAAACACTGCTGGTGAATTACAAATTCCAAATGGTACATACAAAAACTCATACTGTCCGGTTCCCGTAACAAATGACGTATATTTTGTGGATTCGGCGCTTACGGGCACGTGAAAGAATCCATTTACCAAATCAAGTGTCGTATATATCTGGGCACCTTGCAAACACTCGACTACTTCATCCATCAATGGCATCGGGAAATTGTCCCTTAGTATTTTCGCATTCAATCTCCTATAATCGCAGCATATCCTCTTTTCGCCGTTCTTTTTAGGTACCAGAACATTTGGTGATGCATATTCCGATGTGCTGGGTTTAATGACCCCTTCTTCCAACCATCGTCCAACTTGCTCATCGACCCAAATCTTATCTACGTAGGATACTCGCCTCGGCCTCTCGTATACCGGCTCATCGTCTTTCATTACAATTTTCATCTCGACAGGCGACTTCACGTTCTTCGCTGGTCGATACTCGGTTATCAACTTATCTATCATCACCGCATGTGTGTGACTGAGATGCTGCAGATCGATATGTGATGCTACACTCATATCAGAAGCCAAAAAGATGTGTCCAAACTCGCCAATCAATTCATTAATCCGATTCTCATCTTGTTCCATACTGTTCCTCTTCACAGCGCATACATCGGCACTTCCGTATAATGACGTTGATGCCTCGCCACGCTTCATACTATAAGCTCCTTGGGCTCGCTTATTAGTTGTTGACTCTGCAACTAAGCGCTCCACGTGTTCCTTTAAAACACCCTTCGACACCTCACAGCGTCCACGCGGTTCATTAACCACGTCCACGTGCCCCTTGGCACCAACTTCTTCTCCACACGCCTCAGATGAAACTTCTTCGGTACAAACACTTATGCCGGTCTTCTGCTGCACTCCCTTTATCTGCTTCGACCCTTTCTTGCAAAATTTAACGTCTTCCTCAGTCACTATCAAATCTACTTGCTTTAGGATATCATTCCCTATCACGGCATAATAACTTAAATCACGCTCATTTGCGACATGAAACTTAACTTCCAAAGGTATATTGTCTATAACCATTGATATCGTAAAACTGCCCATGGTTACCAATTCGCTGTTGCCAATGCCAGCCAAATACTTCTTTTCGTTACTTAATTCAACATCAAACCGTAGCATCAACAAAGCATCAATCCGAATTAGACACAAATCGGAACCAGTATCAATTAACGCAGACATCGTTTGGGACATCCTATTAGGTGCCGTAAAAATCAAATCTTTGAATAATAAATTGCTGTTCCTGCTTATCTTCCTCATTGTATTCATACTCCCTTTCGCACCCCTTTCTGGCTTGTTGACTTTGACGAAAGTTTTACATTCGGATGCTTTATGTCCTTCTCTTCCGCAACTGTAGCAGGTGAATCTGCCCTGTGGACAATCTCTAGCCATGTGTGAACTTTCTCCGCATCTAAAACACTTCCTATCTCCGGGATTGAAATTCGATGTTACTCTGTTTGACGACGATGATTTGAACGGATTTGCAAATTGGAATGGAGGCTTTCCAGCGTTGATTCGTTCGTAAATTTTGATCTGCTCCTTGAGATCACCGATGGACCTTGCTTGGTATAAATTGGATTTGTTTACTTTAGAATCCGGAATACCATCGACGAAATACTCTATAAGGCTGTGGTCATCTAAGTTTATAGGTTTCCCGATTTCCATCAGACAATATAGGTATTCACGCATATCTTCGTTCTGTCGTTTACGTCGGTTCCTCAATGTACGATGTACATCAATTGCTGATACGGTGGTACCAAACTCGCTCTTCAATGCTGATTTCAACGAACTCCAACTACAAATACCAACTTGACCACGTACGAACATCTTTGCAGCTCCCTTCAGTAATTGCTTGGCATAGATATATTTCTGTAGTTCATTCCACTGTACAGCTTCCGCATTATCTTCGAAGTCTTGTAGCCATTGTTCAAAATTAGGCTGTCCTGAACCACTAAATGGAGTCATGGAATCTTCCACATCACGAATCGTAAACATCGATCGCTCTACAATCGGTGTATTCACGCTACGTCTACTACCGGCGTCATCGGCCTCATCCTCGCTTGCATTCAGGCCGAAGTGTCCCAGCAATCTGTCCTGCAGTACGGTTTTCCGTCCACTAGCTACTAATCCCAACCTTTCCAAGTTTTCCCTAAGTCCGTCCACAGTCAATGCTAAAATCTTTTCGCGGTCCATTGTCTTACAATGCTCTTACCAATTCAATTACAAAATCAATATCAATACAAATTAAGGAAGAAGTGAAATATTACAAATTTTAAATTTTATATACGTATTAAAAATATAAAATTCCGCAAATTCTTAATAAATTTTACAATATGTTACAAAATGAAAATGGTTACAAAGTTTATTAAAATTATTTCGAATAATAATATTGGAATAATGTTTGTAAAATGAAATTGAATTACAAAATTTATTAACCCTAGAACCATAACGTCATTCTATACTACGTTAAGACCAACTATGCGTAAATTTTACGCAGAAATGAGAATCCGCCTAATATAACCCGATTTTGAGCCATTTTGCAGTCTAAATTGATAATTCTTATCAAACAATTTATTTTTAAAATAAAGTATACGATTTTAAAAGAAAATTCAGTTCATTTTATTAAAGAAAAGAGAAGGAATAGATTAAATTTCATTAACACAGTTTTTACAAACTTTAATTTGATGTTCACCACAAATTGCTGATGATTTGCATATAGAGCAATATGTTGTAGTAAATCGTCTTTTTGTGTAGTGGCAAAATGTGCAGTATTTCCTTTTCGCCTTTTGCGGAGAAGCTTTTTGACTAACTATTGAACCTATTGGGTTGTTAGTTTTTATTATTTCATTTATTTTTTCTTTTAATTTTGTAGGCAACCGTGCATTTAGCAATCGTTCCTCTTGCCACGGTTGTGTGAGTTCTTCATGAAGTTTAAGTACAAACTTTGACCTACTCATAGGCTTAAGACCGTTTCGTGTTACATTGTGACTATATAAAACGTAGGCATTAACTGAAGCAATATTTAACATATTGTAAAAGAAACAAAGTGGCCACCGTTTCGTCTTTCTGTTGCAGCAAATATTTTGAGTCATCTGATCAAAAGTGTCAACTGCGCCTTTGGTCGAATTATATGTGAGTATAATTTCAGGTTTTTTTGTGGTTGGGTCTAGCGCTCCATTAATATGCATCGTTGAAAGTAATAGTACATTCCTATTTTGTTTTGGCTGGAATGACACTAAAGTCATATTCTCATTGTAAACGAATCAGGATGATCCACACTGCCGTGACTTAGTGTCAAGTAATTCCGGTGGTATTTCAGCTTTATTTTTACGTAGTGTGCCAACAATTGTCATACTGTAGGGATTATTTAACAGTTTTGTTGCCAAAGGGATGCTCGTAAACCAGTTGTCCATTGTTATATTCCGGTTACTTCCATGCAAAGGTTTCGTCAGTCCTTCAACAAAGTAATTGGCTAGTTGTTTTCCTTGTGTATTAGTAGACTTTCCGAGATACGGCTCTGCGTTAATAACGTATTTTGTAGCGACATCGCAGACCATTACAATTTTTATTCCGAATTTATTTGGTTTGTTCGGAATATACATCCTAAATGGGCATCTACCTCGAAAACCAACAAGTTGCTCATCGATGGTTACATAGGAACCAGGCTTAAAATTCTTTGTACAACTATCAACAAAAATATCCCAAATTTCAGAAATTGGCGCCAATGAAGACTTTTTCTTCCGCTCTTCTCTTGTAGTCATATCGTCGAAACGAAGTGAGTTTAGAAGAAACTCGAATCTATGTCTACTCATTGTCGCTCTATATCGATCGCCCGAATAAGAA
Source organism: Bactrocera neohumeralis (assembly GCF_024586455.1). NCBI lineage: Eukaryota > Metazoa > Arthropoda > Insecta > Diptera > Tephritidae > Bactrocera > Bactrocera neohumeralis. The sequence continues at coordinate 17,888,973 of NW_026089622.1, forward strand.
GTGTCAAACAAGATATCAGTTGATAGATGGTTGCTCTTCAAAACAGCAGACAAATACAGCAAACCCAACAAGGCTTTCAATTCCATAAGACTTGTATTTGAAACCGTGGCATTTCTTGATTGATATTTATTTCTTAGTTGAGAAAATTTGGCATTTGTATGGTATAAAACAATATTCAATATCTCGTCACTAATAAACAGTTTAAATGCATCGCTTGGTTCCATGGCTTCTTTGGCGTTACCCGATGGTCCTGTAAATATTTAGTGTAGATGTACGAAAGTGTACTTCTCTCATTATTATTTTATTACCTGGCCGAATGTATATAATATTTCGTGCTGCGCATTTACCGTATTCACGTTTTATTGGAAAATTATTCCAAATGTGACCGTTTTTGCCCAAAATTTGACTATTTTCCCCAATTTCCGCAAGTTGGTTATCCAACTCTTGTTCCAAATTTGGCAATGTTAAAGTTTTACGTTTTATTTTTGTCTGCTTATTCCCCTCCAATGCTGTTGCTGTTTTTCTTTTTTCAGACCAGACAACTTCTAGTTCTTTTTCTAGCTCTGCTTCATCAATTGGATCAGGAAAATAGCTCATATCGGCCAAACTATCGTCGCTATCGAAATCTTCATTTTCCTCTTCTCCATCTCCACTGATATCACTAAAATCTTCATCATGCAGAATAACCTCTATATCGTCATCATCAAATTTTTGTTTTGAAAAACACGGTTTTCCAGCTGCCATTTCGTCAGTGAAAACAAGCCTACATAAAATTTGCACAACAGTTGTATACTTTTATTACGAATAATTATTCCACTTATTACCAACAATGCGTAAATTTTACGTATTCGATTTTTTCGCTTTTTACCAACAATGCGTAAATTTTACGCATAGACTTGTGCTGCACTTGCTCTCAAACCTTCAAATGACCACATTTGCTGGGTTTTCTCATTCCTGCATATATAAAACTAATTGCTACAAGCACTGCCGGCGCTGGGTACCGTTACGTCATGGCACACTTGTGCAAACACAATTTGAAAATTGTATATGCGTAAAATTTACGCATATTATGGTTCTAGGGTTAAATTGAATTGAATTATAATATGAATATAAAATTATATGGCCTTACTTTATTCGCCTCAACTGTACTTGTGAATTGTTTTACAGTTGTCCTCTTTTGGTTACCGCTACTGTATTTGTTCACTTCTCTGCTACTATACCGCTACCAACGCTTTGCTGATGCCTTCTCTGCTACGAACGCCTTGTTGCTGCCTTCTCTGCTTTACACCGCTACGAATGTCTTGTTACTACCCTCTCTGCTTCTACCGCTACGGACGCCGCATGCGTCTGCGTTCCTGACGCTCGCCTTAATACTCTGTTTCTTTATATTCTTACCCTTTGCTGCTGTGTTGCTTTACTTTATTGCTGCTTTCTGGATCTTACTTGTTGCTGACTTGATGGTCTCGTACAAAAAAATTTATGCTGCTTAAAATTTGCTGCTCATCCGCTACTCTGCTTCTAATCACTGCATTCACCGCTACATTCTAGGTTTTTCTAATAGGCGTCCGTTATACGTCAGTATGTTTCTTAACACCGTTACTTTTGCTTTTATATGTAAATATGTATGTGTATTTTGCAAAATTACAGTTCTTTTCGAACGTTTTATACTTTTGATATAAAGTTAAAATTTACACATTGACGGAAACGTTTTTATTTATCTAATAACTTTACGCGCACTTCACATTTGAAATATAAAAAATGTCAATTTAAAAGTTTTTTTTTTCCCCCGCGGGGCTACCATCTCACTCTGACACCATATTTGTAGGATAGCCCTTCCAAATAAACGTACTTGGTTCAACTTTATAATTAACATACACTTCTATTTAAAATACATAAATGTTAAATGTTCATGTACGAACTGAATATGTGAAGTCCGTCCGTTTGACCGTCCTATATGTGTGATGACAGTTTAACGACTGTCTCTTGTCCTGTTTGTTAAGTTGGTTGTGCCCTATCAGTGCTGCCTATTGTCATAGGTCAGTGTTGCTCTTTGTAAGTGAGGTGAGTATGCGTACGTATTAATAGGTATGTCCACTACGTGTTGTCCTGTCATCGCTTCCCACATACATATATACTTGTTTGTCAATAGTGCACATTTGTGCTGCTATACCATATTGTCTAAAGACAACCGTTTACTTTTGTATGGTAATTACCATTATGACCTAAGTGTCTTTCAACGTGTTAAAAGAAAGGTGACTCTCAAGTTCTGAAAAATTGGGAATATTCCAATATTTTGTGATTGAAAATATATATGCTTTTTGGATAACAAAATGCCGCATTAAGAGGTGTGTAGGTAAAACAATAAATATTACATAACTTTTAATTGACTCAAAACTTCATTTTGCTTAAGAAGAAAAAAATGCATTGCTTCATTAAATATGCTGTGACACAAAATTTGGGTTTTTTATGGTTTTAAATTGTTAGGAATATTTTTTTTAACACTTTCATATCAAGTCACTTCATTTAAACTACATATGTGACCTGGTCTACGAAAAGGGAGCTAACGTGCGAAAACTAGTTTTCTGGGAAAAACTGTTAAAAATAATCGTCAGTTTCTCGTTATCTCATTAATTGTTCTCCTTTTTTTGACACCTAAGCCCCCTTCCCGTAGACCAAGTCACATATATTGATTTACATTCTTTTATTTTAAAACTGCATGATATATGTAAGGGGCGGGAAATAAAAAAATGGAAATTAGATACACGAAAACATAACATTTTAATAAAAATTAGCTTTAAATATGTTTGGATGGTTATATGAGTTCTAACTGGACAACTTCCCATCGGGATTCATGCAGTAAGACTGAACATCTTACCGGGTGCCAGTTGCATTAGCTGTTGGGATAAAATGATATAGAAGTATATCAACACTTCCATTTTAAATGCCCCGCTTTAGCGGTCTAATTGCGTGTGCAGCGTAGGCACGACAAATATTGTGCGGACGGTGCGGTGCCTTAAATGCGGGTAGATCATAAATGCAAACATATGTTTGCAAATATAGATGTCCACTATTTTCGACGTTGCCGCATCGCACGCATTTATTAACAATCAAACTAATTTGATTTTGCCCTTTATAAAGGGAAGTGCTTTGAGGTATAAAAGCCATTACACGAACTAATAAAAGTTAAAAAACATTGCATATTTATATTTTAGTATCTGAAAAGTACTTGAAAAAATTTAATTTCTGCTTCACGTGGTCTGAAAATTCTTTAAGTTGCTGATCGTATTTCTTAATTTTGTATTTTCATTAAAATTATTGTGCAAAGCGTTTCCATTTTCTTTATCAATTGTGACGTTTTGTAAAATAAAAATTGGGAGTGCCACTGTTTTTTCTTAAAGATACACTGATTCCAAGAGAAACAGATGGAAATTTGTCGACGGTGTTGGAAGATTCAACTACTGCAACTCAAGCAGATAATGAAGTTTCAAAAGTTGAAGTAAACTATGCCGCACCAACTTCCTTTAAAAAACAATATTCCCCCAAGCCTTCGTCTGTACGTCCGAGTAGAAAAAGGATTCGTGAAGATGTAAATTACGCGCGAGATAGGTTTATATATATTGAAACCAAAAAACTAGCTTTGCTTTTTTTTAGATCAACAAAAATGCAAACATGTTACATATTCGCTAAGACCAAAAACGTGTCAGACAGTTAAAATAAGCAATGTTCTAGTACCCCAAGCGAATGAAGTAACTTATCTAAGGATTCACCTGGATTGAAGGCTCACATGGCGAAAACATATAGCGACTAAAATAACTTGCATGAAGTTTAGAGCAGCAAATTTAAATTGGCTTTTAAACAAAAATTCTAAACTTAGCCTAGACAACCAAGTCCTGTTATACAATACAATCATAAAACCGATTTGGATGTATGGTATTCAACTGTGGGTACGACCTGTGGAACCAACATTGATATAATACAAAGGTTCCAATCTAAAATGCTTAAAACAATCAAGGGTGTACCATGGTAAATGCGTAATGAAAATATTCATAAAGATTTTGATATTCCTATGGCAAAGATGGAGATAGGTGACAGCAGAATGAGAAATATTTCTAAACTTCGCGAACATCCAAATCCATTTGTTGTATAAAATCCGCTGGAAATATAAAACAATACATTCTATAAAGTAGCTTTTAAATACTTAACAATTGTTGCTACATCAGTTCCATCCGAACGTTTATTTTTGAAAGCTAGTCAGACAGTGAGCAAACAAAGCTAATAGTAAAATTTTTTAAAAGATTCAATAAAATTTAATTTTTGCAAAGCGTAGGAAACGGATATTAGGGAATGTAAAAAATGTTTTTATTAACTTCAACTGCTGTATACCATAATTTTTAAATTATTTAATAAAAAGTGTTTGTCTTAAAATTTATTTAGTAAAGTTTTCTTTGATGATCAAAACTTACATAAGTATGTGTCCTAAACTTTTGGTAAAGTGATACTTTCCATGCGTTGATTTTTATTCGATCCATCATATTGACTAAAACATCGGTGTTTTGAATGGACAAACAAGCTAATCAGGATAGATATGGCGTTATAAACATATACACTCAGTCCTTTTTTTACGCGACCTCTTTTTACGCTATTTCACTTTAACGCGGTTATTTTTGCAGCGCAAATTCCTTTTTTTACGCGAATTTCTCACTTTAATGCGATTGCTTTTTTTCGTTTTTTCCTTGGTCTTAAACTTGCAGCAGAACGTGCACGAATTTTTCAAAAAGAATTGAGTGTATGCATGTTAAGATATAAAGAACTACATCGGAATTTATTGGGTCTAAAAAGAAGCATTCAAACAAAATTAACTGAGTTTATGGTGCAAACTCAGTCGGAGACGCTAAGTCAATCAGAACATCATTCCATAGTTCTTACTATTGATTCTGATACAAATTCTAGTGATATCAGTGCGGGCCATCAAAATAAGCGGCTAAAAATAATTTAAACTACGGATAATGACAGTGATTAAACAGCATTCAACGGTTTTTTTCAATAAATCTACCTATTTTCTACTTTCTTCTCTTTTATATATGGTTTTTGTTTTGTATTTTTTATTTTGTTATGAATGAATAAATCATAAGTCTGAAATTTGAAACTTATTGTATTGCTTTTGAATATTTTTTTGCGCGTATATTTTGTTATACGCGATATTTTTTATATTCGGATCCAATTCGTCAGTTAATATTGGAAAACTAACCATTTTTACGTGATTTTTTTTTTGCGCGATTAGTGGCACCGAAAATCGCGTAAAAAAAGGACTGAGTGTAAATAGTCAGGATGACGAGGCGATTTGAATTTTGGTAGACTGACTTTTGAGCAAAAAATGAGATATTTTAGAATTTTCATATGTATGTTCCCTGAAATCCGGATGAGATTGATATTGCATACACGTGGAATCGCACAATTGCTACACCCCCAAATCAATAACAAAAATATAAAATGCTCAAACTAAGAACTTCAAGCTTAGATATAAAACTGTAATTTAGTGCACGTCATAACAATGGTGAGGAGCTTTTAGGATTTATATATCGGGTGATTTTTTAAGAGCTTGATAACTTTTTTAAAAAAAAAAACGCATAAAATTTGCAAAATCTCATCGGTTCTTTATTTGAAACGTTAGATTGGTTCATGACATTTACTTTTTGAAGATAATTTCATTTAAATGTTGACCGCGGCTGCGTCTTAGGTGGTCCATTCGGAAAGTCCAATTTTGGGCAACTTTTTCGAGCATTTCGGCCGGAATAGCCCGAATTTCTTCGGAAATGTTGTCGTCCAAAGCTGGAATAGTTGCTGGCTTATTTCTGTAGACTTTAGACTTGACGTAGCCCCACAAAAAATAGTCTAAAGGCGTTAAATCGCATGATCTTGGTGGCCAACTGCCCATGCATCCCGAAAAATGCACTGTTTGGTGTGGTTTGTACGCTGGTGGAATCATTGGACCGTATTTTTTCAAAGATGCTGTTGGACGCAACGTTACGGTGAATGGCGATCGCTATCGTTCGATGCTAACAAACTTTTTGTTGCCAAAAATGGAAGAACTGAACTTGGTTGACATGTGGTTTCAACAAGATGGCGCTACATGCCACACAGCTCGCGATTCTATGGCCATTTTGAGGGAAAACTTCGGAGAACAATTCATCTCAAGAAATGGACCCGTAAGTTGGCCACCAAGATCATGCGATTTAACGCCTTTAGACTATTTTTTGTGGGGCTACGTCAAGTCTAAAGTCTACAGAAATAAGCCAGCAACTATTCCAGCTTTGGAAGACAACATTTCCGAAGAAATTCGGGCTATTCCGGCCGAAATGCTCGAAAAAGTTGCCCAAAATTGGACTTTCCGAATGGACCACCTAAGACGCAGCCGCGGTCAACATTTAAATGAAATTATCTTCAAAAAGTAAATGTCATGAACCAATCTAACGTTTCAAATAAAGAACCGATGAGATTTTGCAAATTTTATGCGTTTTTTTTTTTAAAAAAGTTATCAAGCTCTTAAAAAATCACCCGATACATATCTCACAAGCCTCTAAGCTATATCAACAAAAAATACATAGCTATATACATAGGTATATGAGGGTAATGTCGAAAGCTAGCTAAAATTACGATAATTCACTAAATATGTAAATGCGTCGGAAACATTAAATTACATACATATCTCTGGATTTACCCGGCGAATTTCCACCAAATTCGGTACATGACACCATCCTGACATTCCCATGTAACGGAGTGAAAATGAACGCAATAGCGTCATAACCACACTTACCTCCCATATATTAAATTTTAAATACCATCTGGTTCTGTCACTTTCCAATATACAAATTAAGCACAAATAAATATATCGGAATAAAACTTTGCACAAATAGTGTCTTTTAGGTATGTCGAGTCTAACCACCAAACGACCCAAAATTGGTTGTATGCCCTAATATAAAAAATGTGGCGAGTTGAATCAATAGTTCTCTTAGTCCCCATATACCCAATATTAACCATTTGCGCGCGTATACAGACAGGCGGACAGATAGACATGGCTAAAGCACGCTGATCTCGATATTCTGATCATTTATTTATACACTCGTGGCCACGCAAAGCTTACCACTCAAAATGTCCAAGTGATGTACATATTTGAAAACGCTTTATATCGGAACTTTTTGCGGTATATAAGTTTTTTTTTTATTAAGTTAATGGCATGTTATTTATCTAAAATATTAAAAATAAAACAAATTCAGCTATAGACACATTCTTTAGAAAGTTATTGAGCTTTACAAAAAGTGCACGAAAGTAAGAGACTGACAACCGATGAAAAAATTATATTTTTTATTTTTTTTAAATTAATCTCATTTACACAATAATTTTTTTAATTGAAAGTTTAGTCGCGTTATTACTTGAAAAACAATAAAATTGGCGGCTTTTGTATAAGCGCAGAAAAGCTAGTTTGTGTTTTAGTCATTAAATGTAATAAATTAAAAACTATACTTATGATTAGATAATATAATTTAATTTACTTATGCTTACTAAAAACTAAAAAAAAAAATGAAAAAATTCCGAACGAAGAATAAAGTCCGAAAAAAATTTAGGAAAGTATAGTGGTAAGTCTTGCGTGTTCACGAGTGTATATGTACATTTTTTTTAAAGGGTTCCCCATGTTTTTATCGGGATGTTATAAACTTCGGGGCCAGCTTAATATACCCTATTCATTCTATACAAAGGTAAAAAAGGAGAACGAATTAAATTCACCAAATACTCATACAAAGCCAAAAAATTAAAGAAAACTCACGAATCTCTCTCCGATATGCTTTCTGTATACATTTTATAATAAAATAATCCAAAAGAAAAAAACCCTAAGCTAACGATGTGTATATATGAATACTACTTCTGAGTTAAGCGACAGAAATCATTTTTTCTAGTTAAAAGTAAAAAACACTGTTGAAAAATTAAACATGATAACGCGTTACAGCACTCTTAAATACTGTTTCCATAAAAGCCGTTATCTGAATTGATCCGAATTTTATTCGGCCAAGAAGAGTCCTTTCGGTGATCTAAATGTGTTTTGATCGGTAAGTAACAAATTGATTATGTCATCCTCGGGGCAACATTTAGCAGGGTTGCTGTACATATCCAAATCCGTTAGCTGAAACCCGTGCCCGGTGCAGTTTTTTTAATCCGTTTGCCTCCATGCAGTTAATTTTTGCTCAAAAAACTACTAATCAAAAAATATAATAATTTTGACTGAACATCATGTAAACATACATTTTCCATGTAAATATTATCCCAATTAGTTGCCACCGAGGTCATCATGAAATTGGTACTGAAACCTTGAGGGCAGCCGGAACTGAAGCAGAGCAAGGAACCCTGAGTCGACTCAAACGAAAACCATTCACCATGCGAGTAGAAAATCTGGACATGCTGGATCTGTTTCAAAATCAACGCAACAGTAGATTTTGGGAGTCCTTAAGAGGCATTCACATAGCGGTACTTTCTCTCACAGCTTACAGAGGCAATGGAATCTACCTGCCAGTGGAAAAATCCATGTCTGAGAGTCAGGGTAAAAAACGATGGTGACGATCGGCTCCTCAAGGAGATAATTTTAGAAGAAACTCCACCTATCAGTGACACCGTAACCAGTAACTTTTATTCTAAAAACCTATACCCTGCAACTTCTCAGCACTACAGGCGTCCTCTCTACACACGCACTTCTGGTACTAACATAGGGGTCGTTGAGTGCTTTTACAACCTAGCTGACCTCACTGAATAACTCTCGAAATGTCAAATGTAACAATGAAGTTCATTCTGGAACTTCATATATAGTATAATGTTTAAATAAACTGCGAAATAAACCACATTATAAAAACATACAATTACTATTATAGAAACTGCTAAGAGGTAGAAGAAAAGGAGACTATTAAGCATATTTTATGCGTACGCTAAGCTATGTACAGGAAAAGAATCGCAATTACTTATCTACCTACCTACGAAGGACATCAGTGAGAACATCACACCTTCTCTGCTACTTAGAAGCTAAAGCATTCACCCCACGAATTCTACAAGGCAATTGTTAGCCAGAAATTACCAGGATGTTAGGTCCGAACCCTTGTACCTACCGGGTATAAACTTGTACTCATTTGTGCTCCCCAATGTATGTATTTGCTATAAAGGCAACAGAAAGTTGTTTGAAAAACGTAATCCTAGGAATATTAGACCTAAGGGAAGTATTTATTCAAAGGATCCCTTCTGAATTCCATTTAGATAACTTAATTACTATTTCGACGATATTTAATACTTAAAGTCCGCCATAATCACTGTAGATAATTTGCTTTCAACAATTTTCAAATATCATTTTCGTTTTATATTAAATTTGTGGAAAATATCTACCACAGATGGATGGATGCCAGTTTTGAAATCTTCTTCTCTAGGATAACACCAGAGCGTTTCCATGCCATTAGTCGAATAATGATCAACTTCCATTTTTGAAAGTAAAGATACATATTAAAATGGTACACAGGGTCCGGGGAAGACTTTAGTGAATTTGTTGGAGATAAAAACCTACAAAACATTGTTGCAGATTAATCCCCCTCGTTCGGGCGTGGTAGGAGTTGTTCTCGAACCAAACAAATAATTTAGCTATATAAAGTAAACTTGGTGAGAACCGCAAAAGCAAAAAAATGTTGTACGCACAAAAATTAGCATATATCAATTCAATGACGTGAACTGATCTTATTTACATATAATATTTATTTGTCGCAAACTTGAGAAGTCGTGGCATTTTGCCATTCTTTAATTTTAATCTTACCTTAAATATCCTGAACTCCATGACATTAAACTAGCAATAAACCAGTATATCCATTCGTTTTTTATTAAGACCGGTAGTGTTCTAGTTACATTAAGAGGCTGGTAGTTGCAATATAGAAATATCGGTATGAAAACAATTCGTAACGTAACAGGTATTGCCAAAAATTTAGGACCAGGCTAAAAAATAAATAAGAATTTGTTATTGATTTATAGACCGATTTATTCAATTTCTTGATTTAAAATCGTATATTCCATATGATCACAAAGTGAAAAATCAAATCAAACATTAAATTTTTTTGTAAAATGTCTATATGAATATACCCAAATTTTCTTTTAGACCATAGTTTTATTTCATGACATATTATAATTGGTTAACCTTCGTAATAACTATTCATGACGTTCATAGGGTCGTTTTTTCAATAGGCGTTAAGCGCTTAACTAGAACCGTTTAAAATTTATTTTCTCAATATATGATTAGCAATTATCTGTCAGTTAAATTTTTTCAACTTTAGGGAAGGCTGTTTTTGTTAATTTGTAAACAAAACAAGAAATTACAGACGGCGTTCAGAAAGCGACATTTTTGTACGCATATTTGCATTCCTGTATGCATATTACATTACATATTAAAAAATTGGTAATGTAAATATTCCTTTATAAAGCATCGAGCTGTGAGAAAAAACACAACAGGGGTGTTTAAAATGTATACTCGATACATTGCGGTAAATTAAATAAAAATGTCCGTTTTATTTTGTATACATTTCGATCTTCAACAAGTTTATTTAAGTTTAAGGATTTTATTATGCATATAAACTCATTAAAATTATATCGATGGGCGAGGCGGCGATACTCGAATTCCGGGAACGGTTTGTCACTGCTTGCGATTGAGTGAGCACGGATCGTGGTTGAATTTTGTGATTTGGAAGAGATTAGCGAGAGGTATCGACGCGGCGGAGTGTATATAAAGTTGATGGTCGAACTGTATGTGCGAATTGCTGGAACGAATGTTGCTCACGCGGCGTAATGTATGAGCGAATGTTGATGTGTTGATGGATGAACTACCGGTGACGAATTGTGTCTGCTTTCCCGTTGCCCATCCTTTTTGTTGAGTGGGTTGGCGTATAGATGTGTTGAGTTGTGCTGTAGTGTCTTCAGCTGTGGTGAATTGCACTGTAGCATTAGGATGCGCCAATTTTAACGGGTAGAGGGGGTGGATGCTTAACTCATTTAAACATCCATTACTCGTATTGTATTATACCAAAAAAGTTGTTTGCTTTTAATAATTTTATTGGCTGTTTATATTTATTATTTATCGGTTTGGCATACCGGTGGCTTATTACACGCCTTTTTGGTATTATCGGCAATTGTTTTGATTTTATTTATTCTCGGCTTATGAAAGATAGTAACTCCACGCCTGGTCAGATATGGCCAGAATGGGTACTCCTTAGCCCTGGTATTAGGACTGTGACAATAAAGGGATCTTGCGAGAGTGTGGCCGGTAATTGCGAACGGTTTAATTTAGAATTATAATTTTTTAAGTGACCTCTGCTTTTGTTAGTTTTTTTATTTATTCCATTTGAGAATTTAGGAAACTATTTATTAAACAATATTTTATGAGAAGTGTCGTTTTTCTATCCCTTTGAGACAATTTTGTTATACTATATTGTGTTTAAGTGCGTATGCATTAATTTGGCAAGTAGTAGCGCGCCATATAGCTTCAGATTTTTGAATCAGAATTTCGTATCATTTTTGGTGAAAGCCATCCTGCGGGGGCGAAAAGTTACATATTTTTGTGTTTTTGCTGCCAATTCTCGTGGAGTGTTGGAAAATAGTGGCTTGAGTGGTAGTCGTACGACGTACCGGCCATTACTTGATCCAGTAGTTGTGGCTTTAGAGAAGTGTCCACAATACTGATATTTTATAGTTTTGTTTGCTAATGGAAGTTTCTTTAACTTTTGCGATTTACTTAATTGATTGCGAATTAAGGCTTTTGTTCTCAACCTGAGTTGGTCTGGTGGTAACTGGTTCTATAACTAGTCCATTTTGTACTTCGCTGTGCAGCGTTTGAACTTTTAGTGCCTTTGAGCAACATGGTGTTTCTTGGCAATTTCTCGAATTTTGGTTTTCGGGATTTGCTTTTGCAATTATACCCGGGGTTTTTTATGTATAAGCGCTTCTTTGGGGTGGGATGGTATATGTGCTGTAATGAAGCATTGAGTTGTGTCTTTTGTGACAATAGAAGCAATTATATTTGCTTTTGCAATTTTTAAGATTGTGTGTATGGGACAAGCATTTTGTACAGAGTCTTTTTGATCTGACAAAGTTGTTCCTTTCGTTAATATTTAATTTTATAAACTTATCGCAAGTTTTAAGCTTATGCCCCTTTTGCATAGTTCGCATGACGTGTGTTTTTTCTGTTCGGATATGAACGAGTGCGTTTTGCGAAAGCTTTTGTTTAAATTTTTGTTGCTTCTAGCTTGGGGTCTATTGAAGCTTCTATTTTGGTCGTGTTTAATGATCTTAGTCTTGATTATTTTTATACTCTCGCAACAATGTTGCTAAGGAGAGTATTATAGTTTTGTTCACATAACGGTTGTTTGTGAGTCCTAAAACTAAAAGAGTCAGATATAGGGTTATATATACCTAAGTGATCAGGGTGACGAGTAGAGTCGAAATCCGGATGTCTGTCTGTCCGTCCGTCCGTCCGTCCGTGCAAGCTGTAACTTGAGTAAAAATTGAGATATCATGATGAAACATGGTACACGTATTCCTTGGCTCCATAAGAAAGTTAAGTTCGAAGATGGGCAAAATCGGCCCACTGCCACGCCCACAAAATGGCGGAAACCGAAAACCTATAAAGTGTCATAACTAAGCCATAAATAAAGATATTAAAGTGAAATTTGGCACAAAGGATCGCATTAGGGAGGGGCATATTTGGACGCAATTTTTTGGAAAAGTGGGCGTGGCCCCGCCCCCTACTAAGTTTTTTGTACATATCTCATAAACTACTATAGCTATGTCAACCAAACTCTACAGAGTCGTTTTCTTCAGGCATTTCTATATACAGTTCAAAAATGGAAGAAATCGGATAATAACCACGCCCACCTCCCATACAAAGGTTATGTTGAAAATCACTAAAAGTCCGTTAACCGACTAACAAAAAACGTCAGAAACACTAAATTTTACGGAAGAAATGGCAGAAGAAAGCTGCAAACAGGCTTTTTTTAAAAATTGAAAATGGGCGTGGCCTTAAAACCATATCTCAGGAACTACTAGACCGATTTCAATGAAATTCGGTATAAAATATTTTCTTAACACCCTGATGACACGTACGAAATATGGGTGAAATCGGTTCACAACCACGCCTTCTTCCAATATAACGCTATTTCGAATTCTATCTGATGCCTTCTCTGTATAATATATGTATACATTAGGAACCAATGATGATAGCGGAATAAAACTTTACAAAAATACGGTATTTGAAAAATATATAAATGACGTATAATGAAATCTCGATTATCACTTTATCATGCGAGAGTATAAAATGTTCGGTGACACCCGAACTTAGCCCTTCCTTACTTGTTTCTTCTAACCTTTCCGCAATTTCATTTTGGGTGGTGAGAAAATCTTTCATTTGTTGCCACGTTGGGCACTTTTTTCGTGATGAGAGCGATTGCTCCCATAGAAGTAACGACTTTTCTGGTAATGCGGCGGTGCAAATATTTACCAGAATTGGGTCCCAGCTGTCTGTGGGAATATTTAGTGTCTATAGAATCGACAAACAATTTGAAACAGTGGATTCTAGTTTGATGAATTCTACACTTGTTCCTTTCTTAATTTTTGGCAAGTTCATTAGTGTCGTTACTTGCTTATCGTCGTCGTCTTCATATCTAGCTTTTAGAGCTTTCCAAGCCGAATTGAAATTGTCGTCATTTAATGCGAACTGTTTGACTATTTCGCCTGCTTGACCTTTAGTTTTGTATCTGAGGTGATACAATTTTTGCGCATGTGATAATTGAGGATGGTTTATGTACACGACCGTGAACATGTCCAGGAAGGACGGCCATTCTTCATAACCTCCGTAAAAGGTTTCTGTGTCACATGCGGGCACCTCGAGTTGGATGCCTGAACTTGTCTCTTGACATTGTTGCATTTGTTAATTGATCGGAGATCATAGCTTTCGTTTCTTCATATTGGTGTAAGCAGTTTTCGTAAATATCGTAAGCTGATGATTTAAAATCTTGTGGTAGATCTGAATTGTCAGAATCTACTATGGCGTCATGAGCCGCTTGGAGGCGAGTCCAAAAATTTTTAAGATTTTGACTTTTTATTTCTCATAACGATTCCGAGTTTTCGTGAATCGGTGAAGAGGCAAATCTAGTGCAGTATCTTGTTAATTTGTCACTTTGTGAAATAAATTTTACAACCTGTTTTGAGCGCGTAGCTCCTGCAGGTGTATTTTGATTTGTGTTATTATGAACCATTTCTATTTATTTGCAAAATAATAATATTTATTTATTTTATTTTAGTTTTAAGTTTGCAAGTAATCAGTACTTTTAATTTATAAACATTTTTTACGTCCGTATGCTAGTATTTGGGTACACCCTAATACTTGGACTTGTATGTATGTATGTATGTGCTTATTAAGGTACTTATGTTTTGTGCAATTGAGACCTCGTTAGAGAGATCAATTTGCTTTTTGTACGCAATCCTGCTTGTTTTGGTTTGCCAAATAACAAGAGGTATTGCCGGATAATTGCCAATGTGGACTTTGAATATGTGGAGATTTCGTTTAGTGTCACAGGCAGATCCTTTGCCGTGTTTGTATATAAATTTTATTTATTTATTTATTTATAATAATTCATATAACAAAAAGAGTTTTATTATATAAATACATAAACGCAGCACTGGCTACGAGGCCTTCAGCAGTCTTGTAATTATAACTAGGTGAAAAATTCTAATTGCTAAGGTTTAGTAAAGATGTAAGTTGCTTAAATATATTTTAACAAATCGTTGGTTTTTAAGAATCTATATACAATCATCACGTTTTTTCTGAAGGTTCACTTAGTAGTTTTATGAGATCAATGTTGCCAGAGTTGTGGGCTGTTGGGTGAAGCATCGGACAGAGTGTAAGTAAGTGTTTGATAGTAGCGGTGTCATCGCAAAGGGGGCAAATGGATGGGCTTTTACCCGATAGTAAGTGGGCGTGTGTTATGATAGTGTGTCCAATCCTTAATCGAGTATATGTCTTCATTGCGCTAGTTGGAACTGTTGACGAGTAGATTATACGATTTCTGGCTGGGTTTATGACCGCGTAGTGAAGTTTAAATGTTTTCCATTCGCTTGCGTTTTTTTGATGCCTTTTGTGCTTAATAAGGTTAAGAATGTCTTGCTTGGATGAGACGTAGTATGTTAAGGCAGGAGTCCTGGCTACATTTTTCGCAGCGAGGTCTGCAAAGTGGTTGCCTGTAATACCAGCATGGCCAGGGATCCACATTACTTGGATTTTCTGAGGGGCACCAATGACCGCGTCTCTGATAACTTCTATTATGGGATTGCGATTGGAAGGAGACGTTATTGCAGACATACACGATTTGCTGTCTGTACAGATGAGGAACTTTCCTTTAGTCTTTTTTGCGTAATTAACTGCATGAAGGGTAGCATATCCTTCAGCGGTAAATACAGAGGTCGTTGAGGGAAGAAGCCAATTGCAAATAATTTCTCCTGTGGCAGTGACAACTGCTAACGAAGTGGAATCGATGGACTTGGAGCCATCCGTAAACAATAACTTCCAGCCATTATTTGTGTAATTAGATTCCAGTTCAGCAAAGGTTTGTTGAAAGACTTCGTTTGGTGTGTTTTGCTTGGACAAAAACATAAGCTTATTCTGTAGTATTTTATCATTGATTAGACAGGGAGGATGTCGAGTGGTGAATTTGCGTGTTGCGTTACGTAAAATATTATTTTCTGCAGCGAAACTTAAGCATCTCGAAATGGCCGATTGTATTCTTGGAATTTTTCTTTTTTTCGTGGCATGCGTGATAGTTGTATTTAGTAATAGGTTGGTGTTCTCAGCCGTTTACGCAAGAATTTGAAGCGAAGAATCTATAATTTTATTTTGAATAGTTGGTAAACCAGATTCAGCCATTATCGTTTTTATTGGCGAGGTTGGAAAGGCCCGGAGACTTCGCCGTATTGCGCAATGGTAAGGTGCATTTAAAAGGTTGATACTGCTTTTGGAGCAATTGCCATAGATGGGGAGCCCATAATCTATTTTTGAAGTTAGCAAAGCTCTGACAACATTGACTAGTGTGTTCGGATGAATAAATGAATGCTTAGACGAGAGATATTTAACAATATTTAATCGTGACATTAACGAGTTTCTGACATATTTACAGAGAGCATTAAAGTTATAATTTGAGTCAAAAATTAATCCTAGTATTTTCAGCTGTGTTTTACATTCGATGTTAGTTTGGTTGTGGGTTAGTGAAATACCGTTGCAATTTTGCTTCCTACATACATGAAGGATATGTGTTTTGTCTAAGGAAAGTGAAGCACCAGACTCCAGTGACCAAGTCTCAATTCTGGCGAGTATATTAGTAAATAAGGATTGAGCTAAATTAACGTCAGAGACTTTTGTGTAGATTAGGACATCGTCGGCATAGATCTGGTGCTCAACTCCTATGTAATTTTTTGTCATCCTACTAATATCATCGAAAGCAATGATAAAAAAAGGAGGGCTGAAAGAGGTGAGCCTTGCGGCGTACCATTAGAAAGCGGGAGTTTTGAAGAAAGAAACCATTTACGTTGACTTTGAGTTTTCTGTTTGTGAGAAAGTTAGTAATAAAACGTATCATATTCTGGCCTATTTTCCATTTTCTAAGTTGTCTAATAATAATATGGGCTCCAATTTTGTCGAAAGCTCTGTGAAAGTCCAGAGATAGTACGGACACGTGGTTTTTGCTGGACAAAGCGTTAGTAATGAAGTAGTCTAGTTGGATTAAAGCATCCAACGTGCCTTGACCTTTTTTGTAGGCGACTTGATTCGGTGATATGAACTTGTTTCGCTGAGCATACCACATCAAGCGGTTAGCCACGATCTTTTCCAAAATTTTGCCCATACATGGAAGGAGGGAAATCGGCCTATAGTTAGCAAGTTCATCGGAGGATTTGTGTGGTTTAAGTATTGGTATAACACAGGACGATTTCCAAAATTGGGGGAAGACACCAGTATTGAAAATTTTGTTATAAAGCTTTACCAATCGGAGCTTGAGACTTTTTGGCATATGTCTGATAATTGGATAAGAAATTTTATCTTGCCCCGGGGACTTCCCCTTAACGGTAGATGCAACGAACTCGAATTCAGACAGTGAAATGCTGGTTTCTATTTGTTTAGCAGAAAAAGACAGAGGGGAGACAGAGTAGGAAGTGTCGGACAGTGTGGTGTTTTTAGAGGTTTGAAACTGTGTGCTGAATGAAATATCTGAGCTTGTTTCAGAATAGTGGTTTGAAAATAACTTGGAAATATCGGATGGATTGGTTACCAAACCTGTTGGCCCCTTTACGCATTGAATGGTTAGATTTCTAGGCACTCCAGAAAGTTTTTTTAAAGCGTTCCATATTAACTTAGGACTAGACGAAGGATTTATTTTGCTTGTGAAATCCTGAAAACATTTACGCTTGGCCTGTTTCGCGGAATGACGGAAAAGAGCATTGGCTTTCCTGAAAGATATTAAGTTGACTAGTAATCGAGCGCGTTTGTATTCATACCAAGCTGTCTGTTTTTTTGCCCGCAATTCAGCGATTTCTTTATTCCACCAAGGAACACTCTTTGAACTTGCTGTTGGCTTTGTATGAGGAATGCTAACATTCGCTGCTGAACGGATAATTTTTGTTAACCTCGCACTTTCTTGGTTAGGGTTGTCAGATATTGGGCTATTATTGCCATTTATCTCGCAATGTGTCTGAAACTTCTCCCAATCAGCGTAATCAGTTTTGAATACCTTATTTATTTTGTGGTTTTTAGTTGTTGAACCTAGGTGCAATTTAATACAATGGGGAAGTGATCGCTTCCATGCAGGTGATCGAGTATACTCCATTCGCACTCTGTGGCAAGTGTGTCGGTGCACATTGTAAGATCTACATGGGAAAAAGTGGAGTGAGTGGAAAAGTGTGTCGCGGATCCGTAATTCAAACATATTAAGTTAGAGGAAAGTAAAGCGTCTTCAATGCATTTGCCCCTCTTGTTGGCTATTGGAGAGCCCCATAGTGGACTCCATGCATTAAAATCACCAGCGAAAATTAAAGGAGTAGAAGCTTGGTTGATTAATTGCAGGATGTCTGTACTGGTAAAATGTTCATCTGGTGTAATATCGGTGCAGATAATGGTGATTTTTTTAACTAAGATAATTTCGATCGACATAGCCAGCAAGTTGGATTGAATGGCATTAATTTTGTGTGGAATATCTCTTCTTATGAGAATCGTAATACCTCTTTTACCTGTGCTAATATGTGGAAGATTGTGAAACATGCCAATGTACTGCTTAGGAGTAAAAGCCGACAAGTTGAAAGAGATGTGAGTTTCATTTAAGAGTATAATAGCTGGGGAATGATCTTGTATTAATAATTGAAGCTCATTGTAATTATTAGTGTAGCCGTTTAAATTCCATTGCAATAATGGAATCATAAGATCTATGTAGGAAAAAAAGAAAAAGGGAAACAGAAGAGAGCTAGAATATCAACTCGTATGAGCAGTCAGTTGAAGCTGAGTGTCACCAATTGAGTACTAGTTCAAAAGAGAGTAAAGGCTAAGCGTATTTATTCAGAGTCAATTTCTATTTGTTCAGTATGTTGAGTAGAGTATTGATTATCGTTGGAATTGCTTGTTGCTGGAAAGAGATTTTCGTGATTAGGTGGATTAGACTGCGCGGTAGTGTTGGTAGTAGTGTTGTTGAAGTCAGTATATTTATTAAGCGAGTTGTTTAAGTTAGAAATGAGAGAGGCTGTTGTTGGACTGAAAAGTTTTGGATTTAAGAAAGAGGCTTGTTGGGTACAGTTGTCGCTGATATTTTTAGCTGAATGTGAGACGTTGTTGTAGTCTGAACTGATCGATGCAGGCTTGTTGATGGAAATATGTTTGTTGTTGGCGTTTGATGAGTGATTTTTTCTAGTTAAAGAGTTTATTGATGAGTTGGGAGCAGAGGTGACCTCTGCGTTTTGTTTTGATGTACTAGGCAAGTCATTGTCGGCAATTCTATGAGTATTTTTAGATTTTGTGAAATTGTTAATGGCTGAAATTTTTGTTGGTGTGTTGGATACAGAGGATACCTCTTTTGTAGGTTGAAGCACATGTGCAAAGCTAGCAGTGAGGGAAGGGAGGGAAGAATTTTCTCTATACTTTTTAAGGGCTTCGTGCATACTGCACTTTTCTAGTGTCTTTATTTTTAAAATTTCTTTGGTTTGCATATACTTTGGACACTTATAGTCCGAAGAACGATGCTCGCCAGAACAATTCGCACACATAACTCGGATGCAGTCATTATCGTGTGGAGAAGGGAAATTGCAAAGGTCATCCTCCATGCGATGTTTATTTTGTTTGTAAGGGAATAACTGTTGAATGATATTAGCATAACACCAGTAGGCTTTATAACACCTTCAACTTTGCGAGTGAACTTATAAACCGCGGAAACTTCGTAAGAACTCAGTCCTTCTATTATTTCGCTTTCAGGCACATCGTTTAAAAACGGTGCATAAATGGTGCCTTTGTTACAATTAAGATGTTGATGATAGCTAGCGCTAACATCGCCAATGTTGAAAAGACATTTCGTTTTTATAAACTTTTCTGCTACTTGCTTATTTTTCACTAGCAGTAATAGGCTGCCGTCGCGTAATTCACTAATTTTGTTTATATCTTTGCTCACGGTAAGTAAGGCATTGTAAACACGAAAACAAGAAACCTTCGAAAGGGGTGAAGAATTCTCGTCGGATTTAATCACAATATACTTTGGATCATCACTTTTTATTGGCGGTAAGTCAGGAAAAGCATCTTGCAGTTTTTGATACGATTTTTTACGTTTTGGGTGGGGACCTTGGGCCAGCGCAGCAAACCTGTTGTCCCCGAACTGGAAGCCCGCCGGGGGCATAGTGGAAAAGTTATAATACACTGATATAAGTATTGGATTATATTTCTCACTTAAAACAAGTATTAATGGCGTTACTTAAGTAAGCAGACCGTAGTGCAAAAAAAAAAGAACACCAAAAGAGAGCTATATGAATAGCTATAAACTCAGAGAAAGACGCTAACTCAACCGCTCAGTACGAGGTTTAGTCGGTGACTGATGTTGTATATAAATGTTTTTATATTTTCTTTGAAAAAGTGAGAGAGAGATTAAAAGTTTATATATGTATGTACATATATATGCAGATATAATATATTTATTTTTTCCGCTTTTGTTGTATGCAATCGAGCCTAATGCTTAATGAAGTATAAGGAGGACTGTCGGAAATATGTTAGAATTAAATATTTGATTTTTTTTGATAATTTGGTTTGTTTTAAGAACACAAAGTTATTATTAAATTTTTTTTTTTTGATAAATTTTTGATAAAATTTTATTTTTAGGCATCGACACGCATGTGTGCATAAATTAAATAAATAATGAACATAATACGCTCACTTGGTTTTCCCTTTGTATGTAAAGTGCGCCTGTAATGTATGTATGTTCATATATTTCTCCCGCCAATTTTGTTCCTCCGCTTCTCCCAGTTGGTTGGACCTGTTGTGTTTGTTGTTTTTTTTTTGTTTAGTTCGCGCCCGAATAGTATTTGTTGTATTTATATACTTTTAGTTTGGGTTTTCGCGCCCGGTTTGTGTGTTGTTTTTTTTTTTGTGTTTGTTGAAATTGTTTGCTCGTTTAATTTTGGAAATGCACTTTTGTTTTTTTGTTACCTCACAGATATATGTACATATATGTTTTTGGTTTGTTTGTTGTGGGTCACTGTTTTTCTTTTTATTTTTTTGTTTTTTTTGTTTGTTGTTCGTTATATATGTATATATGGTTTTGTTCTGTTTTGTTTTTGTTTTCTGTGTCACTGCACTTTCGACCGCCTTTTTGAATCCACGTCGCTTGTCCGCCACCGCTACACAGCGCTCCAGCTCGATCCACCTCCATACTTTTAAAATCCGCAATTGACGTTTATTTTAAGTTGAAATTGTGTTAGATTAAAAGTGCATTTATATTTGTTCAAAAAAAAGGGAAAACCCACAAATCCAGGGAGAATTTCGATTGTGAGAACACCTACAAATCGAGTGTTACAATTATAATATATTGTTAAGACGCAAGTGTGAATCCCGAGTTTTTTATTTAAAGGAAAGAAAGCGATCAAGTGGTAAGTGAAGTGGGCAGTGAACCCAACAAGGGGGATTCTCTTGCTCTTGCAAGATTGCACGATGACACAAAATGCAAAAATCCTATACCGAAATATGTAAGACCAAGAGAGCACCCATTGCAGAATCTAGCAGTATATGAACGGCTGATTCGGTCAATTTATTGAGAATGACTATTGTGAATTGGCGCACATTCTGTATTCATTCTTAACAAAAAAAATTTAACAAATCTTTTGTCGTTTTGTCAATTAAAGTTATCAGTTAAGCAATACAAAATACCAAACAAGTATTAAGAAAACGACTCTTACAGTTCAATAACCAGCTATGACAGTACTGAACTTCAATTTTAAATAAAATTACTGCTCTTATATTTATGATTTTTGTATGACAGTAGTGCGCAATAAAAATTCCTTGTGAGATATTTTGTTCTAGATCAAAAAAGAGCTTATTGATATTTTATAAATTTTAGTAGTTCAGAATAGTCAGTACTAAGTATTGTCATCAAGAAAGTGTAAAAACAGTCTGGATTTTTTTTGTTAAGTGTAATTTTCATATAGTATACATATGAATAGCGCAACCAACTTTAAAAATGATGAGTTTCTTATTCAAATCAACCACACAATAGGAAATCGATATATTTTTAATATGACGCGATTTCCTTTTCTATTGCAAAAATCTATAACAAATTATATTATTTCCAACAATCATCTTCAACTTGGTGAGGACCGCAAAAGCAAAAACTACGGTCTTAATAACTTAGTCAGCACTTAAGTCGCATTTACTAGGCTAGCACATATTATCGAAAAACATATGTAATAATTATAATAAATATGTTATTATGATATCTAAGCAAAAACTTATTGTATTGTAAACTCGAATTAGTATAATTAATAAATCGTAAAATCAGTCGGATTCTCCTATCAAAACCTACTGGTATTTTCTCTTCGATTAAATTGGGCTTGAAAAATAAAATGACGCAGTCCTTTTAAAGAGTTAATATAATAAATAAGGATCCATTGAAACGAAGCCTGTTCGAAAAGAAAATAATTCGCGAAAATCAATATTACCGCTAATTTTTGTATAACCTGCGAGCCTGTAGCCAACTTAGCGGAACAGAGAGAAAATAATGGCGGTAAACTTGTGTAACGTGGCTTTTACCACCTTACAATAATTTACGTCAACTTCGCTCCACAGTACATCATGTACCCTCACCATATCACCATACGTACTAAACTTCACCGCATTGACTACGCACACAACTTACCTCACTACGATGATGAAAGCTGCTAGAGCTTTCCACCATACGTACTAACGCACCATACGCATACAACTTACCTCGCTACGGTGACGAAAGCTGCGCGATGCTGCTATAAAAGCAAGCACTTTACAACAAATGCGATCCATCTATAAATTAGTGCGTAAAGTGTGTATTTAATCATAAGAGACACAGTCTTACAGCAGACAGCAACGTAAACAGTCACAGGTAGCGCAAAGCTTAGCAAGGCCGTATGCCTGCTTAGCTATAAACAATCTATTTAAAACAGTGCAGTGAACATCACAGTGCAGTGAATATTACAGTGCAGTGTTTAGTGTTTAGTGCAGTGCACAGTAAAAAATTAGTGATAATTGACACTAAAACAAAAAACCATAGTGAAAGGGAATAACATCGCGAGTTGTGACAACTCAGCGATAAATTTCCCATACCCTGCGTCTCTTAGCGAGGTCGAGCTTGCCGCCCTCGTTAAGGACCTCCGCGAGTATCCGCTCAGAGTAGAGCATATACTCAACAATTATAACTCCACCATCACCACCAACTCCAATCCCAACGACAACTCCAACAACAACGAAAATCCCAACGAAAATCCCAACGACGCTACCACCTCTCCCTCTCCCGAAAACGCTCAAATGAGCATCGATCCGCCCGATGACACCGTATTCATCGAAGTTCGCCGCCGGAAAAAACCCAAGCGGGAAAATCCCAAACGGGAAGAACCCAAACGGGAAATCCCAAAGCGGCGCCGCACCACATCCCCCCTGAAACCGTCGTAATTGACGATTTCCTTTCTTCATCCTCCTCCGATGAAAGTGAGGATCTAACCCCCCCTAAGGAGAAAAACCCTCCTCCCATTCGAATCCTCAAGAAGGAATCGTGGGAGAAGGTGAGCTCCGGTCTGCGCAAAGCAGACATAAAAATCAGATCGGCTAAAGTGGTATCTGAAGCCATCATCGTCTACGCCGAAACCGTTGACGGATTTCGGGATCTCACTTCTGCCCTGGAAAGGCACGAAATCCCATATACCAAAAATCAGCTCCATCAAGACAAGGACCTGATTGTCGTGATCAGAGGCGTCGTCGAATGCCTCGATGACGAAACCATCCTCAATGAATTGAGGATGAAAAATGCTGCGGTGAAGACCCTCAACAGAGATCCCTGGGCTCTCCCGGAGCTCAGTTCAGACCACTCCCCGGTCTACTTGGAGCTCGCGAATCGCTCTCTACTTTCCCCTCGGTTAAAAACCAAAACCGATTTCCTCCACCTGAAATTCTTGTTGGAAACTTCCGCTTTCACTTGCACCCAAATCAACTCCATAGCTGATCCTGATAAGGCGGTCGCAAGTCTAACGGAGGAAATCCAAAGCTCAATAATCTCAGCCACCTCCTCCATAGAAGCTACCACAAACCCAAATAATCTTCCCCTACGTATCCGAGCACTCATCGCCAGGAAAAACAAAATCCGCAAACTCTCGCAAAAGCACAGACTCCCCCCGCTACGCCAAACTTTAAATTCCACTCAAAGGGAATTAAAGGTTCTCCTCCTCCAAAGAAGTTCTGAAGACTTCAACTCCTACATCGCTGAAGCCGAACAGCACCCTAAAAGTTGCTGGAAGGTAATCAGATCCTTAAGAAATCGTAAACTTCACCTCCCCGCCCTAATTAAAGACGGGATCTCTTATCCACAAGACAAGGACAAAGCCAACGTCTTTGCTCAATCCCTAAAAAACCAATGCTCCCCCTTTCCAAGCCTCCAAAAATTCTCTTCTTTTCACGAAGAAGTGTCAGCAACTGTCCGGAGCACAACCTTCCAGACGGTCGAGTTTCAGCCCACCTCCTTCAAAGAAGTCTCCGAGGCTAACCGCTCCCTCAAAAACCGGAAAGCTCCAGGCCGCGACAGTATCGGTAACGGCGTCTTGAAAATCTTATCGCGGAAACACCTTGTCTTTCTTCCCAAACGGGGAAAACCTCTAAGTGATCCGGCAAACCATCGCCCCATCAGCCTACTCTGCACCCTCAGCAAAGTAGCCGAAAGCATAATTCTTTCCCGATTGGAGAAATTTGTTTCGGAAAAGAAAATTCTTCCCGACTTCCAACATGGGTTTCGAAAGCAACACGGCACCGCATACCAACTTCTGCGGGTCTCCGAATTTGTCGCTAACAACCTCAACAAAAGAAGACACATCCCTCTGCTCCTGCTTGACTGTAAACAAGCTTTCGATCGGGTCTGGCATGATGGGCTTATTTACAAGCTTATAAAACTAAATTTCCCACAATACCTCATTGGCTTAGTTAAATCCTTCTTGTCTGACCGGCAAATCACTGCTAGTGTGAATGGTGAGCTCTCCGAAGCTCACCCGATCACGGCGGGAGTTCCTCAGGGGTCCAAACTCTCCCCAGTGCTGTTCAACATTTATTGGTACGACATCCCAACCGAGGAGAAAATCCTCACAGCACAATATGCGGATGATGTCGCCTTATTGTACGCCTCCCGTACAATTAACTTCAGCACATCCGCCCTCAATAAATTCATCCCCACCGTCCTCGACTGGTACTGGTTGTGGAGATCCGACATCAACACAACCAAATCAAAGGCAATATTCTTTTCACGGAGGAAACGCATTACACCAAAAATCTTGGTAAATAGGTTCCCCATCAAATGGAGCCCTTCCGCGAAATACCTCGGTGTTGTCTTCGACAGGCGGCTAACCTGGACGAAACAAATCACAGCAGTTCGAGGTAAAGCAAATAGCGCCTTCGGCGCATTAAAACCCTTTTCACCAATCAAAAGGTTTCACAAAGCACCAAAAAGCGAGCTTTTAATGCCATCATTAGAAGCATCTGCTCCTACGCCATCGCTATTTGGGGCTCTGCCTCACCCAGACAACTGTCCAGGCTTCAATCCACATACATGCGTCTACTCAGATCAGCCCTTAGTTTCCCGTGGTATGTTAGAAACAAACAGATCCTAGTGGAAACAAATCTCCCTTCCATTCAATCGGCAGCTATTTCTTACGCTGCAAATCTCCGGGCGTCCGTTGCATCCCACGCAAACCCCAGCATCAACTGTCTTGCCACTCTCAGGTGCAAGAAAACCGACCGTTTCAGAAGGCCATGTATCCTGACAAATCCTTCCGTTCCCACCTAACCAAAACCTCCAGCTTCGCTTATTAGCGTCAGATCCTTTTGAGGGCCACCACCGCTCGCAACTGAATCTTCCTCCTTCTCCCGCAATTTATCTTCTAGGTTCATAACCACATGGTTGGCAACCAGTGTGGGGAGGTTTTAGTCGGTAGGCGCATCAAGCGAATCCGACACTACCCGCCAGGGTGTCTTTAGAAGATTTCCCCCCCCCACATCTCTTCAAGAAAAAAAAAAAAAAAACAAATGCGATCATTCGCTCCAGCTCGCCGAACCGGACGGTCGCCCAGCATCGCGCAGGAAAATAGCAGTAAGCAGGGGTAAGTGCATACCGTAGAAGTAGATATTTCGCAGGCATTGCGCAGAAAAGGCATCACACTTCGGTGTGATGCCAGTGCTCGCAATGACTGCCATATAATGGGGTACTTCGCAGGCATTGCGCAGAAAAGGCATCACGCTTCGGTGATGCCAGTGCTCGCAATGACTGCCGTATACCATAGAATGAGGCACTTCGCAGGCATTGCGTAGAAAAGGCATCACGCTTTGGTGATGCCAGTGCTCGCAATGACTCTGCCGTTTTGTTAGGTTGGTATCGGTACGCGCAAAGGCTCGACCGTTACTATGAGGGGCACAGCTGCGCTGCTTCGAACAGCGTCAGTACCACTGCTTACGTACCGTAGGGCACCGTTATTAAAAACAGTCGATAGTGGGAGGCCAACGAAGACGGTTGGCTATTAACGAAATCTCTCCTACACAGAGGAGTCCGTTCATTTTCATCAATCCCGTTCGTTTTCATCACCGTGCCAGCTTCAACAAGCGTCAACGCCGGGCTCATCAATTCCGTTCGTTTTCATCACCGTGCCAGCTTCAACAAGCGTCAACGCCTGGCTCATCAATCCCGTTCGTTTTCATCACCGTGTCAGCTTCAACAAGCGGCAACGCCTGGCTCATCAATCCCGTTCGTTTTCATCGCCACTGTATACATCACGCTGGTCTGGCTGTCCACATAAGAGGTGGGGTGTGGACACTTCATCTATTGAATTAAATCTTTTATTTGCTAAGGGTTCGTGGGTCCCTAGGCTGACCCTGGAGCGGCTGAGCATACCTCAGCTATGGAAGAAACCCCATTACAAATGGCGCCCGAGCAGGGACCTGACTTCGTGACTGACAGTGAAAAATATGAAACAGTCACCAACGCTCATGAATCAGGTTCGCCGCGCCCCCCACACAATCACAAGCATCCAGCGAATAAGGCTCTAACGCTGGAGACGGAAACGACCAGTTGGATTTACTGGCTGAAGAAGGACCGATTAATCACCGAGTGCAGACGACACCACATCGCCGTCGAAGGGCGCACCGTAGCAGATCTCCGTAGCGAGCTGAGCGCCTGCATCCGTGCAAAGCGCCACAATAAATCCACGGAGGATCTGGTAAAAGCTTTGGAAAGGGAAATGAAGGAGGAAGATAACGCCACCATACTCGTTCCAACCACCTCAGTGAGAATCCCCAGCAAAGCGATAGCAACACGTGGCGACATAACCTCAGCTGCAAGAGTGCCGGATTTTGAGGTTATAAACTCCGTGCGGCGATGGAACATACGCTATAGCGGTCGCGAAAATTTACACGACTTTCTAGAGCGATGCGAAGAACTAGCCGAATGCTACTCTATAGCAAACAACCAGCTTCTTGCCACGATGCCGGAAATTCTGCAGGACAAAGCGCTGCAATGGTTTCGTGTAAAAAGCAACGCCATCAACACGTGGGACGACTTTCGTTACGAGGCTGAACGGTTCTTTTTACCGAAACGTCACCTCGCACATCTGGAAGAAACCATCCATCAGCGCAAGCAATTTCCCAGAGAGAAGGCAAAGGATTATGTGCTGGCTATCCAAACGCTTATTCGGCAGCACCCGAAACTTCGCGATGAAGATCACACCGAGCGTATATACGACGGTCTAAGGGTGGAATATCGCTTATATGTCCGTCAGAGCGATTTCAACAGCGTAGACGAACTACTCGAATTAACGGAAGAATTCGAATTGTTAAAAGGCGAGGAGACAAGGCAAGCAAGAAACACCAATCACTGTTTGACGGCGGTAAGGACTAACTATTGCAGCGAGAAAGTTTGTTGGCGATGTAAGCAGCCGGGACACCGAAGGCGCCAATGCCGCAACCAGCAGCGAATATTCTGCTCCCGCTATGGACGCGACGGAATCATGTCGCGAGACTGCAATTGTCCCACACATGCGACAGTGCGAGCCACTCCGTCCAAACCCAGTACAACAGCACTCAAAGCAACGATTCCGTACCCATTACTGTCGCAGGCATGCAGATAGAAGCTCTGGTGGACACCGGAGCCACGCTCACGTACATCGGTAAAGAACTTCAACGCCATCTGGATAACCACAAAATCAAAGCCAGACGCCAGACACGTCGCATTCAGCTAGCTAACCAGACGTATATACCTAGCACGAAAATGTATCCTGTTACTATAGAGCTGGGTAACAAGTCTACGCACCTACTTGTATCAGCTCTACCGACGCTTTCGGAACATGTCATCTTAGGCATGGATTTCCTGAGGAAGAGGGACCTGACTATCACCATCGATGGTCAACCCCTCACCGCTGCACGCCTAAGCACTCAGGCACCTACCGATCATCTTGCTATGCTAACCGAAAGGCAACATCTTACGGAAAAGGAGAATCATCGATTGAATACTCTCCTCACTGAAAACGCAACAATAGACGTTGCCAACACTAATCGAAGCGTCCGTTTGCTCATCTCTTTCCAGATAGCCAAAATGAAACCGACAACCAGCAGAAGGCCGCATGCATCGAGCCGCCAACCACAGCCGCCGGACGAGCCGCAAAAGCCGCCACCTTTCCGGCCACCCCCGGAAGCACGACCGCGGGTGCACCCGAATACAACCGCGTTACATGCGATAAGTACCGATAACACTGGGTCAGCTGCCCGAACTCGTCCTAGGGTACCCAGACAGCACCTGGAGCGCAGCGTCATCAACGCCTCCACCCGAAGTCGGCCGGCCACAGAACCAGCGGTATTAGAAGCATTGCCACGACAGACGCCGCTCAGCACCAACGCCCGGCAGCTCCCGACCACCAGGCGGGGCCCAACGCCACGGGAAGCAGACCGTGAAGCTGATGCTGCGACAGAGCCGCGCGCCGCCCAAACCTCGACGCACCCAGCAGGCCAAGCGAAGGCCCAGGTAACGCTCTCCGCCAAACAAAGCGACCTGCCGACTGCAGCTTCGCTCCAACTCGGCCAGCGAGGCACGGCAAAGAGTAGCGCGAGGAAGGAAGCCAGTACTGCGGAGCCACTCGCAGAGAAGGTGCAAGAGGCGCCCGCTACAACAACGCCGGCATGCTCGAACAACGATGGGGCGTCTGCCCCAGCAATTGACAAGACCAACGTCGAGACGACGCCGCATCACCCAAAAGCGACGCCAACCCCGACGGCGACCCGGCCTCCAACTGCCGAGATCAGCGCACAACCGGCCACGCCTGACACATCACCCCCACAAGTGACACCGGTGGGCGAAATCCCAGGGTTCCTGGAAGGGCTGGTGATGACCAGACAGCACTTTATCAAGCGCTCCAAGCGAACGCTGTTCTTCCGGGGCCGACGTCTAGCCCTCCAGAAGCTAGAAGGCGACCGGGTTCTGGTGCGATACGGCGAGGACAGATGCGTGCTTCACCTATACGAGTAACACCTCAGAGCAGCCGTTATAATTAAGTCATTAGTTTAAGTATGTATTTGCATTACCTTTAACTGTACAATCCATCCCGTAGGCCAGAAATTAAAACTAGTTTTTTTTACCAGTCACCATAGTTATTCATGCATTTAAACGATTACATTAAATGGGTATCACTAGTTGTAAGCTATAAGACCTAAGACGCATTGTACTATAGGTTAAGAAATACTATTAAATAAAGGTTTCCACACCCGCTCCCCGTTCACGGCACAGCCAGCCAGCCTCCAGCCGAACCATCGTGGGAGATCGAAACCGCTCCTTCCACCGGCCGCCAGCGAAGTATCATTGTCCGAAGTGAGGGGGGGACTGTAACGTGGCTTTTACCACCTTACAATAATTTACGTCAACTTCGCTCCACAGTACATCATGTACCCTCACCATATCACCATACGTACTAAACTTCACCGCATTGACTACGCACACAACTTACCTCACTACGATGATGAAAGCTGCTAGAGCTTTCCACCATACGTACTAACGCACCATACGCATACAACTTACCTCGCTACGGTGACGAAAGCTGCGCGATGCTGCTATAAAAGCAAGCACTTTACACCAAATGCGATCATTTGCTCTAGCTCGCCGAACCGGACGGTCGCCCAGCATCGCGCAGGAAAATAGTAGTAAGCAGGGGTAAGTGCATACCGTAGAAGTAGATATTTCGCAGGCATTGCGCAGAAAAGGCATTACACTTCGGTGTGATGCCAGTGCTCGCAATGACTCTGCCGTAGAAGTGTAGTGCATACCGTAGAGGGTTCTTCGCAGGCATTGCGCAGAAAAGGCATCACGCTTTGGTGATGCCAGTGCTCGCAATGACTCTGCCGTAGAATGGGGTACTTCACAGGCATTGCGCAGAAAAGGCATCACGCTTCGGTGATGCCAGTGCTCGCAATGACTGCCGTATACCATAGAATGAGGCACTTCGCAGGCATTGCGTAGAAAAGGCATCACGCTTTGGTGATGCCAGTGCTCGCAATGACTCTGCCGTTTTGTTAGGTTGGTATCGGTACTCGCAAAGGCTCGACCGTTACTATGAGGGGCACAGCTGCGCTGCTCCGAACAGCGTCAGTACCACTGCTTACGTACCGTAGGGCACCGTTATTAAAAACTAACGTGACTAACAGGCGACACGTAAGTGGAGTACAGTTTTTGGCAGTCGATAGTGGGAGGCCAACGAAGACGGTTGGCTATTAACGAAATCTCTCCTACACAGAGGAGTCTGTTCATTTTCATCAACCCCGTTCGTTTTCATCACCGTGTCAGCTTCAACAAGCGTCAACGCCTGGCTCATCAATTCCGTTCGTTTTCATCACCGTGCCAGCTTCAACAAGCGTCAACGCCTGGCTCATCAATCCCGTTCGTTTTCATCACCGTGTCAGCTTCAACAAGCGGCAACGCCTGGCTCGCCAATCTCGCTCGTTTTCATCGCCACTGTATACATCACGCTGGTCTGGCTGTCCACTGAAAGGGGGGTGTGGACACTTCATCTATTGAATTAAATCTTTTATTTGCTAAGGGTTCGTGGGTCCCAAGGCTGACCCTGGAGCGGCTGAGCATAACCTCAGCTATGGAAGAAACCCCATTACACTTGCTTTGTTAAAAACGTCAACGATCTGTCCATATTGACTGAAACTGGAGAGATATCTATGAATTTGTTCTTCAGTAATACAAAGTACTTGTAATGAACGATAAATAATAATGAGCTGCAGAAGTAATTTGTGCAGGCAATATTCTATGGAACTATACAAATAGAGGCGAAGGACACCATTATAAATATCAATTAAACGGATAACTGGCAACTTGTCAAAGGAAGCATTGAAGCTGAGGTACATACCAGACGTGGAGCTGCACCATTTCTACAAAAGGGTAGCAAACTTTAAAGTAAGTTCAGTTAATGCACTTACATATATGAAAAGTACAGAATATAAAATATAAGCCTGACGAAGCATTAGTATTAGACCAAAACACAGGAATTTTAAATTAAAAGGAGAAAGTCCCACGGACATATGGAGTCGTAGAAATCCTGGTAGAGGACGTACAGTGGACCAATAAAGTTTACATACACCTAGTCCTATTAAATTACGAAACGTTTTTTCTATCTATTTCCAGATATGAATATTTAATTTATTTTTTTTTCACACAAATAAAAAGAATTAATGCTAACGTTTAAAATGCGCCTACCTAATTCATATCAAAAAAGTTTACGTACACCAATGATTATTTATATAATTACTATAGTTTTAGCGGTTTTGGCCTCTATTTTGACGCAATTATTGTCGCTAGACATTGAAGCATGCTCCCCACGCGATTTCTAGTATTATTTCCGGATATTTTGACCCACTAAGTCGATGATCCAGTTTTTTGGCATTATTTTGAAGAAATTCGATGTTTTCAAATCCGGTTTTTCAAAAAGTTCCAGATATTTTGTATAGGATTAATGTATAGTGATTGCGGGACCTATGGAGTTATTTTTATTTCCATAACAACCCTGCACGTACAAGATACAATGTGTATTTTGGGTCGGTATCCTGTTGGAAATTGATTTTGCTGCTATTAACAGCCGATTTAAGCTCACTTAAATTTTAAATTATTTTGTTAAAATGTTCAGATATAAGTATATGCATATCCATTTTGGAAATGTACAAAAAAAAAACATCCCCAAACAGTAGAGAATGCG
Source organism: Bactrocera neohumeralis (assembly GCF_024586455.1). Lineage (NCBI taxonomy): Eukaryota > Metazoa > Arthropoda > Insecta > Diptera > Tephritidae > Bactrocera > Bactrocera neohumeralis. The sequence continues at coordinate 17,921,049 of NW_026089622.1, forward strand.
CTGAATAGTGGTGGTTTTCATAGACGAATCGCACTTCGTAAGCCATACATAAGTAAGGTTTAAAAAAAGAAGAGGTCGCCGGTTGCTAAACAATATTTAAGCAAACCGTATTGGATTTGGGAAAACATTGTGTTCACCCACGAATCAAAATTTAATATAATGGGTTGTCAAAAAAGTCTTGCGGTTTTTTTTATTGAATTTTTTTTATTTATTGAAATTGAAATGAATTTTTGATGACTCATGCCCAGCTCTTGACCGATTCTACGGCTGCTACTATGCCGGTCTATTTCGACCAATTCAGCGATTTTATCGCAATTTTCGACGTCAGGCCTTCCGGAGCGTGGCGCATCTTCGACCACCTCTACACCAAAACGAAAACGTTGAAACCATCGTTGTGCGCTGGAAATGGAAACTGTATCGGGTCCATAAACTGTACAAATTTGATTGGCGGCTTGAGATGCATTTTTGCCTTTATCGTAGTAGTACTGTAAAATATGCCGTATTTTCTCTTTATTGTGCTCCCTGTTTGCGACGCTATAACTCACGAACGACTTAAAAGAAACGACAATCAATCACACACGTGTTAGCGTGAAATGAGCTTTCCAAAAAGGTATAGCATGACCCGATGAGACGAATAAAACTAGAACTACGCGCTTTCAGCGCCAACTAGCCAAAATACCGCAAAACTTTTTTGACAACCTATTATTTGGTTTGAATCGATCACGAAAAGTGTGGAGAAAGATCAATTGAAGAGTCGCAAGAAAAAAATGTATTGCCAACGGTAAAGCACGGTAGGAGTAATGTTATGGTTTGGGGGTATATGGCTACATCTGGAGTTGGACATTTGGATTTTTTTAGTAAAAAAATGGATAAGCATATGTATTAATAAAGGTTATTGCAGTTCTGCGTCACTTATTCCTTACCTCGGGTGGGGGGCAATAAGTGATAGCTAACGGCTCCTTTATTTGAAATTTTTCCTTTTAAGTTTTCTTTTACCCCTTACCACTGGTGAGGGGAAGTAAAATATGTAAATAAAAGGAATCTTTTCAGTTGAGATTGTCTTTCAAATCTGAATTTTATTTAGTATTTTTCTTGCTTATATTCAAATTTTAAAACTATCTTATTTAATTAAATATATGTATGTGTATGTATGTTACAGCACACCACATGGGGTTGTTTCCAGTATACAATTTAATACATGTGTGTGTGTGTGTGCTGTCATATAATTTATGTTGTATGGTTTGGGCTGTTTTCAAGTGCACAAGTGCATTTGTAATCAATTGCCCAAACCTAAGTAAATATGTTTATATTACATATCTTGAGTGCATGCGTATTGCATTTAAATGCATACGTGCCTCATATGTATATGTGTTGCATATATATATATACATGCATATATATATTATATATATTATATGTTTATTTATTGTATTGCCTCAGCATTGGCGAAGATAAGCCTGTTCAATATATTTGAACATATGTATCTGAAAATTATAAGTAAAAACTTTTAATTTTAAGTGTGCTTAAGGGCGCATGAAAAATTAGGCGATTTTCGTGAATTTTTTTTTAAAGAAAGTACTAGATTGAATGTTTCGACATTCTATGGACGTAATAAAGTATATTTTTAGCTAAATAAATTTTTTTTTTTTACAAAAATATTGAAAAATAACGCAGTTATGTGCTGTCTGCGGAAGTGCCGAAAAAAAAGGTACCTCAACTGCTGGCATGATTCCGGTCGATTGAGTAGCTGAAACAAAAAAATTCAAAATGTTTATTAAACTTAAATATATTTTCTATACAATGAACTACGATCTTTGAAAAATATCAATATTAAGAAAATGGCGTAATTTTGAAAAAAAAAATCGTTTTTTTACAAAAAAAAGGTCGTTTTTTTAATGTCAAATTGACAATTTTCAACCAATCAAAAAGATCGTAGTCTATTGTATAGCAAATGTATTCAACTATATCCAGTTTTAATTTGAAGTCGATCGGTCAATTTCTCGTTGAGTTATAATGTCAGCAATTTTGAAAAATATCCTTTCGAGAAAAACGCATTTAAAGTTTCACTTACTTATATATGTTTGCACCTCTCAGCGGTCGCTGGTTTGAACGCTGCCATTCAAAAACTATTTAAGATACGACCTCACCGATTTCACGGAATATTTTTGAATATACATATAAACTATCGAAAAAGCAAAAATAAAAAATTTTTGAAAGTGTCACACTGGTATAGCCCCTTAAATCGGCTGTTAATAGCAGCCACTTCTATTTACAACAGAATAACGATCCAAAACACACGTCTTATCTTGTACGTGAATGGTTGTTATGAAATTAAAAATAGCTCCATAGGTCTCGCAATCACTACACATTAATCCTATTCAAAATATCTGGAAATTTTTGGAAAACCGAATCCGAAAACATCGAATTTCTTCAAAATAACAATAATAGCAACAATATGTAGGCCAAACACAGCTGAAACTATTGTAATTACTTTTGATTTATATAAATGGTCATTGGTGTATGTATACTTTTTTGATATGAATTAGGCGCATTTTAAGCTTTAGCATTAATTTTTTTTATTTGTGTAAAAAAACATATTTTGATATGCTATATTTAATGTTAAATATACATATCTTGAAATGGATAGAAAAAAACCACAAAATTTATTAATTTTGAAACAAATAAAAGTGTCTTAATTAATGTATCTAAATGTATGGAAACTTTATTGGTCCACTGTATGTAGATATAATTCCAACTTTCATGTTAAAAATCAGGATCATTTAATTAACTAAATCAAAAAGATGGTAGATTGAATACATCAGGACGATCTAAACAAAATATTGTAATAGCGGAAGATATAAGAGTAGTAGTAATTATAAACCAACTAATTCGGGTAATTTCCAAAAAAATGGCAGGAAAACGTAAGCAAAACTTCGACCAATATCAACCGAATCAATTTAGCCAAAATTATGGTTAATATCATAATAACCAATATAAACAAAGTCACGGTAGTTCATTTGAAACAGCATAGGAAAAATTGCTTAGGCTCGAATAGGCAAAGCCAGACAGTTTTTTTTTTTGTTTTTTATGAACCAGCCTCAGAATCCTTACTTAAAAAACAATTTAATATTTAAGAAAAAATGAAATTACGCTAATTATACGAGTACATATATGATCTTGTTTAAGTTTGATTAAAGCGAAATAGAACATCCATTAAATTTTAGTACATAAACAAATAAGGATGAAATTAATTATAAAGCTCAGAGAACAAAAGTATAATTTCATAATATGAAGAGCATTCGTGATAGACGAAAATTTATATTTAAATTAAAACCACAACACAACAACAAATGAATTCATAATTTTATAGTAACCACTTCAGGACGGAATTGAGGTTAGAAAACAAAGTAAGGAAATGAAAGAACAGAAAATAATCCAAAAAAGTCACTCAAGATATTCGAGTCCATTAATAATAGTGCTGGAGAAAAAGATAATTCCGGCGAAAAGAAATAAACTAAATAAAATTGAGCGAAGTCACAATAAAAATTTAAGAGAGCGGAGTATTTTACGACTTTTGATTTAGCGAAAGGATACCTTTAAAATTTAGAAAACAATAAGATCAAAGAAAAATAGCCTTTGTTACACCACATGTACTCTATGATTTTATAGCAATGCCTTACGGACTGAAGAACGCGCCTGACGCATTTCAACTGCTAGTTAATTAAAACCTTATTAAGATATTTGTTCACGCAAGTGAAGAAAGCTCTCTGGGCGCCATTCACTTGGGAATGGCCAGAATCAATTATTTTACATATTGATCAAGGAGCTCACGACTTCTGGTCTCAGACCAAGTATCTTCTGGGTAGCCCTAAAACACCCATTTGAAGGCGAGCTAAACTGAGAAGGTGAAACATACCTCCCCAGATTTGTGCACAGGGTTTGGAAGGCCAGGTAGATAAAGGCCTGACATCGCTTGGAATCTCCAAAAGGCGCGAAACAACAAAAATGAAGTACTACTGGAATAGCGGGGTAAGTGAAGAAGAAGAAGCAACTACATAAACGTTACATGTGTCGTCTATTTAGACGACATTCTAATTTCTAGCATGTCACTAAAAAAACGTGAAAATTCACAAATTCCAAGAATAAAAAGACAATTTAAAAGTAAAAAAAACCTATTAAAAAGTTTTAGGAATTGCTGGTTACTATAAAGAATTTAAAGTTAATCTTAAAGCCCCGACCTAAATTGAAGCCTTTGAAAAGTTCAAAACACTATAAGTATCCATCATTACGTTTTCCAGATTTTGAAAAACCATTTATTTATATTAACCACACATGTATCTAATTATGCAATTGGTGCAGTATTTTAACAGGAAGGACACACTCTGTGTTATGCGTCAAGACCTTTAAAAGAAAAGCGGAAAAAGTATTCAGCAACATATAACGAATTTCTTGTAATAATTTGGAGAATTAACAATTTTAGGCGAAACAATTTTAAAATTTTAACTAACAATCCACATACATATAAAATTTCTAAATTGTGAATACCAAGATATATCACCTTGACATCAAAGATGATTATTAAAACTTGAGGAATATCAATTTGAAATCGAATAAAAAGTAGCTGCCTTGTTAAGTAGGATAATACGAGTATACTATATAATTTGGATATCATTCGAGAAAAAATTAATGACACGAATTCCAATAGTTAAAATTTTTTAATCAATAACATAGGAAAAGAAGAAAATATAGCATCAATACATTCAGCCGAAGAACAGTTAGACGAAAAAATTAAATTGTTAAGTATAAGACACATAACGTTTTAACGAACATTAACTTAACATCTTAAATGGAAAAAATATGATTTTTGTTCGTGAAAACGACTCTGATAATATGAGTGAAATATTTGTAAAATATATTGGAAAATGTAAAAAAGCATATAATATATGAAAACGTAAATATTGCAATATAGTACAGAAAAACTTATCGAAATGATTTTGAATGATAGTTTTCTAAATTTTTTTAAATATTTAACGAGAACCCAAGATATTGAGTCAGAAGTGGAAGCAGTAAAACAGATCTTTTTATATCATGTTTGAGAAAGCTCAAGAAAAATAAAAAAATTAAATAGATTATACAAAATACATACAGCTTATACAAGTTGTAATAAATCAGGAAAAGAATTATGAAATATGATTAAAAAAAATGTGAAATATAGATAGAAACTGCAATTTTCGTCAGCTCCTACAAAAATAAATGATATTAAATGCGTATGTAAAGAAAGGACAACATTTTTTTTTTTAATCAGAAAGATTTTTCCAAAACATAATAAGCCAGGGTGAATCTGAAGCAGAGTTCTTTCGCACAAGTCATAAATGGTTTTCATTGAAACTACAAGTCTTGAAACTGCAAAGTAACTATAGCAAACACAGTTTCCCAAACAGCGTTATTCTTAAAAAATAAAAAAAAAATTGCCAATAAAACAGTTCTACAAAGAAAATTAAGTCGAAATATCTAGAAAGTGATGTTATTTTTCTTGTAAAAATTTTCGGGTTGAACGAGAATCTAATTTTGGAATTTGCCAAACAACCCTAAAATCTCGACTTAAACATTTTTGATGGTTTTTGTTAGTTTTTTCATAAAATAGGGATTTCCGTTCTACTAGACAAGATAAGCAAAAAAATAACATCACTTCCCAAGAATTTCCAGGAAATCAAATCATAACCGGTTTATTTTTAATACAATTTTTTCTTAATCTTTCAATATTCTGGAGTCGAATATACAGTGAACCAATAAAGTTTACATACACCTAGTTCTATTAAAATACGACACGTTTATTTGTTTTAAAATGAATAAATTTTGTGTTTTTTTTTTCTATCCATTTCAAAATATGTATATTTAACATTAAATATAGCATATCAAAAAAAATTAATGCTAAAGCTTAAAATGTGCCTAATTCATATCAAAAAAGTTTACGTACACCAATGATTATTTATATAAATCAAAAGTAATTACAATAAAGGTTTTTGGACTACATTTTGTTGCTATTATTGTCCCTAGACGTCGGCGCAATGCAATACATTTTTCCCTTGCGACTCTTCATTGATCTTTCTCTACACTTTTCGTGACCTATTCGAACATATTAAACTTTGATTCGTGGGTGAACACATTGTTTTCCCAAAACCAATAACGTTTGTTTAAATATTGTTTAGCAACCGTCGACCTCTTCTTTTTATTAACCTTACTTACAGATGTATGGCTTACGACGTGCGATTCGTCTATGAAAATCAGCATTATTCAACACATTCGCTACTGTTTGGGGATTTTTTTTTTTGGGTACGTTTCAAAATTTGATAAGCAAATGTATCTGAATATTTTAACAAAATAATTTAAAATTTAGGTGTGCTTAAATCGGCTGTTAATAGCAGCAAAATCAATTTTCAACAGGAAATATACATTGTATCGTGTACCTGCCGCGTTGTTATGGAAATAAAATAAACTCCATAGGTCCCGCAATCACTAGACATTAATCCTATTCAAAATATCTGGAACTTTTTTGAAAACCGTATTCGAAAACATCGAGTTTCTTCAAAATAAGTCCAAAGATCTGGATCATCGACTTAGTGGGTCAAAATTTCTTATTTGTTTAAGAGCATTGTTTTTTCATTGTTTTGATTCATATTCAAACTAACAAACCATTTTTTTATAAATTTAATGTTTCTTTCTAATTATTCCCATTATGGAAGTCAAAAACACATCTATGATGTTCACAGTTAAATGTTATCTAGCATGTTAAATTTCCCAGCTGGCAATATTACCATATTTACCGACGTGGTATCTATTTTGTTTTTGTTTTACGTGAAAAACAATTTCACCACTATTCCCACTGTGTTGAGCTTGTTTATTAATTATGGCAAACTGGCATCTCTTATCAGCTGACTTTATTTACATTTGAAAATGGAATCTGATGGAAGCAAAATTGTAAGTAAAATTAAAATATGTAATAAAAGTGTAAATGTAAATAAAATAATGCCAAATATATGTTTTAGACCAAACCAAAACGTGTACGCAAAGCACCGTACAGGAAATGGAGCAATGAGGAGCAACAGAAATTAATTACCTACATGCGAGACAACCGTCCGATTGAAAAGCCGACAGCACAGGTGTATTACAAACAATTTTCAGAAACACAAAATCTGCGGTTGGATTGGTCTTTAGTGAGGCTAAAGGCAAGGCACTTGCGCCAATGCTATACAAAAGCACGAGCTTGGCAGAATTCGACCGGAGCAGGTGCCATGCAAGACGGCGAATCAACAGAAAGTAATTTGAAAATAAATTGTTTGGTATAAAATTATAATCTATATATATATAAAAATCAATGCCACTTTCTTTGTAATTTCATCACTCATAAACGGCTGAACCGATTTTGTTGTATTTGTTATTATTAGGAGAAGGTTCTTATGTCAGAAAAAATTACGAAAGTTGCCGGAAAATACCAAAAAACAGCCCTTTTCTTTTTCCCATACAAACGTTTTATTTTGTACATACATATGTATGTATGTAAGTAAAAATTATTGTTTGTTTGTTAGTAACGCTAACGCTCGAGAACGGCGGAACCAGTCCTCATGAAATCAGAAGTTGTTCGCTGTGGATCTGGAAAGGGTTAGATATAAAAAAAACCATATACTTTTCTTAAGGAAAAGTCGAAAAATTGGATATTTCCAAAAAATGACTTTTCATACAATTATTTTTTGTTTTGTTTTTCAATATTTTGATTTGTAAATTATTTGAATCGTTCAATTTCGGTCGCTTGCTTTTTTATTCCGGCTATTTAAAAGAATAATTATTGAAAATTGTTCAGTGAAAACTTTATGTGTGTTTCAAACGAAGTGATGATATAAGAAATTATTTTAAAGAAAATGCCGGCACGTCCAAAATCAAACATAGGTCGATGTACTCGAAATGCTCGGGGCGTGTTGTCACAAAGAGTATCACAAAGTGCAGTGCGACGTCCACGAAATAGATTTGCAAAAGCTCATCATGCAAGAAATCCAGCAAGACCTACGCGAATACGACGTCGTGTTTTGGAAGATATGTTCCGTGCTGCATTTGATTACGACCCTTCAATCGACTATAATGTACATGGATATATTGGAATGATGGATGTTATATGCCCACATTGTGAAGCGGCTAAATTCTCGGGTGAAACGGCTGGAATGTGTTGCGCTAACGGGAAAGTAAAATTGCTGGAATTTAAACCGCCTCCTGAACCATTACAATCATTAATTTTTGAGACATCACCAGAATCGAAACATTTTTTAAATCATATACAAGAATACAATTCGTCTTTTCAAATGACTTCTTTCGACGCTACAAAAATTATAAGAGATCAATTTATGCCAACATTTAAGGTGATTGCATGGAATATTTGATGGTTTTTTCAATGAACAGGGAAAAATTTATTTCTATAACATTGTATACATATTACAGATCCAAGGTAAAATTTATCACCTAGCGGGTTCATTGTTACCGCTCCCCGACGCTAACCATCAATTTTTACAAATATACATATTTCATCTTATATATAAAAATGAATCGCAAAATGTGTTGGTAAGCGCATAACTCAAAAACGCCTGCACCAATTTTGCCAATTCTTTTTTTAAAATGTTCGTTGAGGCTCAAGGATGGTTTTTACGGAAATTTCGAATAATTGGCGGGAAATTCCTAAAAAGAACCCTTTTATTTTTCCCATACAAGAATGCTGTTAGTAACGCCAATGCTCGAGAAGGGCTGAACCAATCTTGATGAAATTTTCAGAGGTTGTTCGCTGTGGATTGAGGAAAGTTTAGAAATAAAAAACCGTATGCCTTTCGTGAGGAAAAATCGGAAATTGGACAATTCAAAAAAAAAAAGAACTTTTTGTCATACAAATTTTTTTTTTTCAACTTTTTTCCTTTTGTTTTTCTATTATTTTAATTGTTCAAATTTGTCATTTGCTTTCTTTATTTCGGCTCTTCAAAAAAAAATTTTGGAAATTATTCAGTGAAAGCATTATGTGTGTTTCACACAAAGTGATTAATTACAGATTGAACTTTGTTACGATGCCCCATCCCATGATGCGATGACATACGTGCGGTCACTCAGCAAGCAATCGTCACGATCGTCGTGCTGTGACGACTTTTCAAACAACAGCTGTGATGTCTGATGGACTTTATCTTAAAGCAACGTATGGTATAAATGATGTACTCTGTGGAGGTGCAAAAAAAAAGGTTTGTCGCACACATTCTTTTTTGGATGGTGGATTGGTGGCGGTGGTTACACCAGATAAAATTGATGAAATCATTTCTGCGGAAATTCCTGATCCAGAGAAAGACACAGACCTTGCGGACACTAGAATCCTTTTTCGGTTTGTATGTCAGCATTCAATTTAGAAGAGTGAATATCGAAGTTGACGACACATGGATCTTACTATATTCCCCACTATTTTTTAATTCACATTCAAAACTCATATCAATGTTGAGTATTGTATCGGGTGATTTTTTAAGAGCTTGATAACTTTTTTAAAAAAAAAACGCATAAAATTTGCAAAATCTCATCGGTTCTTTATTTGAAACGTTAGATTGGTTCATGACATTTACTTTTTGAAGATAATTTCATTTAAATGTTGACCGCGGCTGCGTCTTAGGTGGTCCATTCGGAAAGTCCAATTTTGGGCAACTTTTTCGAGCATTTCGGCCGGAATAGCCCGAATTTCTTCGGAAATGTTGTCTTCCAAAGCTGGAATAGTTGCTGGCTTATTTCTGTAGACTTTAGACTTGACGTAGCCCCACAAAAAATAGTCCAAAGGCGTTAAATCGCATGATCTTGGTGGCCAACTTACGGGTCCATTTCTTGAGATGAATTGTTCTCCGAAGTTTTCCCTCAAAATGGCCATAGAATCGCGAGCTGTGTGGCATGTAGCGCCATCTTGTTGAAACCACATGTCAACCAAGTTCAGTTCTTCCATTTTTTTTTTTTTTTTTTTGCAATATCTTTTTTATTTATTGAATCTGCTTTTTGTTTTAAAAGCCTAACAATAAGTTTTAAAATCTTAAATCTATTTAAAAACTAGACAAGCTCAAGCAAGTGTTTGAGCTGTTTTGGTGATACGTTGCTCCTTAGTACGCAGGCATATCTCTTCTTTTAAGTCGTGTTTGATCGCAGGAATGTACCAAAGCATTAGCCAAAGCCAAAGGGTTTGGGTGATCTCGGAGTTTAGATATATATTTAATTCTGCTGTCTTCTACTTCTTTCTTTACCATAGAAATAGCAAGGTCTTTATGGATATTTTCATTACGCATGTACCACGGTGAACACGTGATTTTTCTAAGCATTTTTGATTGGAACCTTTGTATTATATCAATATTAGTTGCACAGGTCGTACCCCACAGTTGAATGCCATACATCCAAATCGGCTTTATGGCCGCATTATATAAAATCACTTTGTTGTCTAGGCTAAGTTTTGAGTTTTTATTTAAAAGCCAATTTAAATTTGCAGCTCTTATCTTCATGCAAGTTATTTTACTAGATATGTGTTTTCTCCACGTAAGTCTTCTATCTAGGTGAATACCAAGATAAGTTACGTCGTTCGCTTGGGGTACTAGAATATTGTTCATTTTTACTGCCGGACACATTTTAGGTCTTAGTGAAAACGTAACATGCTTGCATTTTTGTTCATTTACATTTATACGCCAGTTGGCTAGCCATTCTTCGACAGACCTTAAGTGCTCGGCTAATATTCTTGATGCTTTTATGTGGCATTTGTTACGGCTCACTAAAGCTGTGTCATCCGCAAAAGTTGAGGTCAATATATTATTAGCTGTAGGAAGATCTGCAGTATAAATGATGTATAGAGTTGGGCCTAAAACACTACCCTGGGGTACACCAGCCCTTATCTGTCGTTCGTCAGATATGAAATCTCCCACTTTTACCATAAATTGTCTATTTTTTAAATAAGACTCCAATGTCTTATACAATTCTAAAGGTAGAATGTTTTTAATCTTATACAAAAGGCCTTCATGCCACACCTTATCAAACGCCTGAGCCACGTCTAGAAATAACGCTGAACAGTACTCTCTTTGCTCAAATGCTTTTCTTATTTCGTTAGTAATTCTATTTACTTGCTCTATCGTGCTATGTTTTTCACGAAACCCGAATTGGTGCGTTGGTATTATATTATTTTCGTGGAGGAAAGGAGACATCTTTGATAGTAACACTTTTTCAAATATTTTAGAAAGACAGGGTAGAAGACTGATTGGTCTGTATGAAGACGGCTGTGTTAAGTCTTTCCCAGGTTTATCTATCAAGATAATCTGCGACTTTTTCCATGAAATAGGATAGTATCCGAGATTAAGAATTGCACTGAAGAGCGAAGAGAGCACTTCTACAGCAATATTTGGTAACTCAATTAGCATTTTTGGGGTAATATTGTCATGTCCTGGTGACTTTTTTGGTTTAAGTTCTTTTATTATTCTAATAATTTCAGTAGGTGAAGTCTTAAAAGACTCGAGTGACTCGTTAACTGAGTTGGGTAAGCTGGACAACTCGAAGTTGTTCTTTGGGCAATTTGGTTGAAATACCTTTTCTAGGTAATTTGCAAAACAATTAGCCTTTTCCTCGTCACTTCGAGCCCAATTTCCGCCTATGTCTCGTATAGGCATGTTGGAGTTAGTTGGTGGCTTCAGGGACTTTTGGGCTTTCCAAAGAGAATTTTGCTTGCTTGAATTTGGACTCAGCTTCTTTATATACATTTCGGTATTGGATTCTTCCTCACGTTTAAGCGCTTTTTTTAGTTTACGTGCAGCTGATTTCAATTGAAGCTGAGTGGAAGGGGAGCGACTTATCTGCCATTCACGCCTTGCACGCCTTTTTTCGTTTACAAGCTTTTCTATTTCTCTGTTAGTAATTTTTCTGGCACCAAGCGGCTTATAGTTTTTGTTTGGTGTTGCTAAGACAGCTGCTTTAGTTATTATATCATTGAGTTCTTCTATGCTTTCGTCAATATCTCTACCTGTATTTATTTTGTACTCAACATTAATGTGGCTACTCACGTATTTTTTATATTTTAGCCAATTCGTTTTATAAGAAGTCAAACCTACTTTTGGATTAACGAATATAGGTTGTTCACATAACTTTATTAGTACAGGAGAGTGATCAGAAGATAGATCAGTACTTGTATCAGCTGTTATAAGCGATTTATCTATATTTTTGATTACAGCAAAATCAATTAAATCTGGTATTTTTTTACGATCACTAGGCCAATATGTCGGCTTACCAGGAGATATTATGTCAAGGTTATTGTGCCTATTTATAATAGTGTGATACAGCTGTCGTCCTTTCGGATTAATTAGCCGTGAGCCCCAATACGTGTGCTTTGCATTGTAATCTCCACCTGCTATAAATCTATGGCCTAGTGTTCCAAAAAAGTCTTTGAATTGGATGTCTGTAATTTTAAACCGAGGCGGGCAGTATATGGCCGTCAGATTTAAGTCCCCGCAGCGATTTTTAATAGTTATTGTTGTAGCTTGTAATTGCGCGGTGGCATAAGATTCTGATGTGTGGTGATTTAACCGTTTTCTAACCAACACTGCTGTTCCTCCATGTGCCTTTCCATCTGGGTGGTTTGTAACATAGAGTCTAAATCCCGGTATAAAGAAATTGTTTTTGTTCGTAAGATGAGTTTCTGACAATAGCATTACATCGATACTTTTTTCATCCAGAAATCTAATGAGTTCCAATTTATGTTGGTTAACACCGTTAGCATTCCATAAACAAATGTTCAATACACTCATTTTTTACTTAAAAAAGTTTGCAACATTTGGTTTTGTGATTTGATTACCTCTTGAATCATATTTTGCATTGAAGCCATAAATTGTGTCATATCGGGTGATTTTTTAAGAGCTTGATAACTTTTTTTTTAAAAAAACGCATAAAATTTGCAAAATCTCATCGGTTCTTTATTTGAAACGTTAGATTGGTTCATGACATTTACTTTTTGAAGATAATTTCATTTAAATGTTGACCGCGGCTGCGTCTTAGGTGGTCCATTCGGAAAGTCCAATTTTGGGCAACTTTTTCGAGCATTTCGGCCGGAATAGCCCGAATTTCTTCGGAAATGTTGTCTTCCAAAGCTGGAATAGTTGCTGGCTTATTTCTGTAGACTTTAGACTTGACGTAGCCCCACAAAAAATAGTCTAAAGGCGTTAAATCGCATGATCTTGGTGGCCAACTTACGGGTCCATTTCTTGAGATGAATTGTTCTCCGAAGTTTTCCCTCAAAATGGCCATAGAATCGCGAGCTGTGTGGCATGTAGCGCCATCTTGTTGAAACCACATGTCAACCAAGTTCAGTTCTTCCATTTTTGGCAACAAAAAGTTTGTTAGCATCGAACGATAGCGATCGCCATTCACCGTAACGTTGCGTCCAACAGCATCTTTGACAAAATACGGTCCAATGATTCCACCAGCGTACAAACCACACCAAACAGTGCATTTTTCGGGATGCATGGGCAGTTCTTGAACGGCTTCTGGTTGCTCTTCACCCCAAATGCGGCAATTTTGCTTATTTACGTAGCCATTCAACCAGAAATGAGCCTCATCGCTGAACAAAATTTGTCGATAAAAAAGCGGATTTTCTGCCAACTTTTCTAGGGCCCATTCACTGAAAATTCGACGTTGTGGCAGATCGTTCGGCTTCAGTTCTTGCACGAGCTGTATTTTATACGGTTTTACACCAAGATCTTTGCGTAAAATCTTCCATGTGGTCGAATAACACAAACCCAATTGCTGCGAACGGCGACGAATCGACATTTCACGGTCTTCAGCCACACTCTCAGAAACAGACGCAATATTCTCTTCTGTACGCACTGTACGCATTCGTGTGGTTGGTTTAATGTCCAATAAAGTAAACTGAGTGCGAAACTTGGTCACAATCGCATTAATTGTTTGCTCACTTGGTCGATTATGTAGACCATAAATCGGACGTAAAGCGCGAAACACATTTCGAACCGAACACTGATTTTGGTAATAAAATTCAATGATTTGCAAGCGTTGCTCGTTAGTAAGTCTATTCATGATGAAATGTCAAAGCATACTGAGCATCTTTCTCTTTGACACCATGTCTGAAATCCCACGTGATCTGTCAAATACTAATGCATGAAAATCCTAACCTCAAAAAAATCACCCGATACATTGGGTGAGGTTTAAAATCATAGTTTCAACGCTTCCATTTGGTTGGTTTTGGGGCAATTGCATTTGTGTAGTATTGCCTTTCACCACGTTTGCATAACTCCCTTGTGTAGCATTGTCCTTAAGATTTACAGGTTTTGAAATTTGGACGGGGATTTTAATATTTTCATTAGATGGAATATTCATCATTTGGTTACGACGTGCTTGGATGCCCTGTGACAACTTCGATTTTAAATCTTTGTATACAGGGCAACCCCTGTAGTTAGCAGTGTGATTTCCTCCACAATTGCTGCATTTTTTATTTAAATCCTCTTTTTTAAGAGTACATTTTGAAGTTGGATGTAGATCACCACATACTACACATACACTTCGTAGAGTGCAATATGCTTTCGTGTGTCCATACTCTTGGCAGTTTGTACATTGTACTGGACCATTTCTCTTGTGTGGTTCCTCAACGGTGATTCTGCGATGGAGAAGATATTTTAAATTGTAAATCGGGTGTATTTCATTTTTCTTTAATTTGTTAGAATCTGGCATCAATTCTATTTTGAACATTGGTTGTGGAACTTTGTTCCTGTTAAAAATATTTACTACTGATTTAATGCTAAAACCACCTTCTTCTAGTGCTTCTCTAACATCGTTAGAGTCTACCGAAGACTCTATACCTTTTATGACAACAACTAGGCCTTTTGAGCTCTTCAGTTGGTAAGAGTAGTAATTCTTGTTATCATTTGATAGGAATTTTACAATTTCCATGAAACTTTTTTCAGTGTATGTTTGAATTTTTGTTTCATCTATGTTACCTTTTTTCAAAGGCACAATGTGGAAATTGTTTGTGCCTATTATATTGCTCATTTTTGAAACAAGCGCATTTGAGCTACGCTCACGCAAATAGATTGGAGAGGGTTTGGCATTCACGACCGTGGTGGTACCCTTTGCTTCGTCGTTAGGCCCTTTGCTTAATAAGGCAAATCTGTTGCCAATAAGAATTTCTGGCTTTTTGGTGTTTGGCATGTTTGCTTGAAATTTTTTGATATTGACCGCTGTTTTAATAGGACTCAATTTCCTTTTTACATTAATGTAGCGATCAATACCAGTCTGAACTGATGGCCCTTTTTTGCTTGGTACATTCTCACCTTGCATTTTATTTTCCTTCGCTGTCCGGGTGCTTGCTGGCTGCATAGTGGCTGCTGTCAGTGGTTTTGTTGTTGCCCGATTGCTGTTTACTGCTGCTTCTGCTGACTGCGCTTGCTTAGTCTCTCTTTCGTCTGATCGATGCGATGACTCATCATCGCCGTTACATTTGTTTTTGCCAGGAGTTGCTTTTGTTGGCTCGACAAAACTGAAGTAGGCATTTAAGGAATGCCTACGGTTTTGCGGTTGAGGCTGCGAAGCACTCATAATTGTTTGTTTTTTTGTTTTGTTTTTATATATTTGTTTTGTGCACTATTTGTTAATGTTTATTATTAAAAGTTTGTGTGCACTGTTTTTTTATTTGTTTGTTTGTTTTTATTTATTATTTTTGTTTGCTTACTTTTTGCAAAAATTAGAATCACGGAGCGAATTCAAAAACACGTCCGTACACTTTGAACACAATCGAATCGAATCCATTTTTGGCAACAAAAAGTTTGTTAGCATCGAACGATAGCGATCGCCATTCACCGTAACGTTGCGTCCAACAGCATCTTTGAAAAAATACGGTCCAATGATTCCACCAGCGTACAAACCACACCAAACAGTGCATTTTTCGGGATGCATGGGCAGTTCTTGAACGGCTTCTGGTTGCTCTTCACCCCAAATGCGGCAATTTTGCTTATTTACGTAGCCATTCAACCAGAAATGAGCCTCATCGCTGAACAAAATTTGTCGATAAAAAAGCGGATTTTCTGCCAACTTTTCTAGGGCCCATTCACTGAAAATTCGACGTTGTGGCAGATCGTTCGGCTTCAGTTCTTGCACGAGCTGTATTTTATACGGTTTTACACCAAGATCTTTGCGTAAAATCTTCCATGTGGTCGAATAACACAAACCCAATTGCTGCGAACGGCGACGAATCGACATTTCACGGTCTTCAGCCACACTCTCAGAAACAGACGCAATATTCTCTTCTGTACGCACTGTACGCATTCGTGTGGTTGGTTTAATGTCCAATAAAGTAAACTGAGTGCGAAACTTGGTCACAATCGCATTAATTGTTTGCTCACTTGGTCGATTATGTAGACCATAAATCGGACGTAAAGCGCGAAACACATTTCGAACCGAACACTGATTTTGGTAATAAAATTCAATGATTTGCAAGCGTTGCTCGTTAGTAAGTCTATTCATGATGAAATGTCAAAGCATACTGAGCATCTTTCTCTTTGACACCATGTCTGAAATCCCACGTGATCTGTCAAATACTAATGCATGAAAATCCTAACCTCAAAAAAATCACCCGATAGTTTGGTGAAGCAATATGGCGGTTATTGGTCTTGAACGATACGGTCGATACGTGAACTAAAGCGCTTTGTAGGATATTTACTACTGAAATTAATGAACGTTTTCAACCCAGAGAATACGGTACAGCCAGAGGACCGCCAGCAACAAAATTAACATTGACGAGTTTTTTCTCAACTTGCGTCAGTGATCCATTTGCGAGAACATTGCTCTATTCGGAAATATCTTGATATTTTACATGGAATGCATCGTCGAGGAAATAGCAGAAAGCAAGGCTAACCAGTAGATGGAAATCCAGGTGTTTTCTCAACTAATGCATTAGGACGAATTTACACAATCCACCTGAAAAACGACGATTGCTTCTTTCTTCGGTTGATATTGATTACTGTACGCTGTTCAACTTCATTTGAGTCATTACGTAGTGTGAATGGTACGGTGTGTGCAACTTTTTGAGAATGTTTGCAATTACAATTGCTTGAACGTGTTAATCACTGGAATCAAACGATGGACGATGCGATAGCTACTTCGAATACAAATGAAGATCGCACACTTTTCGCGATAATCATTTCGACATATCAGCCTTCACAGCCGCGTCAATTATGGGATACGTGCAATAATGATATAGCCAAAGACATTTTATAGTATATCGCTTTCGCTAAGAATTGGAAATGGGTCAATTCCGGTTAATACTTCCGATGGTTTGATATAAATTCCATCTGCCGTTTATCAGTTCACGAAAGATGAACTCAGCGCGAATGTTCGGACATTGGACAAATTATCGTAACTATGATTCCTTAAGTGCACGCACAATGTTAACTGACAAAAATACTGATGTTGTTGACTTAAACTAAAAGATTCAAAGTCAAATTCTGGGAGACTTCCGCTCATACAAATCGATCGATCGTCTTGACAATGAAGAATTATCCAGTGGAGTTTCTAAATTTATTGGAAAGGCTTGGTATGCCACCGGATCATTTCCGTCTCAAAGTAGGGTCTGTCGTTATTATATTTCGCAAATTCGTGGCGAAAATGTGTAATAGAACCCGACTGATTGTGGTGCAGCTATCGAATACAAGGAGGAAGAATGTTTGATTCTGTTTCCAGTGAAAATTGAATTTAAGATGACAATCAACAGGACACAAGGATAGTCGCATAGTGTGTGGCATAAATTTGCAAACGCTATGTTTTACACACGGCCAGGTATACGAGGCGCGCTCACGAGTTGGAAAACCATCTTTTCTATACACAGGAACCGAAACCAAAAAATGTTTTATCAAGCTGCGTTACAATGAAAAAAAAAATTAAATGATAAATTCAACTTTAGTTTCATTTCAAAATATATAATTTCACGCAGAACAACGGCTGCGGGGCCAGCTAGTAAATTACATATAGTTTTAGGTATAATTTTGAGAACTTGTCCTTTTTTCTACGATTTGGAAGATATATTTGGCTATAAAGAGTTTCAATCCAATGCATTTGTTTTGGATACAGAAGCCTTAGAAAACAACTCGACGTCCACCACAGACGATTTCGACGCCGGAAGCAGTGCAAATGTAGCTACCACACCTGAAGATATTTTTCAAGAAGTCGGTCCAGAATCTACATGCAACACAATAAATCGGAAAGGTATTTATTCGCGGACAGGTGTTGCCGATGTGCTTACTATGCACACAGGTTTAATTAAGGTGAAGCAACAAAAATTGGAGATAGAATCAAAAATGAAAGATAGGGAGCTATCTTTAAAAGAAAAAGAATTTGATTTACAATACCAAAAGTTTTTTTTGAAAAAGAAAAATGCAATTCAGAAGAGAGAATAAGAATACTAGAAATTGAAATGAAGGAAAAATTGGCTTTAAGAGAGCTTGAAATGAAGGAACGAATAGCAATGGAAGAATTAAAAAATAAAACTATACATATGTATATACTACATAAAATTAAATAATTATATCTTTATTGTTTACAAAATGTGATAGAGCTTTTCTTAGGTCGTCGTGTTCATAAATTTCTTGTGGGAAGTCTGTTTCTTCTTCACTTTCTAAACTACAATTTTCGTTTAAGATAAATTGTAGCAACATGTTGTGAAGGATACAACATGCCAAAATCCATCTACAACAATTTTTATAATTAGTTTCGTTCGTTAATCGGAACCGTAGTTCTTTTAAACTGCAAAATTTTTCTTTTAATTTCCCAAAACAATTTTCTACACGTAGGTACTCTATATTTAGAGAAATATTGATTGAATGTATCTCTCATTTCTTTTGACTGCTCAGTACTGTTTTGTCGAAAAGGTGTAATAAGATGTTGGCTTAGCGGATATGCCGAATCGCCAGCAATCAATTCCCGATGAGAAAAATAATTTTGTGGGTTTTTACCTATTGCAGATTCGGCAAAATTTTTAGCATCATGCACGCTTCCTCGGTATCCTATTGTCGCTTGTCTAATTCTTAGTGAATAGTCACATACTACTTGCATTTTTATCGCATACTGTTTTTTGCGAGAGAAGTATAGTTCGTGATCTTTTGAAGGAGCCTCTGCTAATCTGTTTTCAGTACCGTCAACATAGCCAATACATCCTGGAACTCTTCCATTGTTTTTGTGACAATCTTTCGCCTTTCTTCTCGAGATGGTCAACATAAAAATGTAGATTTTAAATTAATCAATGCGGTGATAACCCGCTCTGTCACTTTGGTAACTGTTCCGCCATCGCCTATTCCGAACAATGTTGCAATCTTTCTAATAGAGGCACTCTCTCCACTTGATCCCAGACGGAAAAGTGTTATCTTTAGTTGAAGATCGATTGGTAATTGTGGAACACAATTTTTGTTTTGGGAAACAGGGTCCTGCTTGATTAAGGATAATATATAATTGAACTCAAAGACTTCTATGCGCAACATTTGTCGCATGCGGCAACTATCAAATCTGGGAAAAACATTATTGACCCATTGCGAAGATTTTGGTATACCCAAATGGGTACTTCTCCGATTAGCTTTAATAAGCGCTGCATCAATGGAAAAATTTATTAGGATATCGTCATCCTCCACTGCCTTTAACAAAATTGTAAAAAAATAACTTCGGTAGGTAATTTTATGTAATAAGTACATACTAGAATAATTAGCGGTTATGTCCAGTATATATTTGTAGCTGAGTGTCTTCAATATATTTTGCTTTCCATTTAAATGAGACATTTTTATTCAAGAATTAAAAATTAATTTGCTATAAAACTAACTTTGTCCGCTCACAGTTTAAATGTCAAATATCGGGCAAAGTTGCCACGTATGAAATTTCCCATAAACTGTGAATACAGTAATTGTTTTGGATGACATTAGTCACAGCGAGCACGTCTGTTCAATTTTGATATTAAATGATCGAAGCCGTCTTTACGTTTATTTTTATTGTCGAGCGTCTTTCACCAGATTATCGTGTATGTACCGGCTTGGATATTAAATCTTCTGCAATTTCCATGCGAAAATCAATTTGACTAAGCTTTAGAATTATTGCTATTATTGCCATTGTTGCATCGAATGCCTTTATAAGCAATGGTCAGAACCATTTCTATCCATATACCTTAATTCAGTACTTGAGTATATTCGCCTATAAAGGTTAGAAGATACTCATATGGTTTTTTTAAAAAACCTCTTTTTTTATCTTGCGATGTAGTCATGCGAGAAACTTGTTTTTCAAAAGTCCTCTCAAGTTCTTTTTGAGTAAAAAAGTCAACTAGTGTACCTTTTTGAATACACACATATATATTATTTTCGTAATAAACTACGAAGTGCAAAAAAAATTTAAATCAGAAATATGAATATTTCGCTCAATTGTGTTACATACTGTATCTCTCGACCATAGGGGCGTGTTTAATGTCAAAAGCTTGAGCGGAACTTTAGCATGATTGTTTAGTTTTGTACATACAAAAGTTAACATTCATAATCCATTCTCCTTGGCAACCAACTCACGTGTTATTGGATACAGAAAATTTCACCTAAATATCATCACCGTTGAATATTTCAATAAAATAATAATATGTCGCAATAAAATTATTTAAGTTAATCAAATGCGCTTTGAATATTTGATTTACTTGTATCACATTTTTAGTATATGTCCATACCTTCTCCTATCTAACAAATATGCAATATACATATTTTCATACTTCAAATGTATATATGTAGAATATTCGAGTTGCTCAGTAAAGACCAGGAAGCAAAAAGTTGTAAACTCGAATAACGAGTAATAAGCGTTACGTCGTCTGAATAAGAAATGTTTAAATGAGTTAAGCCTCCACCCACTCTACCCGGGCGCACCCTAGCTAAACACAGCTCGACACACCACAGCCAATGGCAGCGCAACACAAAACCACACCTATTGACCAATCCACTCAACAAAAAGGATGGACAACGGGATCGCAACAAACATTTGCTATATACATTCGTTCTTTTTTTATACTTTCGATCATACGCGGCGCCACGTAAATCCCTCCTGCGATCCCTCAGCGGTTCGGTAAGCAACTTACATCCACCCCGCTCAGTACACCTACATACCTTTGTCGCCCACATATAATTTATCATTTTGTCCCGCAATCACACATTAAATTACATTAAATGATTGTAAATTCTAACTCGTGTGCATTTTTATTAAATAATTGTTAAGACTTTTCTGTGCAAATTTGGGCAGCAAATTAAATTAAACAAATTTAATTAAACAAGAAATAAGGATAAGTGTACGAGTATAGCCTTTAAATGCGACTTTTATTTAATAATCCGATGATCAAACTTAAAAGTGAGTTACAATATACACGATCTATCGAGAAATCCGTTACAATATTAATCAAGATAAATGAAAAACTATCACAATCGGTTATAGCTATAATTAAAGTATTATTGTTGACGAATATGTTTTCAATTGGAATTAGATGAAGACAAAACGAAGATAAAAGAAAAAGGAAGAGGCTTAATGCTCACCAAGGGAACAGTTCGCAGCGCAAGATGCACATACAAAGTGCGTTCCAAAGTAAACAGGGCTTTTTGAATCTAGCGCCAACTGGTGGCATGGTCTATATGTCGACTGGTGCGTTAGAATCTGCTATCTTTATCCATTGTCTAGTAAGAATTTCATTTAAAAGGCTTGCATCGGCATACTGGCGGCCATAGCGGCCAACGAGCTAAAACACTCGTTCGACATGCTTTTGGACCGTGCAAAAAGCTCTATTGAAGCTATGCTATTTTGAATAAAATAAATTGATATTGCCAAAAAAACCGTTCGTTCCGTTTTTTTGTTAAATTCTGTTTACTTTGGAAAGCTACTTGTATATCAGCACAGGTGTCCTCACAGTTGAAAGAGCAGGATGCACCGATATCGCAGCAAATAGCAGAAGTGTCTTCACAGATTTTGGAAAGCTTGATAAAATTAAAACAAAAGTAAATTAATTGAGTAAAGATTGTATCCGCGAGCAATAATTAAATCGGCCAATTATGGCAACAGCTTCTGCCAACGTAAAAAAAGGAAAACAAAATATTTTTGTAGTCATGGACTATCATCAAATGGGCAGAGCAACTTCTATCAAAAAGGTAGAAACAGCACCGGATGTATTTATCAACAATTCGGTATCGACATATAGTGTTCCCATAGAATTACATTTTGACGAAGGAAGGAATTTTGAATCTGCTCAATTCAGGAGATGTGTTAGAAACTGGTTATCCGGAAAACCCGTACACCTGCAATACATCCGCAGTCCGATGCAATAGTAGTACGATTCAATCCAGCTTTGGATGAACACTTGAGGAAAGTTCAAAACAAGTACATATTAAAAATATTGGGATACCCATATATCCTTTTTCCTGATGGAGTACCGGTCTGCAGTAGCAGGAAAGGTGCGTTTTGGTAATTATCCTCTGTAATCGCGGCTGGCGTATTAGAATAAAGTGGCACTACAAAACCCGTAAAAAGTTTCGATTAAATTTATGACCAAGAAATAACATTACATTTAGAGAAGTATATACATATATAGCAATGATACGAGTATTTATGGTTCAATTTAAGTACGTCTTCAATCATAATATACATACATATAAACTTTCTAAACATTTATCAGATTTGCATTCTTATATAGTATACTTTGTTCAATTCATCACCCAGAACAATAAGAAAGATAAGCGATGGCATAAAACGAAAAATTGGGTCTGATTAAAGGAAATGTTATATACATATTTATACTTTATTCCTCCAATTGTAATTGCAATTTTATTGAAAGGAAATGATAGGTGTTTAAATGAGTTAAGTGTTTTACACGTTATATATGTATTTTGTGGTAAACAGGAATTAAAACAAATTTAACCATAAATTGCCCTTGTATTCTTTTGTTAACAAAATGGTAGTGAGTAAAAAATTTTAAATCAACTAGTGGGTATCCGTATAGATTTAAACATGGTCCTTAGAGCCCTTCGAATTTTTATAAATAAAAAAAAACAATATTATATTATAGTATATAACATATACTACCTACATACCTACAGTACATAAAACGCCCCTTGAGGAAAAACAAAGTGAGGGTATTTTTTCCATTTATTTTAAATATATTTCAATGCACATAAATATGTACGTACTTACATATGTAAAAAATACGTTTTTATATGCAAATATCAAATATTTCAAAATCCGTTTTATCCGCGAAAAAACGGTTACCAAAGCCTTACAGCTTGTACTGGTCGATAAACAAGTAACGACACTAATGAACTTACCAAAAATTAAGAAAGAAACAAGTGTAGAATTCATCAAACTAGAATCAACTGTTTCAAATTGACACAAAATATTCCTACAGACAATTGGGACCCTATTCTGGGATATGCACTGCAGCATTACCAGAAAAATCGTTTCGTTTGTGTGGGCAATCGCTCTCATCACGAAAGAAGTGCTTAACGTGGCAACAAGTGAAAGATTTTCTGACTACTCAATATGAAATTGCGGAAAGAGTAGAAGAAAAAATAGTCAGAACAAAAAACATCAACACGACGTCAATATAAGCTTCAATAGACCCCAAGTTACATAGAAGCGAAAACAAATCAAACAGAATTTTTAACAAAACACAATCGTTCACATCCGAACAAAGGGAACATAAGTCATGCGAACTATGTAAAAGAGAGCATAAACTTACATATTGCGAGAAGTTTAAAAATGTAAAAGTTAACGAACGAAATAATTTTGTCAGGTCAAAAAGACTTTGCACAAATTGCCTGTCACATGCGCATACATATACATATCAATATCATCGGCATACGCCAACAGCTGTACACTCTTATAGAAGATGGTACCTTCTCTATTTAGTTCTGCGGCTCGAACTATTTTCTCCAAAAGCAGGTTGAAAAAGTCGCACGATAGGGAATCGCCTTGTCTGAAACCTCGTTTGGTATCGAACGGCTCGGAGAGGTCCTTCCCGATCCTGACGGAGCTTTTGGTGTTATTCAACGTCAGTTTACACAGCCGTATTAGTTTTGCGGGGATACCAAATTCAGGCATCGCGGCATAAAGGCAGCTCTTTTCGTGCTGTCGAAAGCAGCTTTGAAATCGACGAAGAGGTGGTGTGTGTCGATTCTCTTTTCACGGGTCTTTTCCAAGATTTGGCGCATGGTGAATATCTGGTCGGTTGTTGATTTGCCAGGTCTGAAGCCACACTGATAAGGTCCAATCAGTTTGTTGACGGTGGGCTTTAATCTTTCACACAATACGCTCGATAGAACCTTATATGCGATGTTGAGGAGGCTAATCCCACGGTAGTTGGCGCAGATTGTGGGGTCTCCTTTTTTATGGATTGGGCATAGCACACTTAAATTCCAATCGTTGGGCATGCTTTCGTCCGACCATATTTTATATATAGAAGCTGATGCATGCACCTTATCAGTTCTTCGCCGCCGTGTTTGAATAGCTCGGCCGGCAATCCGTCGGCCCCTGCCGCTTTGTTGTTCTTCAGGCGGGCAATTGCTATTCGAACTTCTTCATGGTCGGGTAATGGAACGTCTGCTCCATCGTCATCGATTGGGGAATCGGGTTCTCCTTCTCCTGGTGTTGTGCGTTCACTGCCATTCAGCAGGCTGGAGAAGTGTTCCCTCCATAATTTAAGTATGCTCTGGGCATCAGTGACTAGATCACCTTTGGGGGTTCTACAGGAATACGCTCCGGTCCGGTAAGCCGCCGCATTTTTTCGTAGAATTTTCGAGCATTACCCCTGTCGGCCAGCTTATCAAGCTCTTCGTACTCACGCATTTCAGCCTCTTTCTTCTTCTGTCTACAAATGCGTCTCGCTTCCCTCTTCAACTCTCGGTATCTATCCCATCCCGCACGTGTAGTGGTCGATCGTAACGTTGCGAGGTAGGCAGCCTGTTTTCTCTCCGCTGCGACACGGCACTCCTCGTCGTACCAGCTGTTCTTTTGCACTTTCCGAAAACCAATGGTTTCGGTTGCAGCTGTACGTAAGGAGTTTGAAATGCCGTCCCACAGTTCCCTTATACTGAGTTGTTGACGAGTGCTCTCAGAGAGCAGGAGTGCAAGCCGAGTAGAAAATCGTTCGGCTGTCTGTTGTGATTGCAGCTTCTCGACGTCGAACCTTCCTTGTGTTTGGTGGCGCGCGTTTTTTGCTGCACAGAGGCGGGTGCGAATCTTAGCTGCAACAAGATAGTGGTCCGAGTCGATGTTAGGACCTCGGAGCGCACGCACATCTAAAACACTGGAGACGTGTCTTCCGTCTATCACAACATGATCGATCTGGTTGGTAGTTTTTCGATCCGGAGACAGCCAGGTAGCTTGATGAATCTTCTTATGCTGGAATCTAGTACTACAGATAACCATATTTCGGGCCCCGGCGAAGTCAATCAGCCTCAACCCATTTGGGGATGTTTCGTCGTGGAGGCTGAATTTACCGACCGTAGTGCCAAATATACCTTCTTTGCCCACCCTGGCGTTAAAGTCGCCAAGCACGATTTTGACATCGTGGCGGGGGCAGCTCTCATAAGCGCGCTCCAAGCGCTCATAGAAGGCATCTTTGGTCACATCGTCCTTCTCTCGAAGGACCTCGCTTTGATGCGGATTGTGGCTAGACGTTCATTCACCGCAGTGAATGATAGTACTCGGCGACGGAGTCTCTCTCCCACCACGAATCCTACACCAAACTTGCGCTCCTTGATATGGCCACTGTAGTAAATGTCACAAGGACCTACTCGTCTCTGTCCTTGTCCCGTCCATCGCATTTCTTGGACGGCGGTGATGTCAGCCTTTGTCTTTACGAGGACATCAACCAGCTGGGCAGCGGCACCTTCCCAATTAAGGGACCGGACATTCCAGGTGCATGCCCTCAATTCGTAGTCCTACACATAGCATCAAATTAATTATGAAGAATTTTCTACTCCACAAATCGAAGCCGTTCTCTATTCACGGCCATTCTCTGGCAAGATCCCTCTATTGCCACAGTCCTAACTTCAGGGCTAAGGAGTACCCATTCTGGCCATATCTCGCCAGTGTGGAGTTACTATCCTTCATAAGCCGAGAATAAATAAAATCCAAACAATTGACGATAATATAGAAAAGGCTATAATAAACAACCGGTATTCCTAACAGATAAAATAAGAAATAAATAAAAGTAAACAATTTTGTTTACTATAATACTCGTAATAAGTCGTCAAACCACGCAAAAGGAAATTACTACCTCAAGCACCACTGCTTACACAAAATACAAATTTATATTAAAACCAAAATCGCTTCTTACAGCTAAAATTCTGTGCCCTCAGCTACTGCACCAACAGTAAACTGAATGACATTTATCAGCTTATACATAATACTATACAAAATATTCGCCTAGGGGGCTCAGGATGTTTAAATGAGTTAAGCATCTACCCACCCTACCCTGAAAAACTGGCACAGACTAATAAAGCGCTGCTCAATACACCATATCTGATGGCACCATACTAATACATTACCACGCAACACAACTCACCATAATTCTACATCATTCAACCCACTCAACAAAAAGGATGGGCCAAAGGGAAAGCGGACACAATTGAACCACAAATTGGAAGAAGGGAATAAAAGCCGTTTTTGACGAAATAGATTTTTACTCATATTAGCTATTTTCAATCGTAAAACTACGCGTCAGGTTGAAAAAAGAAATAAAAAGGTCAACCGCCATTGTAATACTAGCGGCCAAAAAAAATGTAAGTTGGAAGAAAGGAATAAATCATGGATTTATTTCTTTCTTCCAACTAACAACCTTTTGTCATACAATTAAAGGTCATTTTAATTTGACATTTTTATTCACTTAAACCGTTAGTAATAACTGAATTTGATTGGCTGGTTAGCCGGCTGCTTAGATAATCGCGATTTGGTTTTGTTAACCGGTTATTTAGTTGACACTTGACCTTGAATACAAACGTTTGTGGTGCGCGTTGTTGTGATTATTTAAAAGAATAAAGAACAATGTGAACTGAGAACTAATCATCTGATGATGAGATTAACATTCTAACAAAGAAGAAAAGAGGGGTACGTAACTTTCACTTTTATAAAAAGAAAATTCAAAAAACACAACGTCTATTGAGTCAATCGTACACAAGTACAAGCACAGGGAGGTTAGTATAGGCAAAAAGCAATAAAGAACGTGATTGTAAATGCAAAAAAAGTGCACTCATCAGTTCAGTAATATAGATAGACAAGCAATAATGAATACAGTTTATAATGGACGACCCAAAAATGAGCAAGACACGTATGTTATGAGCCTTATTGAACGTTCAAATATAGCCCGCCGCAATCGGACAATGAGAATAAAAAAAAAACCGTGAGAGTAGCTTTCATTACTTTGCCGTGAAAAATACTGAAAAGAAAAAAGTATGTCGTAAAGCATTCTCCATATTATACGCTGTGAAAAATAAACATATATTCCGATTGACTCGTCTTATCACCGAAGGTAAACCGCCAGAAGTTCAGGGTGATAAACATCGTAATCGAGGAAATAGCTTACTATCGGGTGATTTTTTAAGAGCTTGATAACTTTTTTTTAAAAAAAAACGCATAAAATTTGCAAAATCTCATCGGTTCTTTATTTGAAACGTTAGATTGGTTCATGACATTTACTTTTTGAAGATAATTTCATTTAAATGTTGACCGCGGCTGCGTCTTAGGTGGTCCATTCGGAAAGTCCAATTTTGGGCAACTTTTTCGAGCATTTCGGCCGGAATAGCCCGAATTTCTTCGGAAATGTTGTCTTCCAAAGCTGGAATAGTTGCTGGCTTATTTCTGTAGACTTTAGACTTGACGTAGCCCCACAAAAAATAGTCTAAAGGCGTTAAATCGCATGATCTTGGTGGCCAACTTACGGGTCCATTTCTTGAGATGAATTGTTCTCCGAAGTTTTCCCTCAAAATGGCCATAGAATCGCGAGCTGTGTGGCATGTAGCGCCATCTTGTTGAAACCACATGTCAACCAAGTTCAGTTCTTCCATTTTTGGCAACAAAAAGTTTGTTAGCATCGAACGATAGCGATCGCCATTCACCGTAACGTTGCGTCCAACAGCATCTTTGAAAAAATACGGTCCAATGATTCCACCAGCGTACAAACCACACCAAACAGTGCATTTTTCGGGATGCATGGGCAGTTCTTGAACGGCTTCTGGTTGCTCTTCACCCCAAATGCGGCAATTTTGCTTATTTACGTAGGCATTCAACCAGAAATGAGCCTCATCGCTGAACAAAATTTGTCGATAAAAAAGCGGATTTTCTGCCAACTTTTCTAGGGCCCATTCACTGAAAATTCGACGTTGTGGCAGATCGTTCGGCTTCAGTTCTTGCACGAGCTGTATTTTATACGGTTTTACACCAAGATCTTTGCGTAAAATCTTCCATGTGGTCGAATAACACAAACCCAATTGCTGCGAACGGCGACGAATCGACATTTCACGGTCTTCAGCCACACTCTCAGAAACAGACGCAATATTCTCTTCTGTACGCACTGTACGCATTCGTGTGGTTGGTTTAATGTCCAATAAAGTAAACTGAGTGCGAAACTTGGTCACAATCGCATTAATTGTTTGCTCACTTGGTCGATTATGTAGACCATAAATCGGACGTAAAGGGCGAAACACATTTCGAACCGAACACTGATTTTGGTAATAAAATTCAATGATTTGCAAGCGTTGCTCGTTAGTAAGTCTATTCATGATGAAATGTCAAAGCATACTGAGCATCTTTCTCTTTGACACCATGTCTGAAATCCCACGTGATCTGTCAAATACTAATGCATGAAAATCCTAACCTCAAAAAAATCACCCGATAAATGAAGCGAATGTTGCGATCGATCAACACATACCATCGTTTCCCCTAAAACTATCGCATTACAGCAACAGAGAGCTTTATTATTTAGAGGCTATCCTTAATGTCAAAATAATGTTTGAACTTTTTTCCAAGGACAACCCCCAATATAAAGATGTTGTGAAATATGATTACTACAGGACATATTTTAAACAAAATTTCGACTATAGATTTGGGCGGCCACAAGTCGACGTTTGCTCTGTCTGTGAAGAGCTAGAATCCAAAATAAAAAGTACTTCACTTTATGATAATGCAAAGAGAGTAGCCGTGGCTGAGAAAACGGTACATGTAAAACGAGCGAAAAAGTTGTATAATAAACAAAAAGAAATATTGACTTTATGCAATGAGAGAGACGATGTAGGCACTATAGTTTTTGATTGTATGCAGAACCTACCTTTGCCAAAGATTCCTGTTCAAGAAATGTTTTACTTAAGAAAACTATTGCTGTACGTGTTTTGCGTTCACGATTTAAAAACAAACGAGGCACATTTCTATACTTATCATGAGGGAGAAGCTAAACGAGGTCCGGATGAAGTTTGTAGTCTATTATGGATGATGATACAGAAAATGGATCCTAAAATCAAAGAACTACACGTTTTTAGCGATGCTTGCGGAGGGCAAAATAGGAACAACACACTCGGAAGGTTTTTTTTGACCCTCGTATCAATCAATCGTTTTGATAAAATATATCAATACTTTCCGGGGCGAGGACATTCCTTTTTGCAATGTGATCGTAATTTTGGAACAGCCATGAGATCTTTTAGAAGAAAAGATAGAATATAGGACCCAGCTCAGTACAACAACTTGATTTCAGAGCTAAAAGTAAGGGATTTTTGGTTGAA
Organism: Bactrocera neohumeralis; assembly: GCF_024586455.1. Taxonomy (NCBI): domain Eukaryota; kingdom Metazoa; phylum Arthropoda; class Insecta; order Diptera; family Tephritidae; genus Bactrocera; species Bactrocera neohumeralis. The sequence goes on from NW_026089622.1 coordinate 17,950,886, forward strand.
GCCATTAATAAAGAGAACATATTGAATTTTAAAACAACATGGCAGCCGTTCTACAAGAAAACCTGCAAGTCAATAGATAAAAGTACAACTTTTAAAATATCAAAATATAAACATTTTGAGTACAATCATTGACGGATTTGTAAAGACATCTTTTTTGCTCCGAAAATCAAGAACTACACCTAAAATACCTGACGAAAAAGCATACCGGTCAAAACTACCCATAAACGAAAAAAAGATGAATGATGTGCGAAAAATCATACCATATATTCCTGAAGAGTATAAGACGTTTTATGATTTGATTTTGACTTGGCCCACAACCACATTGGATGGTGCTGATATAGATGAAGATTAAGACAATATCTTTTCTGTGTTATTAATATAATAAAGAAATAAAATATTGTGTTTTTATTTTCATAAATTGGAAAAAGGGAATAATTCCAAGAATTTCGAACTACCCTAACTTTTGTTTTTCTTTACATAATTTTTTTTTACAGCATATTATCGGCAACAATGTTTACTACATTTCATTTTAAGATATCATGGGTATTTGATCTATACGTTGAGAGTAAATCAGTTTTTTCTAATTATCTCAGTTTGAACTTTTTGTAATTATTCCCTTCTTCCAATTGGTGGTTCAATTCGACACACGCTCATCGCTGATACACATTCGCTTTTTACGTTCGATCCTACGCGGCGCCGTGTAAATACCTCATTCGTTAACTCAGTGGTCCGGGATGCAACTTATATCCACCCCGCTCCGTACATCGTCGTCAATTAGTTAACATAAATTAATATTTTTATAAGAATTTATTAAACAAAGCGTGAGCATTTTTACTAAATAATCGTTGAAGTGGCTTGTACTTCTGTTTGCAAATTTAAGCAGCAACTTAATCACATAATTTGTTATTGTTAGCAGAAACACATAATATTTAGCATTTTCAAGCAAATTCAAACATATGTATTTATCTAGATGTACATACTAGGTATGTTATAGAAGAATATCCTTCGTTATACGTTGCTCCGATTTGTCTGGCAATGTAATATTTGCTTGCCATTACTCTTACTTTAATATAACATTTGTTGTTCAATATAAGAATTAGGAAACATTAACGAGTTGAATTTATTAAATTATTATTAATATTGTACATAAAATTTTAAATATTTACCCATTGTATCCAAGATGTTGTCAAACTCCCTAACATTGCAAAGAGGTTAAAGGTAAGGAAACAGGTCACAGAAGTGAAGATATCCGGTGACTGAATAATAAAGTTTGACGACGACGATAACTTTATATCTAGAAAAATATATAAATTATTATTACAATTCTGACTAATCGAATATGTTATTAAATATATCTTGACGTAAGCTCTAAAATAAGAAACTTTAAACGTACTACACTCAGTCCTTTTGTTACGCGACCTCTTTTTACGCTATTTCACTTTAACGCGGTTATTTTTGCAGCGCAAATTCCTTTTTTCTCACTTTAACACGATTGCTTTTTTTCGTTTTTTGCTTGGTCTCAAACTTGCAGCAGAATTGGAAAATTATTTTGTAGCAAATCATACTGATGCCGAACGTGCACAAATTTTTCAAAAAGAATTAAGTCTCTGCATTTTAAGATATAAAGAACTACATCGGAATTTATTGGGTCCAAAAAAAAGCATTCAAACAAAATTAACTGAATTTATGGTGCAAACTCAGTCGGAGATGCTAAGTGAATCAGAACATCAATCCAGAGTTCTTACTATTGATTCTGATACAAATTCTAGTGATATCAGTGCCGGCCATCAAAATAAGCGGCTAAGAATAATTTAAACTACGGATAATGACAGTGATTAAACAGCATTCAACGGTTTTTTCAATAAATTTACCTATTTTCTATTTTCTTCTCTTTTATATATGGTTTTTGTTTTGTATTTTTTATTTTGTTATGAATGAATAAATCATAAGTCTGAAATTTGAAACTTATTGTATTGTTTTTTAATTATTTTTTTGCGGGCATATTTTGTTATACGCGATATTTTTTATATTCGGATCCAATTCGTCAGTTAATATTGGAAAACTAACAATTTTTACGCGAGTTTTTTTTTACGCGATTAGTGGCAGAACCAAAAATCGCGTAAAAAAAGGACTGAGTGAATATAGTTCCCATAATGAGGTATTAACAGAAAATAATGGAAAAATTTATGAATTTATAACTGAAATGTTACTTTAGATCAGATGGTTAATTTACAGTTTTTGAGATAATATACACCAAGGTACAAAGCTAGACCGATTTTTTGTTTGACCCCGCCCCAAAATAGGTTTAATGTACATATCCCCCAAACCATTCACGCCAAAATAACCAAGTTTGCTGAAGATGCATCTATTAAGAACCCCTACTGAAAGTCTGCAAAAACTGAGAAATCGGATCATAACCCCGCTTACTAGTCATATCACGGTAATGCTAAAAACTGCTAAAGGCGCGATAAATCAATAACGTAATTCGCCAAAGACATTAACTTTTAAATCTGAAAGAGTTTGAGACAGCTTTAAATGAGCCGGGGGAAAAGGTGGGCAGTGGGCGTAACACCGGCAACTTTTAGGTGAAATCACATATCGCGTTACCTGCACGAACGATTTCAACCAAATTAAGTGTATAACATTCTTTTAAAGATTATTTAGTGGAATCGGACAACAACCACGTCCCACAATTTCAAATTCCATTAGATTTTTTCACTTTCTGGTATACAAATCAGGAAGCAATTTATATAACGAGATAAACCTTTGCACGAATAGTTCCTTTGAAGAATACCACATAATGACTAGAACTTACCCAAATTGGATTAAAACTGTTCAGGCCCCCAGGTACCGAATATGTGGACCCAAGTACCAATAGTTGACTTTTGATCAAAAATATCGGTCAATGAGGTATATAATTTAAATACATAAAGAATTTTTTCTCGATATTAGTACATCTTAGCCTTTATATACCGGGTGACTCAATGAAAATGGGAGAGCGTGTATCTTTGTGCCTAAATAATTAAAATTGATATAGAACAATATCATTCTAATTCAGCACTAAGCCACATAATTTTGAAAAAAACTTGTACATTTAGTTTTTTTAAAATATCACACATTTTGACCAACCTGACCGGTTTAAATACAGATGGCCTTTATTATCAGTTATGTTGGACCCAGAGAAAGAAACAGGCTGATAATATTAATTTTAATGTAGCCCGGGTAAAGTCGAAAAAATGTTTTGATACAATTTTATTTATAAGTAATACTCACAGCCCGACATTTTCGGCTTGTTGGAATAACGAAATTCATTATACCACACACTATTAAAGTGCACCCAGAGTTTCATCAAAGTATTTCACATATAATCACCAACCATATGGTGTTGAAACCCGGCACCTCGGCTACGTCTAAAAATGTTTAGCTCACAGGTACCCATTGCTACTGCGATACGTTGTACCAAATTACAGTTCTATATACTCGTATCCTAATTTAGTACTTAAATATGGCACTTTATAGGTTTACTTGTGATGGTATTTTGTGGTTGGCAGTGGTCCGATTACGCCCATCTACGAAATCGTTCTCGATTTTTTGCCAAGTTTCAATGAGATATCTCATTTTTAACTCAAATATTAGCTTGCACAGACAGACTATCGCACATAGGAGCATTTTCCTTCAAAACCCGGACAAAAGTAGGAATTACAAACTTCAGCGATGCTACTCAAAATTGATGTTTATTAGTACTACAATGAACCGATTAAATGAATGACCTTCAGTCCGCTATATTGCCACACAAGTGGTCGGAACCTAGACTTCCTTTAGTATGCACGTCCTTATTCGTGATACTCTCAATTGTTCTCAAAATTGCAAGGAGTTTTTCTGTTGCGTGAAGTGAGTTCTGGAAAATATTTTATATGGATTCTGGTCAACATGGTACACACGAGTATGCATTTAATACATAAAATAATTAATTTTAATATAAAGATTAATTTGGTTAAAGTATTATTATTTTGTTTTTGTTTGAAAAAACATTGAATCATTAAAAAACTACAAAAAAAAAAGAATTAGTGTTTTTGTTATAGTGTCGGGTCGAGCTATAAATTATTTTTTTTTACTAAACTACAAGGTTTCTACTTAACATATAAGCTTAAACCTTTTCCCCGTCTTTCCCCCCCTTTAATTAAAAGCGCGTTGAATTAGGTTGGTCACTTGCATAAAATGAGTACCGCTTTATTTATTTTTTTTTTAAATAAATACTGAAATCCTGCTAAATTATTGTATACGGGTGATATATAGATGGTACAAAGGGGCTTTATCGGAGCCGGTGTGAAAAATTTGGAATATAACATATTTTCATATTCATATGTCACTATGAGCGAAATCGGACTACAACCACGCCTACTTTCCATATAAAATAATTTAAAACTCCATTTGATTCTATCACTTTCCAGTACACAAATAAAGAATTAATTAATATAACGAAATAAAATTTTGCGTCAATAATTCCCTTAAAGTAATCCACCTTTTGACCAATAACTGTCCAAATCCAACCAAAACTGTTCAAGCCCCTAGATACCGAATATGTGACCCGATACCAATCCTCTTCTGGCAATAGTATTTCATTGTATCAAAAATGGGTTGAAGCGGGTCTATTTAAACTCAATGAAGATTTTATCAAACCTTACCACTGGTGGGGGGAAATGAGAAGACCTTCAATGAGCTGAGAATTATTTCATTCTGATTTTTATTTGGTATTTTAATTGCTTATATAATTAGGGTGACATATTTATAGCCATTGCAAATAATTTTCTGCGTGTATTTGTGTTGTGAGAATCCCCTTAATATGAGAATATCAAGCGACAGCTGTTTTTGTATATGGAATGTAAACAAATATCAAGTGACAATTTAGGGCCGCCAAAATGTCTTCCAAAAACATCGATTAAACTAGAGCAGGTACCGATTATAATGAGTGGAATATAAGTTTTCAAGTAGTTTTCAGCGAAAATGTTTTTCCCACGAAAACATGTTTTCGTTGTCGGTCCGAACATAGTAAAAGTTATAAGTTATAACGATTCGAAAACAAAGCATTGAGAATTGTAAATGTGTAAACTCATTTTTGTATGAAATCCAACAACAATTTTTTTAAACAAGTGTAAAAATTTATAATTTTGCGATTTTACGATGCTTTACGACGGGTTGTGAGTACCCCAAATATTTTAGAAAACTATCTTAAATAAATAAATATATGTTTGTATATATTGCACAGTACATGGGATTGTTTTTAACTATACAATTTAATACATGTGTGTGTGTGTCTTTAATGTTATCTGATCTGTAACTTTATGACTTGTCTTTACCCATGCATTTTTATTATTATTTGATGCGCATTGCATGTAAATGCCGAGTATGTTTATGTTCATATGTATGTATGTATATCAATATATAAATAGATATTTATATTTGGTAGAATTTCGGCTTTGCTGATAAGTAAGCATGTTCAATGATATTTGAACAATACCTAATATAAAGATTTTAGAACTTCTATGTCACTTTATGCTGGATATATTCGCCAATAAAGAGCCAACATTAAATTTTGTTTTAAAATTGATAAAACTTTTACCGAAACGTTTCAATTGATGAAACAAGTTTATGGCGATGATTGCCTATCCCGTAGCAGAGTGCACGAGTGGTTTCAACGTTTTCAAAGTGGTCGTGAGTACATAAATGATGATCAACATGTGGGCCAATCAAAATCCGTGATTATCGGAAATTCTATCGAAACTATGCGTGAATTCATCAAAAATTCGCCAAATCACCATTGAAATTCATAGAAATGGAATTGAACATCTTTAAAACATTAATTTATCGCATTTTGACCGAACATTTGGGCTTACGAAAGGTGTGTGCACGGTTTGCTCCGCACAAATCGAAGGACGATTATTTGACCAACAATCACATTTTAACCATTAACCACTTTCTGTATTCACCTGATATGGCACCGTGCGACTTTTTTCTTTTCGGAAAAATGCATTTGCCCATAAAAGGAAAGGTTTTCACCGGCAAACTGGCGGCCTTACCGGCCAACGAGCTAAAACACTCGTTTGGCATGCTTTTGGACTGTGCAAAAAGCTGTATTGAAGCAGAAGCAGACTATTTTGAATAAAATAAATTGATTTTGCTGAAAAAAACATTTGTTCTGCTTTTTGGAACGAAGTCCCTTACCGCAGGCTTGGAGAAGATAGGGATTTTGCTGCGGGACCTAACTGAACAAAAGTGATAGCAAAACCGTAAGAAAAAACCCGTAAGAAATAACCCGTAAGAAAAAGACTGTAAGATCGCTAGTTATAGCCTACCTTTAGGTTTTGCAAAATAATTAGGCATGAAAATCTGTAATATTATGGTGTATGCAAATAAGTTTTAAGTGAAGTGCGGAACACATAGAGCGCGACAGACTGCAAACTACATCTGTCAAATATTAAAATACAGACGTTCTTATGGACACTGTTATTTTGACAGCTGCACGACTACACGACTGCAGGCCGACAGTTGTCGTTCCCGCTAACTTGAATATTTCCTATATTTGCCAACGGCAGTAGGACGACAGTAGAGTTGACAGTAGAATGGAGGATAGAAAGAGGAGGTGAGTGGTGATGTCACTAATATGTAAAATGTAAAATTATTCACAGCTCTAACAAACTTGACGTTATTTTACAAATAAAAGCATAAAATAGCTCTATTATATCATTTGTAATAACAATTGATAATTTAAAACAAAAATATTTACCTATTTACTTATTTTTTGCATAAAAAATTTCACTTTGAACAAAATATTAAAATTTCATTGAAGTGAAAGGTATTAGTATGGCCACAACGATATTGTGTACATGCAAAATGGACAGCTGTGTTGTCTTGTGTACATGCCGGCCATTGTTATGTTGCTGCCTTCTTACGAATGTTCATGTAGTAAGATGCACAAAGCCATTTTCAGTTCACTGTCGTGCTGCTGCAGTCTGTCGCAGTCATTGTGATCACCACTTGCGAATTGTGCTTGCACTTAGTACGTTTATGGGGAGTTGAATTGTTGCATATTTTTTGGCGCAAGTTGGTTAATGCCTTGGGGAAATAACCCGTAAGAAAAAGACTGTAAGATCGCTCGTTATAGCCTACCTTTAGGTTTTGCAAAATTATTAGGCATGAAAATCTGTAACATTATTGTGTATGCAAATTAGCTTTGGGTGAGAATTATGCTTGCACCAAGTACTTTTATGGGGAGTTGAATTGTTGCATATTTTTTGGCGAAGGTTGGTTAATGGTTTGAGTTTTTGGAAAAAGCTTCCTTACGGCAGGCTTGGAGAAGATAGGGATTTTGCTGCGGGACCTAACTGAAAAAAAAGTGATAGTAAAACCGTAAGAATCGAAAAATCGAATAATTAGGCATGAAAATCTGTAACATAATTTTGTATGCAAATTAGTTTTGGGTGAGAATTGTGCTTGCACTAAGTACGTTTATGGAGAGTTGAATTGTTGCATATTTTTTGGCGTAAGAAAAAAGTTAGGCTGTTAACGGTAAGGTGGTTATCGGGTTATGTGATTATTAGATTAAAAATAACCCCTGTGCTCTGTGAACATCCTATGAATGGTTATTTGCTTATTTTTACACAAACAGCTGCTCATTGTTTGGAATTTTAGTTCAATGAAATTCCTACTTATAAAATGCCTAAACAAAGTTTAAAAAGCAAAATAATCGAATTTAAAATAAGTTCTGCTATTCAGAAAATGGACTTTATTGAAGGTGTATGCTTATTAAATAATCCGAATTTTAAGCGTTCAAAAAATTCTTTGTATAAAATTTGCAGACAGCTTGCGCCCTGAACAGTGTCACAATGCAATGGATGAAGTATTAGAAGAACTGCTAGAGGATATAATATATATATATATATATATTTAATCATCTATAGTAGACGGGGAGATGAACTCCATGTTCCGAAATCTATTCATTGGCGAGAAAATGTTCTGTGTTGCTTTGACGATGGAGATTTTTACAAACCTGAGCGTCAGCAAATGCCGATTCGCTCATCTCCTATTTTTTGATGCTTTGTGATGCTTTTTATTTCGGTTTTAATTTGCTGATTGTAAACAAAAAAAAACTAAGTTAATAGCAGATTTTCCAATTAGAAAAAAGAAAATCTAAATGGCAATGCCATTCGCTTAGTTGCATTTATTTTTTGTGCTGCCATTTAGTAAAATTCCAACGACTTTCTAACACTGGAAATAAGCAAACAACCACATAATCTGTGAACAAGGGCTTAGGTTGGTCAAAGTTGGTTATTTTGTTATACCGCATTTTGTAGTTGTTTACTTAATCACATAACCACACAACCCGATAACCACCTTATCGTGAACAGCCTAAGTATTAATTGCATACTTATAGGCGGGCTCTAAATAAGTGTCCGTTCCCCTGCACTTTTCTTCACCATTGAAAAAGTTTACGTTGCGCTTTTGTGAATAAGCTTTAGAGCTTTGAATGTGTCATTGTGTTGCCATATTCTATCAATTCGTTTTCCTTAAAAAATCAGGTGCGACAGTCGTATACACCAGCGAGTAGTGCATAATACCATTCTCTTTCTCCCTCTTTCTTTCGTTCTTTCATTCCTTCTTTCTCTATTTCTATGTAATTTTATGGGGTCAAACAAAAATAAGGAGACATATTTTTTGTTATTTTAGTTATAATTTGAATTATTTTTTATTTTACGTAATTCATTATTTCTTAAAATCCTAAATTTTCTTAAAACTTATCTGTACTTAAATAAAAACTAATCAGCAAAATTTGAGAGAAATATCAAGACAACCTACATACATAAAATTAATTTTTTTTTTTTGCAAATTGTATCGATTCTACATTAATCGAAGGAACTTCGTTCCTACCTGGTGTCCCACGACACCACATTTCTTTTTTTAAGTCCTTTTTACTTTGGAATGCACATTGTATTACACATAAAATATATATGTACATTCTTAAAGATATAATCCTATATTCATTTGGATTAGTTTTCAGTTATACAAACAACGTTTCGGTGAACAAAACTATTATACTATGTAGAAACATATTGCAAGAGTATAAAAAATACTGTGTGTTTGAGAATTAATGAGGTAAGTTTATATCAAATAAACAATATTTATTTCTCAAATCACGGTCGTATCTTCTCAAAGAAGCACCCATTCAGGCCACACCTGAGTCAGGCGTGGAGTCGCTATCCTTAACCTTCAAACGACAACAGGGGTGACGGGTCACCCGACGGTTGTAGATAACTGTAAATATTTCTTGTTCCCTTTGTTGTATGTTTCTGTCGCTTGATCTATTCCTTAATTAGAGTGAGAACAATCAGTCGCTTGCATGCACTTGCCGCGGTAAGTCGAAATTTTGCAATAATAGCAATAAAAAGTTCTTCTGGGGTGATCAGTCACCCCATGTTGCTCTTTGTAATTATTCAAATTTTTTGTGGAACTTTAATAAATGTTATTTTTTTAGCTAAAAATGGCTTCGCTTTCAAATGAAGAAATTGAAAACATACTGCAAAATCTTGTTGATGATGATTTTCACGTTGAGTCCTGTTCTGAAGATGGCGAGATATCCGAAGTAGGGGATAATTTATCCATACATTCAGAAGAAGAAGACGAAATTGGTGTTGATGACATAAGTGACGACGATAGTAATCCAGTAAATCCAACGAAAGCGTTATTAAAAGGTAAGAATGGATATATTTGGTCAACTGTTACACGAACTTCGAGTAAGACACCACGCAGAAACAAAATCTGTGCATCTATTCAACGACTGGCGAGGGGTGCTGCTAAAAAAATTGTAACTGAAAAGGATGCATTTACAACTTTAACGAGGAAATAATTGACTTAATTGTGTTATACACTAATCAAGGAATTGACCGACGTGCTCCAAAATATGGAAATCAGCGATATGTTCATAAAACTGATAGTACAGAATTCAAAGCGTTGATAGGCCTTTTGCTCTTTTCTGCTATAAATAAAGACAATCATAAAAGTGCAAACGATATGTGGTCACCATTTAGTGCTGCTGTTTACAAATCAATTATGAGTGCAAATCGTTTCCAAATTTTACTGAACTGCGTACGATTCGATGACAAGACTCAAAGAGGTGGAGAAGACCCCTTTGCCGCTTTTAGACAAATAGGGGAATTATTTATAGCTAATTGCCGAAATTCATACCAACCACGATTTTATTTGACCATTGACGAACAACTTTTGAGTTTTCGAGGAAAATTTCCTTTTCGGGTATACATTGCTTCAAAGCCCGATAAATATAGACTAAAAATAGTCACCATTTGCGATGCTAAACGTACTATATGTTTGATGCGATTCCTTATATTGGTAAGAGAACAGAGCAAAAAACAGCAGCAGATGATGTGAAGAAGCTAGTCCAAACTATTGAAGGTTCCGGCCGCAATGTTACCTATGATAATTGGTTTGCATCTATACCTCTTGCTGAAGAGTTATTGAAGGATTATAACCTAACAACCATCGGAACTCTGCGTAAAAACAAACGGGAAATTCCTCCATGCTTTTTGGCACATAAATGAAAGCAACCACTAACATCTCAGTTTGCTTTCGATCAGGAAAAGACACTTGTTTCTTTTATATACTAGTACTTTCAACTATGCACTACAAAGCTGAAACAAATCATATACTTCGGCTAGACATACAAGACGTTGGTCTCTTCGTTACTTTTATGCCATGATTGACCAAGCTGGTATAAACTCGATGGTTCTGTATTTTGATACCAATCATCAAAATATTTCAGCAGCAAAGATGCGTAGTGAATACTTGAAAAAGGTGGCGTTACAATTAGCCAGACCGCATATGGAACGCCGTTTGCAAACAATTTTACCTAGAGAACTAGCCAGCAGTATTCGGGATATTCTGGGCATCACAAAGGAAGTTTCTGCAGGCGAACCGCCGCAAAAATTATAAAGGCAGGCGAGATGTGCACTGTGCTCAAGAAATCGGGACAAACAAGTTAAAGTTGTTTGCGAAAAATGCCATTTGCCAACATCTCCCGAACACCGGAAAATCTGTGCCTTTCGTGCATTTAATTGCAAATATATAATAATAATAACCGTTATATGAACAAAATTAATTTTTTTAACAATTCTTAATGAAGAAAGGAACTTGTTAAGAAATAAACATGAATGAGATCTGTAAACAATATTTTTTTATTTAAAAATAAAAGCAGTGGGGTGACGCATCACCCCAGTTGTTTTATACGTATGTAAAAACAGTGTTGTTGGATGAAGGTTAATAAGACCGATGGAAAAATAATCAATTAATAAACCTCAACATAAGACACAATGGAAAAATCCAGAAATAATGCCAAAACGTGGAAATTACATATGTCCGTAATAATAATATCCTGGGCAAACCGCCAATACCATCAGTCATAAAATCAACGATAAATTTAGGTAAAGGTTATATCAATGATCAATATAGCTACCCTACAAATCAAATAAGGTTTCTCAAGCTCAAAGTTCACATCAAAATATATACCAAATATAATTTAAATACAAATCGTTTTACATATGTAGAAAGTTAATATGCACATACACATGCCACCAAGCAACTATTCGTCCGGGCACCATTTGTGTCGCGCAACACTAATTCGCCTTCTTGCTTTGGAATACAAACTGGGTGCCAACACGTTTCCAGTTCGTAACGTACATTTAGTAACCTATCCCGTTCCAAATATCAATTTATATTGATTTTATAATTAAATGATATTTCAAAAAGATGTAATTCGCTAAGTTGGTAAGTCCTTAATTAATATGCAAAATATGATCGCGATTTATCAATCAGTTTGTTTGTAGTAGTTGCTTAAGTCGGTACATCTCAGTAGTACGGTTTTTACAATACGTAGATCAAATTATTGAACAATGAAATTGTCTCTAATTTTGTATTTCTAACCAAATTTCTAGGCCGAATTCGTTACAATGTTGGGAAAAGCTTACGGTGATTGAGTTTTATCAGAAACAAAAGCCTACGAGACGTACAAAGCCTTCAAAAACGGTCGAGAGATCGCGAAGACATGCCTCGTTCTGGACGACCTTCCATCTCTTCAACTGATGAAAAATTAAAAAAAAATGTGAAGAATATGGTGCTTGAAAATCCTCATAATTGCCGATGAGACATGGGTTTATGAGCTTGACAATAAGATGAGGATTTTCAAGCACCATATTCTTCACTTTTTTTGACTAACAAGTCAACAATCATCGGAATGGAGGGAAAATACGAGCCGAAACCAAAAACAAAAAAAAAACACACTAAAGCCGCACAAAAGTCAAGATGATAAGAATTTTTTTTCGCTATTTTAGCTTGGTGCATTATGAATTTGTTCCTGAGGTTAATGAGGAGTTATATTTGGCCGTTTTGAGGCGTTAGTCTGAGAACATCCGTCAAAAACGGCTGTAATTGTGGAAGAACAATTCACGGATTTTACACGATGATAATGCACCATCGCATCGAGCAACGATTTGACCGAAATCTAATGAATATCATCATACAACCATCATATTCACCAGACTTGGCTCCGTGTGATTTTTTCTTGTTCCCCAAACTGAATTTCAGTCGATCGAAGAGATAAAACAAAATTCTCCAACAATTTTTTATGAAAAGGGCTTTAAGGACTGGATAATCGTTGGTATACAGTGAACCAATAAAGTTTACATGCACCTAGTTCTATTAATCTACGACACGTTTATTTGTTTCAAAATGTTTATATTTTGTGTTTTTATTATATCTATTTCAAGAGCTGTATATTTTGCCATTAAATATAGCATATAAAAATATTTTTTTTACACAAATAAAAAGAAATTAAAACAAAAGCTTAAAAAGCGCTTAAATCATATCAAAAATATTTACATACATTAATGGTTATTTATGTAAATCAAAAGTAATTACAATAACTTAAGGTAAATTTATAATTTTTTATTATGTTGCAATTATTGCCCTTAGTTGTCGATGTATGCTCTCCACTCAATTTCTAGTATTATTTCCGGAAAAATCCCATGTTAATTAAATGGGAAAAGTATCCTTATTTAGGCAGGGTTAAACGGCATCGAAAAATTTTTTCTTTGTTTCCGAAATTATTTTTAGGTCAAAAAGAAACGATTTTGACGATACCCATGTGGAAATAGCCAACTTGGTAAATAACGGACACCCTAATGTATATGTACGTTGTTATAACTGCATTCAACACGCCTCCCCAACGTTCGTATGCATGCATATTACAAAGCAATACAATTCATTTAATTAATTTAAACCTAGGATCTTTGTTAACCTCTCGTGTCTAGGCTTTGATAAGTTTTTCGTCAAAATATCAGCAATCATATCACTACTGCAACACTATTTGAGATCCATTCCGCCTCCTCGATAAATATCCCTTATATAATGATATTATATGTCGATGTGTTTGGTTCTTGTGTGATACACCGGATTCTCTACAAGATTCATGGCACTGAGGTTATCTCCGTTTACCATGATCGTCTTAGGACATTCGATTCTCATTTCTCCCAAAAGTGTTCGTAAAAATACTGCTTCTTTCACGGCTGACGTAAGTGCCATGTATTCGGCCTCAGTGCTGCTGAGAGCTACTTTTGGTTGTTTCTTTTATTCATATGAAAAAACACTTCCAGCAAGTATGAATTCATACCCCGTATATGACATACGCTCGCTGCTATCGCCGCCCCAATCTATATCGACAAAGCATTCGATTTCTTTGCCGTGCTATAATACCGCAATCGCATGTCTTGAGTATTACACAGGTAACGCAATATCCTCGTTGCGCAAGTTTACACACAGAGTGCAAAATATCTGGCCACGTACATACTGCTAGGTACATCAATGAACCTATTAATGATTGATACTGCATCTGGTTGGCCTTTTTTTACATTTACTCTCATTACAGTTTACTTGATGTCCCGTATCTAGTGGAGTAGCGATTGGTCGACAGTTTTCCATATTATATTCGCTTAACATCTTTTGTATATATGATTTTGCCCAACTCATATAGACCCAGTTTCACCATCGCGATCGATTCTCATGCTCAAAAAATATTGTACTGGTCCTTTGTCAACTATCTTAACTTCTTTCGAAATGTCACTCTTTATTTTTGCCTTTGTTTGTGGTCTGTGCACGCTATAAGCAGATCATCGACATATACAGCTATAATATTGATGCGACCATTATAGTGCTTTATAAAATTTAAATTATTTTCGGAGATATAGGCATTTTTCTGACCCAGCATCCAAACTGGTTCGGCCGGAACTAATCGAACAAAAGACTTTACGCGAAACTTTAAACGCGTTTTTCTCAAAACGATACACACGATTTCTCAGGTTCTACTGCACCGATTTGTAGAGTCTTCTTTATAGGCTTGTCTATGGTTGGAACTAGCCCCATCCCCAATTTTTTATTTTTATTATTTTTAAAAAATTCGAAATAGTCAGAAAAAGTGATCCAAAAAAACTTTTTATTTCAGGCAGTCGCCATTTTGTGAACAAAAAATTGTTTCCCACTTTTCTGTAGTTCCGGCCATTGCGACATTATTCTAGATTAATAATCTTTTTTTGTTTTGGTTTCAGATAACTAGGAGGGTTGAAATCATGGGTATGTTGACGTGGAAATTTTTAGAGACCCCCACTTCGTCAGCTCATAATTTTTGAAATTTTTTTCTTTTTTTAGTTTTTAATTTTTTTCTGTACTCTTCTAAAATTAACAAATAACTAATAAAAAAATGGATAGTAAAAATATTAATTGCCTTTTTTACGACACTTTAAAAATTACCTGAAATTCATGCTTCTAGACCAGAATACCCCCTTAAAGTTATTGAAAATTATAAAATTATTTTCTCATAAACTAATCATAAATCAATGAAATTTTGTGAAGTCAAAAAAAAATGTTAGTGCTATATTATAGATATTTTTCACAACCCATTTGTTTAAATAATAATATTTTACATCATTTTTTGTTAAACAATTGAAATTTTTAATGTGTTCTTCACAACGCGGAAAATATTCACCATTAATAATCTGCAAAAAGAATGCTGGATGTGCCAAACGTTTTAAGAGTGGTGGGGGGACAAAAAGTTCAACATCTTTGGAATGGTATGAATGAAGAAAAATTTTTTTGCAGATTTAATTGTATGGACGTAGTTACAGTTTCTTGAGAAAAATAAAGGAAGCATGTTGTTATGTCCCGCAAAAGTAATAATTTTATCTGTCAGATAATATGTAATAAAAAGTAAACGACATTTTACATAGAAAAGATAAATAAACTTTCGCCCCTATCAAATATCTCAAAAGCAGCAACATTGGTATGCAGTCATTACGAGTGATATCGTAATCCTCCATTTCCCAATGAAACAAATGTAAAAATTGCAAAAGAGGCTTATAAGCCTTGTAAATGAATCAGCAAAGCATCATATTTTACACATTCATAACGTCAAGTTTATAATGCTCTATAACAAGTTTTATTTTTTAATGCTGTACCAAACATATTTGGTTGTACTCGTACCTCAGACTGGTCACCATGGTTATTAAAATTAACACAACCTCGCTATCAAGCATGTCATAAAAAAACCTAAGCTATTTCGTGAATCGTATACAAATTGTTTGAGCAAAAAGATTTTTCCAAAGCGCTGGAAACGACAATGGGTTGTTCTTCTCTCCAACCGTAACAAACTTACGAAAGCAATATTTACAATAGAACAGGTTTTCTTATACAAAAGCAGTAAGATCTTTTAATTTAAATTTTGAACGAAACCCCATTAGTCGAAATGTCTTTTTCTAGGTTAGTATGACTGTCTGTGAATCTTTGACGAAAAGATACGGCGACTAACAGAAAGTTTCAAGACCGGAGCATACTCTTGTAGAACTCCCAGAGGTGTTCTAGTGACTGAAGTCCAGAGCATACTAAATTTGGGAGGGAACACCTCTCTACGCTGCCAAATGGCAGTGAAAGGATAACACCAGGAGATGGAGATTCCCCAAACGAAGACGATGGAACAGACGTTCCATGAGGGGTTCGAATAGCAATTACCCAAATCAACAACTGACCAGATCTTGCTTTTGACAGCACTAAATGTAAATGTCGATGTCTGAATTTTATATTACTGCAAAACTAATACGGCTGTGTAAACTGTCTTTAAGCAATACCAAAAGATCCGTCAGGATCGGGAAGGACCTCTCCGAGCCGTTCGATTCCAAACAAGGCGACTCCCTGTCGTGGAACTTCTTTAAACTACTGCTGTAGAAAATATTTCGAGGAGCAGCAGAACTCAATCGAGAAGGTACAATCGTCTATAAGGGTGTACAGCTGCTAGCGTATGCCGATGATATTAATAAAATTGGCCTCAACACCCGAGACGTTAGTTCTGCTTTCTCCAGACTGGATAAGGATGTTAAGCAAATGGGTCTAGTGGTGAACGAGGGCAAGACGAAATATTTCTTGTCATCAAACAAACAGAAGATTTGTGGAAGATTTCTGGTTCTTTCCGCATTGGCAATGGCGAATATCGCATTCGATAGAACGATGAACTGTACGAGTTAAACGACGACATTGACATGGTTCAGCCATAGCGGCTACGCTTGCTACATCATGTCATCTAAATGGATGAAAACGCTCCAGCCTTGAAAGTATCCCATGCAGTACCCGCCGGAGGAAGTAGCGGAAAAGAAAGACCTCCACCTGGCTCCCGGCCATCGATATCCAATGAAGGTGAAAGTTAGCCCGTACACCAAAAAAAAAGGTTCCTTCTATTGAAGAGGTTATACGAATAAGATTGCCCTTGCCCTCGTTATAACTACGTAACTGTGAAATAGCATCAACAAGCTCACAAGTTCGATGTGTTCACTTCAACTATAAATAATGGCATACAAGAGCTTATAAGTGTTATCTTGAGGTTATACACTCGCGCACAAAAGAAAAAATAAGCTCGAACACCAAACTCTGCTCAAATCATTGTAGAGGCGAAACTTAAAAGAATGCGTAACGAAAAATAACCCAATCAAAAAAAGCTACCAAAAATTCACAAGAAATCCCAGAAGGTAAAGTTGCGAAGCGTATAAAAACGTTAATAAGGAAAACATGGCGATGAGTACCTCCCAAGTGAAAAGAAAAAAACGCCAAAAGATTGAAAGGCTGTTAGAAACAAAGCTAGAAAAACCATGAAAGAAAAGAAGAAGACAAACCACAGGTCCCCTCCGAAAGTGGTTAAAATAAATGAAACCCTACAAACATTGGGCGAGAATGTGTGACAAGAAACAAAAAAACAGCCAAAAGACAGATTCAGATGCAAATAACTAGGCCTCAAAAAGGAAATAGCAATGGATAAAAAGAAGGAATTAGTAAATATCTAGGTAACTTAATTGGCGAAGAGAGGAAGGGTAGATCCATAAGTAGAAGTTCACGCAAGTGCGTAAAGTTCTTCGAGCGCCATTCACTTGGTTCACCAAGTCTCCTCTGGATAGCCAAACACATCCGTTTGAAGGCCACCTAAAGTGAAGAGAGGGAATATTCCTCGCTTACGCGGTTATAGCCGAGTTAACAACAGCGCGGTAGTTGTTTCTTCTTTTTGCAATGTGGCGCCAATTGGACATTTCAAGCGAAGCCAGGTCTTTCCAACGGAGTGGAGGTCTTTCTCTTCCTCTGCTTCCCCCAACGGGTACTGCGTCGAATACTTTCAGAGCTCGTAATGCAGATTCACCAGATGTTGTCATGGTCCATGCCTCTTCACCATATATTAGGACGGGAATAATGAGTGCCTTATAGAGTTTTGTTTTTGTTTGTCGAGAGAGGACTTTACTTCTCAATTGCCTACTTAGTCCGAAGTACCACCTGTTTACAAGATATATTCTGCGTTTGATTTCGAGTCTATTGTTGTTGTTGGTGTTAATTCTGGTTCCAAAATAGACTAAACTATCTGTGATTTCGATGTTATGACTGGCAACAGTGACGTGGGGCCTAGTCGCAAGTTCGATGACTGTTTGTTTGATGGCAGGAGATATTTCGCCTTGCCCTCGTTCACCACCCGACCCATTTACTTCGCTTTCTTATCTATTCTGTAGAAAGTAGAATTCACGGCGCGGTTGTTAATGCCGATTATATTAGTATCATCGGCATTCACCAGCAGCTATATACTCGTTATAGAAGATGGTACTTTCTCTGTTTAGTTCTGGAGTTCGTATTATTTTCACCAAGAGTAGATTAAAGAAGTCACACGGGCGACTCCCGCCTTGTACGAAACCTCGTTTAGTATCGAACGGCTCGGAATGGTCCTTCCCGATCCTGCCGCAGCTTTCGGTATTGCTCTACGCCAGTTTAGACAGCCGTATTAGTTTTGCCGGGGAAATTCAGACATCGCGGCATAAAGAGATTTTTTTCGTGCTGTCAAAAGCAGCTTTGAAATCGATCAAGAGGTGATGCGTATCGATTCTCTTTTCACGGGTCTTTTCCAAAATTTTTCTCATGGGTAATTTCTAATCAGTTGTTGATTTACCAGATCTAAAGCCACACTGACAAGGTCCAATCAGTTTGTTGACGGTGCGCTTTAATCATTCACCCAATACACTCGATAGAACCTTATTGCGATGTTTCTATTATAAGAAAAAAGAACAGCTGCCGCTGTTAATAAGTGCTTTCGAGATGGGATTTTCCGAATATATGGAAAAATCAAAACCAAACAAGCCGCCATGAGACTCAAGTTCATAAAGGCCCCTCTATGATTTATACCAGTGGTAAAATTTTCAAACGAAAAAGATGTGATCGAACAAAAAATAGTTGGTAAATTACTACCTATGCCAAAAATGTGAGGGATGCTTCAACCAGCTTGTTTACAGCAGCTGCTTAAAACGGTACACCTCAGTAGAGCGTTGCAATTTTTACATAGGATAAAAATATCGAACACAACATTTGTCTCAAATTGTATATTTCTAACCAAGTTTCGTGAGTGGCATCGTTGCGAATGTTGGAAAAGGCTTACGGTGATTCAGCTTATCAAAAAAGCAACCCTATGGTTGATACAAACCCTTCAAAGACGTCGAGACATGCCTCGTTCTAGACCACCTTCGACCTCTTCAGCTGAAGAAGATATTAAAAAATAGTAAAAGACAAGAACGCGTTCTTGCTCGACTCGTCCCGATAAAGCTAATATCTTTTCAACACGTTGGTAATGCACTACTTCATCGAACCACGATTGCGACCGAATTTAAAGCTTAGAACGCACCGAATATCGTGGATTAATTCGTCCGTTTTCAGTTGATCGAAGAATTAAAACAAAATTCGCTGAAGAAAATAAATGCCATCCCAAAAAGTGCTTATAAAAAGTGTTTCGAAGATTGGAAAAATCGTTGACATAAGCGTATCACAAAATAAATATTGATGGATCACTTTTCTTCTGCTAACTTTTATATATCTTAGGTCAGTTAATTTTTTACCGAATATTACTGCAAGTTTTATATAAAAATTAACTACAGCTGAACATGCAACACTCTGTGACTTCACTTTAAAAACCCGCAGGGTTCTCCTCTGATGTTATCGTGAAATTATTGATAAAGAACATTCGTATTTCGTGGTCTAGACGAGGTTTGACAAAAAAAAATCAACTTCGGGGTCACACTAAAACGACTTAGTTCATGGAATAACAAAAAGTACTTCGACCCAAAACTAAATTGAACACTTCATAAGGGGGAAATTGTTATTGTGCTGCTTCTTTTCTATTCTAGTTACAATTTTTTTTACCAAAAAAGATATTTCCAAGTGATTGGAGTGATCGATTTTTTTCCGTTGGTTTGGAGTGGGCGAGTTAGACGGTGGGACACAATTCCGACTTCTTTGCCGGCGCGATCTGTAGGTACCGTCGGAAAGTGGTATTAAAAAATAGGGTTATAGGTACCGCAAACGTTTAGTTTTCGAGATATTCAACTTTAAAGTTCAAAATTTCCCACAATTCGAACATTTCAACATGTTATTTCACCACATTTAACACACTTTATACCAAATTTATTTAATTAAACTGTAAACATTTATACAAATTCACAGTTTATATTTTAAAAATTACTTTTTACACTCGTAGTGAGCATCATTTATGTGCTAACAATTGTGAGGAAATGGAGCGCTGCCATATGATAAGCAAATATGAACAATTCGCTGAAATTTCTCTTTTTCTCTATAATTCCTCTTTATTTATTTAGCAATCTTAACTCTAATAAAAACAAACGTCTATAAATTATATTTCAAATTAAAATGAGTATAAACAATCTTTCCATGCATATGGATATTTCCTTATTTAAATTAAACGACTAAGTAATATTAAATAATAATGTTACGCAATAAAATACTAAAGGAGTACTACGCAAAAGTACTTCAGTCACCCCGATATGATATAAATTTTGCAATATTATCATAAAGTTTTTCTTATATGTGTATATTAAAATAAATCACATATATATATACATATTCATATGTATAAGGAAAAAATGTTCACAACTCAGTTATACCTTGAAAAATGTTGGAAACTATTTTTTATTATAGTTAATATAGAAAAAAGAATCACTCAAAAATACAAACAAAGAAAAATCGTTGAAAATCCTACATATTTGGTGTTTAAGATGTGGCAACGCTCGTTTTATAATATAACAACATAACAAAATAAAAGTGAAATATGAACTTACATATTTCAATGTTTATAGTGTATATTTAAATATACAAAGTGAAAAAATTTAGTGAAGCATTGTGAAATACTAGGTGTTATTAATACAAATTTTTAAATTTTTATTCGAGATTCCTCCTCTGGAGAAGCTCCCCTATCCGTAAGTATCCCATTTATACTGAAATTCATGTTTTTTACCCGACCGCCAAAGTAATCGGAATTGTGCCAACGGTGGCCAACGCGTATTGGTCTTAAAATTTTTTTGTTTGTTGTATGTGATGTTGTTGGAAGCCAAAGCCAATTGAACTACTGCGTAGAGAAAGGACGCTGTGGCCCAAATGATGGTATATCGACATTTGGATAAAGAGACTCAAACGTTGTTTATAAATAGTTTGAGTTTGATTTAGATTTGACAGTTCTTCTCTATCTACTAAAAATAACTTTCAGTAATAAAGTAAATAAGGAATATCTATGTTCTGGTACAGCTAAACCTTGTATACACTCGCAAAATGAAATATCAAATACGTATGTTTACAAACATTATGCAATATATTTTTTATACAGGCTGTTTCAAAATTATTCACAGTTTTTAGTCTTTCGATTGTAATTTTTCTATCATACCCTTCACAAATAAAACAAAGAACTTCTTCTTAGGTGAAAGAGACGTGCTAAAATTTTCAGATCGATATTTCAAAAACTGAGGACAGACAGCAAAGAGGGCCAAAGCGACTCAACTCGCCACGCTGTTTATTCATATAGAATTTCAAAAGATCTTCGACGTTTCCTTTGGGTTTTTAAAACCTCAGGCAAACATAATATACCAAGTTAAAAGTATAAGAAGTAAATAACGGTTAAGTTGGGGTGTAACCAAACATTTTATATGTTAACATGGCATATGTTAACATTGCCGAAATAATAAACTAATTCATCAGCAATACTTACTAATGCAGGTAGAGCGGATATGGAACTCAAGTTACACAATGTTTCCCACAGCACAGTCCAGACGCACTGTCAGCACACGCGCCACCTAAATTAGCGAATTCGTGGAGTTTAATTATGTTTTGGCGGGTGCATTTAGTTAAGCTTTTAGATTAAGAACATTGTAAAAATCACTTTTAAAAATAAAGTCATAACGAGAAGGTCGTTCTTTCAATCAGTAGGAAAATCGTTAAGTTATACTTCGGCATGGTAGTGATTCATAAGATACTCGTATCCGTACGTATTTTAATTAAAGGGAGGAAGTGTAATAGGACTGAGTCGATTTAAAAAACCATTATTGAACCAGTCATTACAATTCTTTAAAAACTTTTAAAACAGCTCTTTCCAAGCATTGAAGGCGTCACAAAAAGCATTCTCCGGAATGTTTGTAGCCGAGGTGCATGCTACTTGGATGCCTCTGCCCTTTGGCCTTTTGAGGCAAGGAAACAAAAAACAGTCCGGGACCCCAATCTGGGCTGCAGGGCGACTGCGGAACCATTGGGAAGCCGGCTTTGGTTAGGTAGATGTTCACGAAAAAGGCGGTGTGAGCCGGAGCGTTGTCGTGGTGCAACTTCTAATCGGTTGAGATGTCTTGTCGTACCCGATTGACCATTTGTTTGAGTCTCTTGAAGACTTCCACGTAAAACTTGGAGTTGTTTGTGTTCTATGTTTAGTCAATATATGCTTTCATTCGAGTTTCGTTGTATACACTCTTAATCGATTGTAGCCAAAATGTATTATTTCATTTTTGACAAAGAATGAACAATTTAAGATCTTAAGGCTCATTGGGAGTAGACCACATGCTATGTGGCCCGCGCCGCACAACAGCATCATTAGTCTCTACGCCTGTGCACCCAAAACTCGTGCGAAAGCAACTCATGGTCCCAATGAGCTTTTCAATACCACGCTACTTCTGTACATTCGCTATCTGTTCCATGTGTTGGATCGAAATGCATCGAAACATTACATCCGACAAGTGCAATGCAGGCACGTAACTACGACATATCGAAAAGATAGTCGACTTTATCATGAATGAAGGCATATTCTAAAACAGCTAAGCTAAACAGCCGCTCAGATCTTGTGGGTCGTGCCGGCTTCAACAGTATATCATATGTATATCATGACCGCGATAATAGTGGCGGCCTACCCTGTATTCAGTCCAAAACCAAACAATAACGTCTAATCGATGGCGACATCGACCGCACGAATTCCTATCCAGTCAGGCGACATAGAGCATGAAATATTAAATATACAAGCATACACCCCGGTGATACATTTTTCTCAACATGATATCACTCGAACATCGGTGCGATTCTTTGTGGTGAGAATCGATTGGTCCTTGCGACTTTAACGCGTATCATGATCTTTGACATTCCTACCTGTCAAACGATCGTAGGGTAAGGAGTTAGTTCTGATGAATGACGACGCAACCCCACCCAGCTGATTACTCATCCTGGATGCAGCAAGACGCAGCTTAAGAAGATACAGACAAGTCAGATCATTGTATTCCGCTGCTGCGAAGGTACCGACAGATATTAAATACCACAGTGAAGCAGGGACTGACTGAGAACAGTTTGACCTTATTGCGGATGTGAGATACCTATCGCTAGAGAGGTGCAGCTAAGCTAAGGTCTGACATTATAATGCGGTGTTTGTCGTTCCTCAATAGCATTTAATTCAGATATGATATGGGGTTAAAAAATGGCTGGATTAAGGTGATAAAGAACAGCATGACTGGTGCCCTTTAAATAGCCGAGTCCTGAACGGGGCTTACGGATACCTGAAAGCTTCCGCAGTAAGACAGCGGCAGCTATGTGTATGTGAATCTGCTTTTTCGTAAATACTAATGCTCACAAAATAAAATGCTCAGTAATAAAAATAATAAAAAAAAAAAATTGATGCTTGTAGACATTTACATATGCAACTATGGCGTAGTCGACTGATATGCTTTCTTAATCATTATTCTATTAATTTATACTAAAGTTGCATTACGGAAAAGAATGGACTTATGATGGCAAGAGTTTAATATATTTTCGTTTATATTCGAATGAATGATTTTCTTCTATGAAATTGAATGAATTATTTATAATTAAACTCTAACTGCAACTGCAGTTAAGCCTACTTCTAGCTCCAGAAGGGCAACAGCACCAGAAACAACCGTAGTTAAGCCTTGAAATCAGAGTATAGCTACAAAGCAGAAAGTAAATTAGATGTCAAAAGTGAGGTTATTGCCAGTATATCTGGCGAAAAGTGAGCAAAACATTAACAATTGTCGCTTTTCGAAATATTTCTGCACCATTGTAAAATAGCTTCATGAACTCTAATACGAGTTTAAGTTATTAATTTTAGGACATCCATAATGGCTAGGACAAACCTTGATGCTTTTGTAATAAATGACTACAGTAACCAAGACACTACAGAGTATGTTGGAAGACGGTTGTAAGCAGGAACCGGTTAGTTTCGAGTTACAGGCTATACAACGATGACCAAGTATCACTGCAGCTGATAAAAGAGCTGGTAGAAAACAGTAAACAGCGCTTAAAGATCTAGACATCTTCGATTCTCTTGTGGAATTGATTGAACACATGGTTATAAGTACGTTCATTATTTCAACGCTGGGAGCTTCGACGTGTATAGACCTGTTCAAAGTGGTAAACTTCAAGGAGACGTGTTAACCCCCCTTCAATGGTACAAAGCTATCAATAGAAGAGAAGGCAATATACTTGGGTCTAATTTCAGTGTGAGAGTCCCAGTGGTTTCCCAATGGGCCTCCAAAAGGCATAGGTGGGTCGTCAGTTATCCAACCAACCTATTTACCTACCTGGAGTTGCCGCGAGAAATCAGTGTGACCTTGTCGCTATTTCCCTCTGGAAACTGTAGCAGATTAAAGAGTCTACCTATCCGAAATAGACCCCAACATACTAAACATATGTCTTGCGTGCAAAGACCTCGTTGCATGCCACACTAAATCCACCTTTAAAAAGTAGGCAGTATTTAGCCGTCATGTTAAGTCTTTACCGCGATTATTTGAGGACATTGTTCTAGCTTTTATGGGTTGATTTTTAACATAGGCTAGGTCCTCTAGGTAGCCTAAGAAAATCCGCTTGAAGGCGAGCTAAAGTGAGATGGCGAAACATCCCCTGCATAGGGTTGTGCGCTGGGTTTGGGACCCGCCATTTAAAAAAAACACTCCAATGAAAAAGCAACAACAGCCTCGAATGAGAGACCCCCCCTTTGATGACGACGATTTCAAACGAAATAAGGACTACGAATTGAGGGCATGCACCTGGAATGGGAAGGTTAGCTGCCCAGCTGGTTGATGTCCTCGTACAAATAAAGGCTGACATCACCGCCGTCCAAGAGTCCGAGTAGGTCCTTGTGGGATTTACTACAGAGGCCCTATAAAGGAGCGCAAGTTTGCTGTGGGATTCGTGGTGGGAGAGAGACTCCGTCACCGAGTACTATCATTCACTGCGGTAAATGAACGTCTAGCCACAATCCGCATCTAAGCGAGGTTCTTCCACATATCGCTGATTTGCGCCCACACCCCGACGGAAGAGAAGGACGATGTGACCAAAGATGCCTTTTATGAGTGCTTGGAGCGCACTTATGAGGGCTGCCCCCGCCTTTAAAAAGTAGGCACGATGTCAAAATCGTGATTGGCGACTTTAACGCTAGGGTGGGCAAAGGAGGTATCTTTGGCACTACGGTTAGTAAATTCAGCCTCCACGAGGAAACATCCCCAAATGAGTTGAGGCTGATCGACTTCGCCGGGGCCCGAAATATGGTTATCTGTAGTACTAGATTCCAGCATAAAAAAATTCATCAAGCTACCTGGCTGTCTGCGGATCGAAAAGCCAACAACTAGATCGATCATGTTGTGATAGACGGAAGACACGTATCCAGTGTTCTAAACGTGCGTGCGCTCCGAGGTCCTAACATCAACTCGGACCACTATCTTGTTGCAGCTAAGATTCGCACCCGCCTCTGTGCAGCAAAAAAGCACGCCAACAAACACAAGGAAGGTTCGACGTCGAGAGGCTGCAATCACAACAGACAGCCGAACGGTTTTCTACTCGGCTTGCACTCCTGCTCTCTGAGAGCACTCGTCAGCAACTCGGTATAAGGGAACTGTGGGACGGCATTTCAAACTCCTTACGTACAGCTGCAACCGAAACCATTGGTTTTCGGAAAGTGCAAAAGAACAGCTGGTACGACGAGGAGTGCCGTGTCGCAGCGGAGAGAAAACTGGCTGCATACCTCGCAAAGTTGCGATCGACCACTAGACGTGCGGGATGGGATAGATACCGAGAGTTGAAGAGGGTAGCGAGACGCATTTGCAGGCAGAAGAAGAAAGAGGCCGAAATGCGTGAGTACGAAGAGCTTGATAAGCTGGCCGACAGGGGTACAACTCGAAAATTCTTCGAAAAAATCCGGCGGCTTACAGAAAGTTTCAATACCGAAGCATACTCTTGTAGAACCCCCAAAGGTGATCTAGTCACCGATGCCCAGAGCATACTTAGATTATGGAGGGAACACTTTTCCAGCCTGCTGAATGGCAGTGAACGTACAACACCAGGAGAAAGCGAATCCGATTCCCCAATCGATGACGATGTAGAAGACGTTCCATTACCCGACCATGAAGAAGTTCGAATAGCAATTGCCCGCCTGAAGAACAAAGCGGCAGGGGCCGACGGATTGCCGGCCGAGCTATTCAAACACGGCGGCGAAGAACTGATAAGGAGCATGCATCAGCTTCTTTGTAAAATATGGTCGGACGAAAGTATGCCCAACGATTGGAATTTAAGTGTGTTATGCCCAATCCATAAAAAAGGAGACCCCACAATCTGCGCCAACTACCGTGGGATTAGCCTTCTCAACATCGCATATAAGGTTCTATCGAGCGTATTGTGTGAAAGATTAAAGCCCACCGTCAACAAACTGATTGGACCTTATCAGTGTGGCTTTAGACCTGGAAATTCAACAACCGACCAGATATTCACCATGCGCCAAATCTTGGAAAAGACCGGTGAAAGGGGAATCGACACACACCACCTCTTCGTCGATTTCAAAGCTGTTTTCGACAGCACGAAAAGGAGCTGCCTTTATGCCGCGATGTCTGAATTTGTTATCCCCGCAAAACTAATACGGCTGTGTAAGCTGACTTTGAGCAACACGAAAAGCTCCGTACCAAACGAGGTTTCAGACAAGGCGATTCCCTATCGTGCGACTTTTGCAACCTGCTTCTGGAGAAAATAGTTCGAGCTGCAGAACTAAATAGAGAAGGTACCATCTTCTATAAGAGTGTACAGCTGCTGGCGTATGCCGATGATATTGATATTATCGGCCTTAACACCCGCGCCGTTAGTTCTGCTTTCTCCAGGCCAGACAAGGAAGCACAGAAAATACGTTTGGCAGTGAACGAGGACAAGACGAAATATCTCCTGTCATCAAACAAACAGTCGTCGCACTCGCGACTTGGCACTCACGACACTGTTGAAAGTCATAACTTTGAAGTTGTAGATAATTTCGTCTATTTAGGAACCAGCGTAAACACCACCAACAATGTCAGCCAAGAAATCCAACGCAGAATAACTCTTGCCAACAGGTGCTACTTCGGACTGAGTAGGCAATTGAGAAGCAAAGTCCTCTCTCGACAAACAAAAACCAAACTCTATAAGTCACTCATAATTCCCGTCCTGCTATATGGTGCGGAGGCTTGGACGATGTCTACAACGGATGAGTCGACGTTGCGAGTTTTCGAGAGAAAAGTTCTGCGAAAGATTTATGGTCCTTTGCGCGTTGGCCACGGCGAATATCGCATTCGATGGAACGATGAGCTGTACGAGATATACGACGACATTGACATAGTTCAGCGAATTAAAAGACAGCGGCTACGCTGGCTAGGTTATGTTGTCCGGATGGACGAAAACACTCCAGCTCTGAAAGTACTCGACGCAGTACCCGCCGGGGGAAGCAGAGGAAGAGGAAGACCTCCACTCCGTTGGAAGGACTAAGTGGAGAAGGACCTGGCTTTGCTTGAAATATCCAATTGGCGCCACGTAGCGAAAAGAAGAAACGACTGGCGCGCTGTTGTTAACTCGGCTATAATCGCGTAAGCGGTGTCTACGCCAATTAAGAAGAAGTTCCAAAATTAACGCAAGATTGGAATTAAATGTTAAACACAGTTTTTTATGTAATTTTTTAAGTAGGCTAATTCATGGAATAACATATCGCGCCTAAATGGCTTCCATACACATACACGTACTCATATGTATTCTTTCAAAAATGGAGCTGTAAACCTTCTCCTTTAAAGCAAGCGTGGTTGTGATCACCAAAACGACAGAGTACACGACGTGGAAATGTCTCATGTAGTAATTGAAGTGTTTTACAGGCTGTATGAAATATGGCACCGTCTTGTAGAAAACACATATTGGCCACATCAATATCAACCAAATTCGACAAACAGAACTCGGTTATCATGTCGCGATATCGAGCATCAGATCAGACACTGCTTGACCAGCCTCACTTCCATTGTTTCGACATTGTCATTTGAACTACTTACATTTAGACGACCAATGTGTAGGGCGTCTAAAACGGAACCTATCTCCCGGAAATTTTCAATAAATCTCCTTACAGCTGACGAAGTTAAAACACTATTCGGATCATATTTTATATGAAATTTTCGAACTTCCGGCTTACTTCATACTGTGGAAACACATCATCTCCAATTTATGTTCGTTAACACTGTTAGCATTCGATATATAAATATTTTGTGCGCATATTTTTACCAAAGACGGTTTGCCGCATTTGTTTTGATCTTTAACTAAATCTTTGATCAGCTTTTGCAGTGTTGATATATGTATGTACACTGTTTAATCCATTGGATAAGGTACTTACATATTGTTTCAGAGGCCATTCAATTTTCAAGTTGTTTCCTTCCACCACATTTGCATAACTTCCGTGGACATCTTTATTCTTAAAATTACTATGTTTTTATTTCTAGTCATTGATTTCAATAATTTTACTATGAAAAATATTTATAATTTGTTTACATAGTAATTGAAACTAGAGCGAGAACTTTGATATACAGTGATGAAAAGTCTTTATTTACAGAGTGATGAAAGCAGAGTGATTTTCTCAAATTACTACATTGTTTTGTTAAATCGTCCTTCTTAAAGGTACACTTGGATGTGTTGGATTAAAAGTTGATTTTTTTTTTAGTTTGAATGTTTAAGTTTGCCGATTATTGAAGATGATGGCACAGAGCGATTTGTAGTTTAAAATAGTAGAACACGAAGTACGAAAAAGAGATCAAATTTAATTTAAATGTTAATTCAAATATTTTTTAATGCATTATTTGCAACCCTGATTGGCAGTTAGTGCATTATGCCGGACAATTTCTTTCATGTGGATTTTCAACAGTATTACCTCGGTGGGTCAGATATTTTCAATTGTATATTATGTTGGTATGCATTTGGTATCATTTCACTTTTAAACAATGGATATTGTCCTTTATTTCCATTTTGATAATATTTACTACAGTTCTTACCGACACTCTTCTAGAGCTAAAGAAGTCTTTATTAGAGTCTACAGCTGAATCTATACCTCTTATGCCAACAACCAATGCCTAAGACCTCTTCACTTGATAAAAAATAATAACTGTGTTTATTATTGTTATTTTTTAATATTCACGTTTTTTTATAATCTACTATATTTTTATTAAAATGGCAATAACTAAATTTGCTGCCAAAAACACTGATGCTGAAGTACATCGTAAAATATTTGATGTACTAAAGGTGAGATTAGTTGAATCGAAAAAGAAGAACTAATGAATGATATATTTATAGGCTCCTAGGTTCTCCTATCGAGAGATTATTACTAAATTATTCTAGTTTTTTTACACCAGTACGTAAGATGGAGGAAATCTGGACCCATGAGGGCGAAGAATTTTATTTTGAAATGCTTCATTAAGTTTAAAATTGAAATCAGCTGAGCTGTCCCAGATTTGATTTCTATACGAAGAGATCGGTCTGAGCATTGCTTTACAAAGTGAGTTCCAAAGTAAACAGGAATTTTTTAAACTAGCGCCCCCTGGTGGCGCCATCTATATGTCAACTGGTGCGTTAGAATCTGCTATCTTCATCGATTGTCCAGTGAGAACTTCATGACATTTGATTATCGCATTTTGACTGAACATTTGGATTTACGAAAGGTATGTGCACGGTTTGTTCCGCACAAATTGACTGACGACCAAAAATTGCTCAGAATCCAACATTCGAAGGACATCACTAAATAGGTCAAAAAGGACAAAAACTTTCATTACAATATTGTGACTGGCGACGAGACGTGGTATTTCCAATATGATCCCGAAACGAAACGCCAGAGTGCTGAATGGAAGGCACCGGACGAGCCGAAACCCAAAAAATCGCGCATGGAAAAGTCAAAAATGAAGACAATGCTGATTTGTTTTTATGATTCCAAAAGTATTGTCCACAAAGAATTTGTTCCACCCGTTAATGAGGTATTCTACCTTGGAGTTTTGAAGCGTTTGGTGCGCCGTATTCGACGTGTTCGGCCCGAATATCGCGAAGATGAAAGTTAGCGTTTGTTGCACAATAATGCGCCGTCTCATCGATCGACGTTTGTGATCGATTATTTGATCAAAAATCACATTTTAACCATTAACCACTCCCCGTATTCACCCAAGAGACTTCTTCCTTTTCGAAAAAATGCGCCGGCATACTGGCATCATACCGGCCAACGAGCTAAGACACTCGTTCGACATGCTTTTGGACCGTGCAAAAAGCTGTATTGAAGCATAAGGAGACTATTTTGAATAAAATAAATTGATTTTGCCGAAAAAACTTTTTTTGCAGTTTTTTTTAAGTTTTCTTTGGAACAAACATTGTATATATGAGTAGCTTGTTCTTCAAACTGAGATGTGATCGTGACTTTAGGAGCTGCGCAAGCCGTAACCTGAGTTAGGTTTTCGTCAATTTCACGTGGTATTTTCATGCACGTCTCTCATCAATTCTAATCCCAGATATTTTATATATATTAGGATGTTTTTTTTTAACTATTATTTTTTTTCAGTCCCATCACGAAATTTCCTTGGAAATACCCTAAAAAAATTCCCTGAACATTTGAGCCCTTAACATAAACATTAAGAACTGGACCAAGGCGTGTAAAAATTTTCCATTGAAAATACACGACAATCGTGATTTTTTATCTTCAAATTTGTATAGCTTAGAGGAATTTTTTTGTATATATCTCGTAAAAGACTAGAGCTATGGAAATTTTTAATTAAGTCTATATGAAATTTTCATAGCTTTTTTATTACATACCATCTATGAAAATTCTATAAAGCAATACTTAAAAAGCCGAATATCTCGAGGATCTCGAATTTAAGGATAAAAAATCACGATTGTCGTGTATTTTCAATGGAAAATTTTTACATGCCTTGGTCCAGTCCTTAATGTTAATATTAAGGGCTCAAATTTTACGGAAATAGGGTATTTCCAAGGAAATTTCATGATGGGATTGAAAAAAAAGAATAGTTAAAAAAAAACACCCTAATATACATATATATAGGTACAAAAAAATTTACAACTTCCATAAAACTTTTATCTTTTCATGCTTTTATTGTGGTTTGTGTGACATTATGTAAAAATTCTTCGAGTCCACAATGGCATAAAGTTTAGACACAATAGCAATAGAACTACAGTCACGCAAATATATTGAAAGAGATTTGTATTTCCGACTGTGAAACGTCCGGGTTGAAATTGTTTGGAATTTCTCCATGTTTTTATTGGTCTTTATATGTTGATTATTGAATACTCTTTCACTTTAAAATGTAAAATTTTCAAGTTCAAGAAGTGCGCATATTTTAGTTAGATATACATAGTTACTTACTGGAAATACCGACTAAGCTTCAGTTACTTTTTCTTGAATTTTGTTTTTATCCGCTGGATTCATAAACTGTTCTCCGTAAGATCCGATCAGGCAGTAAACTGCAATATTATTATCTAATGCCTGTTTTCAGTTAAAACAGTGGTGCTCTTCAGCGTTAGTCCTTGTTTGGACTCTCCGAAAAATTGCTCATCAAAATACGTTTCTGCGCCCCACTACGTCTGATTGGATCGATACTCACTTAAATTTTGTAGCAAAGAGTGTCAAGGGATCAAAGTTTATCACATCCTATAAAATTTGAACGTATTTGAGCAATGCTATAATTACTGCAAGACATGCAGCGACGTTATGATCCTACGAAGAAAGCCGGAATACAATTATGTGCCCATCTCCCGGAACCAGGACTCATCAATAGATTTTACTCATCTCATTTTTTCCATCAAATATATATAATTGGGGTACTCATAACGTGTCATAAAGCATCGTAAAATCATAAATTTTTATACCAGTTTAAAAAATTTGTTGCTGAATTGCATACTAAAATAAATTTACGCAAATACAACTCTGAACGCTATGTTTTCTGATCGTTATAACTTACAAGCAGGGGCGTCGCGAGGGCGGGGCGTGTGGGGGGTGTGACACCCCCCCATCTATGAACGAGTCGGCATTTTCGGCCGTTTTAATATCATAACTAAAAATTTGAAAGTTCATTTCGGCAATTCCAGTAAGAGTTGCCAAGTACCCGGAAATTTGTTGTCCAAACTTATTGAATATTTTTAAGATTTTCATCAAAATATATTATTGCACATTAATTTTTACGTCATATCCATTGCGAATTCACTAGCCGGCATTTATGAAAATTCTAACTTCAGTAAAACGCAATAAATAGCTCTATAATTGCGGAAGCAAGCTTAAAAAGACACCTTTTCGTAATTTCCACGAGGATTATTAAAACACTACAATATTCGAATAACAGTGGTTGAATATATTATAAATTAACGCATTGCTAGCGAGTTCAGTTGCATTTGCTGAAAAGTGTCAGATCAACCCTGAAAATGACTTTTCGAAACACCACAGAACACGCCGTGATCCGAAGAAATATGACGATAATCCAGCAACTGCTTGTAATTTTGCTTTCCAGACATTTTATAGAAAAGAATTCAAAATTGTCCTCGAAAATTTCACAAATTGTATTCAAGATAATTTGCAAGAAACTATGTCAACCTTCAAACCCATTCAAGAGAAGTTCAGGATTCCAGCTAACAGAAGTAATATTACAATAGAATCTATACAATTTGTTGTGCAATTGGAACCTAAGTTCTTCAGTGAAGATCTAGATTGTATTTTTGCTGAAACAAAAATTCTTTTTGATTAATGTAAAGAGTGTAAATCTTTCGATGACATTTCTATACTAGTAGCGTACAAATTGAGAAAGGTCATTCCTTCTGCGTACAAAATTGTTCATTACATAATGACTGCTCCTGTCACGTCAGCTTCATGTGAACGTTCTTTTAGTAAATTGAAATTTGTTTTCAACGATTTGCGTACAGCAATGGGGGATGAACGTTTGAATTCTTTGATGCTGCTTTCTTCTTCAAAGGATAAAGTAGACGAAATCGATCTGCGCGATGTTGTTGGAAAATGGTCAATGTTGAAACATCGCAGAGTGATAATATAACTCAGAAATTTATATTTTTTGCAATTCAATTTCTTAAGAAAATCTTGTTTTTTCCCGCGTAACACGTCGCTGAACAATATATGTATTTTATATTAAGAGAAACATATTAAATGATGATTATACTAATATGTACAATACTTATTTGAGAATAAAATAATGAATTATGCTATTATGTTGTCAAACTTCTCCGTAATACCTTATCAGAAATGAAGATATCCTTATTTTATATATATTTATAAACATATACATTAAATCGCCAAATTCTTGAAATGAGTCGGCAAATCAAAGGGACTCACCCCCCATGATCTGGATCCTCGCGACGCCCCTGCTTACAAGTATAACTTTATGAGACTATGTGAAACCCCTAAATATATTTTGGATACATATACAGACATTTATCGTTGGACAAAGTTGCACATATTTCTTGTCCAAAGAGAGCAGTTGGCAGTTGATATCTGAAGTAATCGCTTTGAAGAAGAATAACTTTGTTCACACATAAATTAAAATGGATTCATAAATCCATTAAATCATTTGAATTTCTACCGTCACACCACTCATTACAATAATTTACTATTTCTCTTTATCTTTTAATGATAATGCATATGAAAACAAGGAACCATCCTTGCTTAGATGAAACCTATAGTTCTAATACGGATCAGCTGCTGCGTGTTGAAGTGTTTAACGGCAGAAACAAAAATAACATTTATAAAAAATAATTGTAATTAAAGAAAGGAGTTCTTTCTCGTACTTACATTTGACAATTACGAAATTCTACATCTCTAATGATAAGTTTATATTTATTACTAAATTCAATACTATTTTTTATAATTTCAAATTAAAAACATTACCTGAGTGTACGGAAGGAAATATCGATAAAGTGACGAAGAATGTGAAAAACACATTGTATAGTTGTAAAGAAGTATTTTTAAAAATTAACCAATATGGTACAACGCACACCTTAGTATCATCTGATTCCTCCTCTGGCTTTCTAGAAAGTTGATTATAACGGTAAAATTTCTGGAAATAATATAGAAATTATAAATATTATGAACGAAAAGAAACATAAATTAATTTCAATACCTTGTATCAAACCTAGATAAAATAAGTAAGGAAGGGTATAGCCGAACATTTCGTACTCTTGCAACTTGCAAGGATTAATGCCGGGGTAAAACCTTCATTTACATAAGCCTTTGTAGTTACATGGGGTCTAGGGCATATTTTATTATTTCCAAGCAAGCACACTCCCTTAAATTGATTAAGATAACTCACATATGTATTAGCCGAAATATGCGTAATAAAGTCGGCCAGAACTTGGAAAATCTTTATATTAGGTATATATGCATTTTTTGTACAAAGTTTTATCACGCTATTTAATAAATTGCTTTTTAATTTGTATGTTTGAAAGCCAAGGAATCAAATGAAATTTAAAATAGTGTTATATGGGAAGTAGGCATGTTTGTATCTCGACTTAGCTCAGGACCTTAAGAATGTCAAGATAATATAATGACCCAAATATGGTCGATATCGGTCGAGCAAGTCCTGAGATATGTATTATCACCGAAGTGTGGGCGGGGACTCTGACTCCTATAAAGTCGCTTTTATGTGTAAAATTTAATGTCTCTGGCGTATTTAGTTATTGATGTATCGCGCTTTTAGTAATTTAACAGGACCTTTATACGGAGAGCAGAGGTACCCATGCTACTGATATACATGTGCCACATTACATTTTTATATCTTAATTTACTTCTTAGTTATGACACTTATTAGGTTTTCGCTTGTTGCCATGACAGTGGTCCGATTAGCTCATCTACGAACTCATCCTCACTTTTTTATCAAGAAAAACTTGTGCCAAGTTTCATCAAGATATCTCAATTTGTACTCAAGTTACAGCCACTCGAATTTCAACTCGTCTCAACATTTATATATAACCGTATATTAAGGCGATACAAACAACATATATGTATAATAACACCCAAATAAAACTTGCGATTTTGTAGCCAATGATAAGACGTTGACCGGACACTCCAAGTTGTAACATATAGAATAGGAATAAAGAACACGGTGAAGAGTTACTAAGTGTAAACTAATCTAATGTGCGAACTAAAAATAATTGAGGACTGGATTAGTAATCAATGAAACAACAATGACGGAAGGAACAGAAAACAGAAGCTGTACCAGTGGATATAGTAGAGCAACTGACAAGAAGAGTGCAGCAACTGAAGCAGTAGAGAATTACCGACAATTCATTTTTCAAAAGGGTAGAATATTTATTGTCAACAATATAAGACGAGCAGACAAGAAAGAAAACAATTTGTGCTTTATTTTATACCAACACATTGTCAATCGGAAAATGCAGATAAACATTCCATAGACGACAGTTGAAATCAACATTATACAACAATGTACTGAAGAATGTCAAATTTGAGAGCAAAAACTATTAAATATAAAGTTACGAGTTAAGCGTTTATTATGAAGAAAATAGTAGTTGTGTAGATTTAAATAACACCGATAAGTTGTTGGTTGATGTAATGGAAGAAATTACCAAGGATAAAATTCTAACACTGATGACAAGAATAGCTGAGATACGACGAAAGGAGAGACAGTCACCCGGATTTGAACTCAACAACCGTTGGGTGAACAAAACTATTATATTTTGTCACAACATATTGCAAAAGTATAAAAATACATTGCTCTAATCGATACAGGCTTTAGTTTAATTAGTAGCGAATTAAATGATTTTACAGGAATTAAATTAAAACACCCAATAATATTCAGTACAATAAAAAATAAAAAACATACAGTAGTATGACTTTGTAATAGATATAAAAATAAATATATGGTAGAAGAAGGAAGATTAACATTGAATGAAAGGTGGCTAAATGAGTCTCAGACCCCCCTCACAATATTACACTCCCACACCACACACATTACATACACCACATCATCATTCCACACCACATCTTCATTCCACACCACACGCACACAACATCATATTCAACACACATGAGGACACCACACAAAAAGGAACAAAAGGGACTGACGGACAAGGCACCACTTTGATTTCGACCGCGAACTCGGACAGTCAACTTACGTTCCTCCGTGTCATTTTTTACTTTCGTTGCGCATCTTGGCTTTATACTGCGAGGTAAGTGGCGCAAGTTTCTTGCCAGCAATATCTAAAAGGTAATCTCAATTCTTAAATAGTCTTTCCGAATTTAAATAAAACTGCACATTAAAGAGAACTAAAATTTAATAAAATATAAGCGATTTAATTAAGTAGGTATTATAGTGTAACAATTTTAAAATGTCTAAAAAAATTTTCTTACATACTATTGTCACAGTTTAGAAATTCTCGCACTAAGAGGATCTTTCAAACTTCAACTCTTTTTAAAGTTATAGTTGTTTTAGTGTCCACTAAAAACATTTTTCTTGAAACTGCCTTTTACAAAACAATAACGATTTCTCAGGTTCTACTGGACCGATTTCCCTGAAATCTAAGATAGTCTCTTTTATAGACTTGTCTATGTCCGGAACTAACCAAAATTTTATTTTTTACTATTTTAAAATCCGGATCATGATTTTAAGCTATTGGAGCCAGACTAGAAGTCACTGCGAGCATGATATCATAATCTACCTTTCAAACGAAGCTTAATCCAAGCAGTCAAAGAGGAACTAAAAACATCGTTTACATTTCCCAGTAGAGAAGAAAAAAAGCAATTTTTTTAAATTTCAATACATTGATTTTGTATTAAAACCAAGGCGTCCGGATGAAACTTGGTATACGTGTTTCTTTGGTGGACGAATTCGAACCAATACTACATCTATAAAATACCGTTAAGCGGAAGCCAAATCACAAATTAATATATGAAACTGTAATTTCGTACAAGGAAGCGCTGTGGATTAAAAATATGTAAGTGAACATGCCTCCGTCCTTTGCTAGGTTTAATCTGCATATCTCACAAACCACTAAACTATCTCAACCAAACTTGCTTAGAAAGTATTCGCCTAGCATCTCTTTACATGAAAATAGGTTATTAAAATTCAGAAAAAATCTTGTCCTCATAATGTGTGCCATTGGGTCAAAAATAGATCAAATCGGTTTAATCAATCTCTTAGAGCCCATTTATCAAATATAAATTTTTGAAACTTCCGGTTGACTTTATACCGTTTACACTTTACATATGAGATACCATACATTAATTAAGAAAGAGATCCTCTAGTTTTGCGGGGATACCAAATTCAAACATTGCGGCATAAAGGCAGCTCCTTTTGGTGCATGGTGAATATGTGGTCGGTTATTAATTTTCCAGGCCTAAAGCCACACTGATAAAGGCCAATCAGTTTCAAGGTAATTAGGTAGTGCATATAGTATGCTTTCATCCAACCATATTCTACAAACAAGCTGATACAACCTCCTTATCAGTTCTTCGCCGCCGTGTTTGAATAGCCCGGCCTGCAATCCATCGGCCCCCGCCGCTTTGTTGTTCTTCAGATGAATAATTGCTTTTCGAACTTCTTCATGGTAGGGCAATGGAACGTCTGCTCCATCGTCATCGATTGGGGAATCGGGTTCGCCTTCTCCTGGCGTTGTTCACTGCCATTCAGCAGGCTGGAGAAGTGTTCCTTCCATAATTTAAGTATGCTCTGAGTATCGGTCACTAGATCACCTTTGGGGGTTCTACAAGAGTATGCTCCGGTCTTGAAATCTTCAGTTAGCCGCCGCATCTTTTCGTAGAATTTTCGAGCATTACCCCTGTCGGCCAGCTTATCAAGCTTTTCATACTCACGCATTTCGGCCTCTTTCTTTTTGTATCTGCAAATGCGTCTCGCTTCCCTCTTCAACTCTCGGTATCTATCCCATCCCGCAAGTGTTGTGGTCGATCGTAACGGGTCGAGGTAGGCAGCCTGTTTTCTCTCCGCTGCAACACGGCACTCCTCGTCGTACCAGCTGTTCTTTTGCATTTTCCGAAAACCAATGGTTTCGGTTGCAGCTGTACGTAAGGAGCTTGAAATGCCGTCCCACAGTTCCCTTATACCGAGTTGCTGATGAGTGCCCTCAGAGAGCAGGAATGCACATCGAGTCGAAAATCGTTCGACTGTCTGTTGTGATTGCAGCTTCTCGCCGTCAGACCTTTCTCGTGTTTTTTGAAGTACGGTTTTTGCTGCAGAGAAGCAGGTGAGTCGCTGCAACAAGATAGTGGTCCGAGTAGAGACTGCTGGGTAGCTTGATAAATATTCTTATGCTGGTATCTAGTACTACAGACAACCATATTTCGGGCCCCGGCGAAGTCGATCAGCCTCAACGTATTTGGGGATGTTTCATCGGAGGCTGAATTTACCGACAGTTGTGTCAAATATACCTTCTTTACCCACTGTGGGCGTAAATCAGCGATATGTTGAAGAAATTCGCTTATATGCGGATTGTGTCTAGATGCTCATCCACCGGGGTGAATGGCAGAATTCGGCGACGGAGTCTCTCTTTCACTACGAATCCCAAATCGAATTTGCGCTTCTTTATATGACCATTGTAGTAAATGCCACAAGGACCTACTCACTTCAGTCATTGCCTCGTCCATCGCACTTCTTGGACGGCGGAGATGTCAGCTTTTATTTTCTAGAGGACATCAACCAGCTGGGCAGCGGCACCTTCCCAATTAAAGGACTGGGCATTCCAAGTGCATGCCCTGCAATCAAAGTCCTAAGGAGGGATGATTCACTTCTCACTTTAGCTCGCCTTCAAAAGGATTTTCTTTGTCTACCCAGAGGATACTTGGTCTAGGACCGGAAGTCGTGAGCTGCGTGAGCCATATGTAAAAGATTCGCTTCTGGCCATTTCCAAATGAATGACAATCAGAGAAACTATCCTCACTTGCGTAAATTTCTACACATGACTCCATCCCATACGTATATAACTTGCGTTTTAAGTGTCAGTATGTTTGTGTATTGGTGCGAAAATGAGCTTCGAACAAAAAGCCAACACTAAATTTTGTTTTAAGATTGGTAAAACTTTTACCAAAACGTTTCAATTGATAAAAAAAAAAGTTGATGGCAATAATTGTATATTCGGTAGCAGATTGCAAGAGTGGATTCAACGTTTTCAAAGTGGTCGCGAGGTCATAAATGACGATCGACATGTGGGCCAATCAAAATCCGTTATCACCGGAAATTCCATCGAAACTGTGCGTGAATTCATCAAAAATCAGCCGAAATCATCATTGAAATTCATGGAAATGGAATTGAACACCTCTAAAACATCGATTTATCTCATTTTGAACGAACATTTGGGCTTTCGAAAGGTGTTTGGAGCGCCGTATTCGATGTGTTCGGCCCGAATATAGCGAAGATGAAAGTTGGCGTTTGTTAACCACTCCCCGTATTCACCTGATATGGCACTGTGCGACTTCTTTCTTTTCGGGAAAATGCATTTGCCAATGAAAGGAAAGCGTTATGCAGACGTACGGACCATTCAAAACGCTTGCACCGGCATACTGGCGGCCATACCGGCCAACGAGCTAAATCACTCGTTCGGCATGCTTTTCGACCGTGCAAAAAGCTGTATTGAAGCATAAGGAGACTATCTTGAATAAAATAAATTGATTTTGCCGAAAACACCATTTGTTCTGTTTTTTTTTAATCCTCTTTACCGTGGAACTCACCTTGCACTTAAATATAAAATAGTTCGTATACTTCGAATGTAAAACGTAGTTTAATTTAAAATGTAAATATTATAATTTTATTACGTAATTATTTCCGTTAATATAAATTGTAAAAATGTACTCGGAAATTGTAAATAAAATGCAATATATTTAATTATTCATCAATATTTATTTTGACGCCTTCAAAGTATCCTCTTTAGATGTAATACACTTACAGTGAATCAATTAAGTTTACATATATAACGCAAGCGAATGGAAAACATTTAAACATCACTACGCGGTCATAAACCCAGCCAGAAATCGAATAATCTACTCGTCAACAGTTGCAACTAGCGCAATGAAGACATATACTCGATTAAGGATTGGACACACTATCATAACACACGCCCACCTACTATCGGGTAAAAGCCCATCCATTTGCCCCCTTTGCGATAACACCGCTTCTATCAAACACTTACTCACACTCTGTCCTATGCTTCACTCAACAGCCCACAACTCTGGCAACATTGATCTCATAAAACTACTAAGTGAACCTTCAGAAAAAAACGTTATGATTGTATATAGATTCTTAAAAACCAACGATTTGTTAAAACATATTTAAGCAACTTACATCTTTACTAACCCTTAGCAAATAGAATTTTTTCACCTAGTTATAATTACAAGGCGGCTGAAGGCCTCGTAGCCAGTGCTGCGTTTATGTATTTATATAATAAAACTCTTTTTTTGTTATATGAATTATTATAAATAAATAAATCAGTCACCGACTAAACCTCGTACTAAGCAGTTGAGTTAGCGTCTTTCTCTGAGTTTATAGCTATTCATATAGCTCTCTTTTGGTGTTCTTTTTTTTGCACTACGGTCTGCTTACTTAAGTAACGCGATTAATACTTATTTTAAGTGAGAAATATAATCCAATACTTATATCAGTGTATTATAATTTTTCCACTATGCCCCGGCGGGCTTCCAGTTCGGGGACAACAGGTTTGCTGCGCTGGCCCAGGGTCCCCAACCAAAACGTAAAAAATCGTATCAAAAATTTCAAGATGCTTTTCCTGACTTACCGCCAATAAAAAGTGATGACCCAAAGTATATTGTGATTAAATCCGACGAGAATTCTACACCCCTTTCGAAGGTTTCTTGTTTTCGTGTTTACAATGCCTTACTTACCGTGAGCAAAGATATAAACAAAATATTACTGCTAGTGAAAAATAAACAAGTAGCAGAAAAGTTTATAAAAACGAAATGTCTTTTCAACATTGGCGCTGTTAGCGCTAGCTATCATCAACATCTTAATTGTAACAAAGGCACCATTTATGCACCGTTTTTAAACGATGTGCCTGAAAGCAAAATAATAGAAGGACTGAGTTCTTACGAAGTTTCCGCGGTTTATAAGTTCACTCGCAAAGTTGAAGGTGTTATAAAGCCTACTGGTGTTATGCTAATATCATTCAACAGTTATTTCCTTACAAACAAAATAAACATCGCATGGAGGATGACCTCTGTGCGACCGTACGTGCCTAATCCAATGCGCTGCAGGTCATGCCAAAAATTGAATCATACGCAAAAACATTGTAAAGGTTCCCCAACATGCGAAATTTGCAATTTCCCTTCTCCACACGATAATGACTGCATCCGAGTCATGCGTGCGAATTGTTCTGGCGAGCATCGTTCTTCTGACTATACGTGTCCAAAGTATATGCAAACCAAAGAAATTTTAAAAATAAAGACACTACTTTTCAACAGCCTCTCTCATTTCTAACTTAAACAACTCCTTAAACTCGCTTAATAAATATACTGACTTCAACAACTCTACTACCAACACTACCGTACAGTCTAATCCACCTAATCACGAAAATCTCTTTCCAACAACAAGCAATTCCAACGATAATCAATACTCTACTCAACATACTGAACAAATAGAAATTGACTCTGAATAAATACGCTTAGCTTTTACTCTCTTTTGAACTAGTACTCAATTGGTGACACTCAGCTTCAACTGACTGCTCATACGAGTTGATATTCTAGCTCTCTTCTGTTTCCCTTTTTTTTTTTCCTACATAGATCTTATGATTCCATTACTGCAATGGAATTTAAACGGCTACACTAATAATTACAATGAGCTTCAATTATTAATACAAGATCATGCCCCAGCTATTATACTCTTAAATGAAACTCACATCTCTTTCAACTTGTCGGCTTTTACTCCTAAGCAGTACATTGGCATGTTTCACAATCTTCCACATATTAGCACAGGTAAAAGAGGTATTACGATTCTCATAAGAAGAGATATTCCACACAAAATTAATGCCATTCAATCCAACTTGCTGGCTATGTCGATCGAAATTATCTTAGTTAAAAAAATCACCATTATCTGCACCGATATTGCACCAGATGAACATTTTACCAGTACAGACATCCTGCAATTAATCAACCAAGCTTCTACTCCGTTAATTTTCGCTGGTGATTTTAATGCATGGAGTCCACTATGGGGCTCTCCAATAGCCAACAAGAGGGGCAAATGCATTGAAGACGCTTTACTTTCCTCTAACTTAATATGTTTGAATTACGGATCCGCGACACACTTTTCCACTCACTCCACTTTTTCCCATGTAGATCTTACAATGTGCACCGACACACTTGCCACAGAGTGCGAATGGAGTATACTCGATCACCTGCATGGAAGCGATCACTTCCCCATTGTATTAAATTGCACCTAGGTTCAACAACTAAAAACCACAAAATAAATAAGGTATTCAAAACTGATTACGCTGATTGGGAGAAGTTTCAGACACATTGCGAGATAAATGGCAATAATAGCCCAATATCTGACAACCCTAACCAAGAAAGTGCGAGGTTAACAAAAATTATCCGTTCAGCAGCGAATGTTAGCATTCCTCATACAAAGCCAACAGCAAGTTCAAAGAGTGTTCCTTGGTGGAATAAAGAAATCGCTGAATTGCGGGCAAAAAAACAGACAGCTTGGTATGAATACAAACGCGCTCGATCACTAGTCAACTTAATATCTTTCAGGAAAGCCAATGCTCTTTTCCGTCGTTCCGCGAAACAGGCCAAGCGTAAATGTTTTCAGGATTTCACAAGCAAAATAAATCCTTCGTCTAGTCCTAAGTTAATATGGAACGCTTTAAAAAAACTTTCTGGAGCGCCTAGAAATCTAACCATTCAATGCGTAAAGGGGCCAACAGGTTTGGTAACCAATCC
This sequence comes from Bactrocera neohumeralis, assembly GCF_024586455.1. Taxonomy (NCBI): domain Eukaryota; kingdom Metazoa; phylum Arthropoda; class Insecta; order Diptera; family Tephritidae; genus Bactrocera; species Bactrocera neohumeralis. The sequence goes on from NW_026089622.1 coordinate 17,994,057, forward strand.
ATCCGATATTTCCAAGTTATTTGCAAACCACTATTCTGAAACAAGCTCAGATATTTCATTCAGCACACAGTTTCAAACCTCTAAAAACACCACACTGTCCGACACTTCCTACTCTGTCTCCCCTCTGTCTTTTTCTGCTAAACAAATAGAAACCAGCATTTCACTGTCTGAAGGGGAAGTCCCCGGGGCAAGATAAAATTTCTTATCCAATTATCAGACATATGCCAAAAAGTCTCAAGCTCCGATTGGTAAAGCTTTATAACAAAATTTTCAATACTGGTGTCTACCCCCAATTTTGGAAATCGTCCTGTGTTATACCAATACTTAAACCACACAAATCCTCCGATGAACTTGCTAACTATAGGCCGATTTCCCTCCTTCCATGTATGGGCAAAATTTTGGAAAAGATCGTGGCTAACCGCTTGATGTGGTATGCTCAGCGAAACAAGTTCATATCACCGAATCAAGTCGCCTACAAAAAATGTCAAGGCACGTTGGATGCTTTAATCCAACTAGACTACTTCATTACTAACGCTTTGTCCAGCAAAAACCACGTGTCCGTACTATCTCTGGACTTTCACAGAGCTTTCGACAAAATTGGAGCCCATATTATTATTCGACAACTTAGAAAATGGAAAATAGGCCAGAATATGATACGTTTTATTACTAACTTTCTCACAAACAGAAAACTCAAAATCAACGTAAATGGTTTCTTTCTTCAACACTCCCGCTTTCTAATGGTACGCCGCAAGGCTCACCTCTTTCAGCCCTCCTTTTTTTATCATTGCTTTCGATGATATTAGTAGAATGACAAAAAATTACATAGGAGTTGAGCACCAGATCTATGCCGACGATGTCCTAATCTACACAAAAGTCTCTGACGTTAATTTAGCTCAATCCTTATTTACTAATATACTCGCCAGAATTGAGACTTGGTCACTGGAGTCTGGTGCTTCACTTTCCTTAGACAAAACACATATCCTTCATGTATGTAGGAAGCAAAATTGCAACGGTATTTCACTAACCCACAACCAAACTAACATCGAATGTAAAAATGATAACTTTTTTTTAAAAAAAACGCATAAAATTTGCAAAATCTCATCGGTTCTTTATTTGAAACGTTAGATTGGTTCATGACATTTACTTTTTGAAGATAATTTCATTTAAATGTTGACCGCGGCTGCGTCTTAGGTGGTCCATTCGGAAAGTCCAATTTTGGGCAACTTTTTCGAGCATTTCGGCCGGAATAGCCCGAATTTCTTCGGAAATGTTGTCTTCCAAAGCTGGAATAGTTGCTGGCTTATTTCTGTAGACTTTAGAAATGGAAGAACTGAACTTGGTTGACATGTGGTTTCAACAAGATGGCGCTACATGCCACACAGCTCGCGATTCTATGGCCATTTTGAGGGAAAACTTCGGAGAACAATTCATCTCAAGAAATGGACCCGTAAGTTGGCCACCAATATCATGCGATTTAACGCCTTTAGACTATTTTTTGTGGGGCTACGTCAAGTCTAAAGTCTACAGAAATAAGCCAGCAACTATTCCAGCTTTGGAAGACAACATTTCCGAAGAAATTCGGGCTATTCCGGCCGAAATGCTCGAAAAAGTTGCCCAAAATTGGACTTTCCGAATGGACCACCTAAGACGCAGCCGCGGTCAACATTTAAATGAAATTATCTTCAAAAAGTAAATGTCATGAACCAATCTAACGTTTCAAATAAAGAACCGATGAGATTTTGCAAATTTTATGCGTTTTTTTTTAAAAAAGTTATCAAGCTCTTAAAAAATCACCCGATATTTTTTTTTACTCAAATAAAAAGAAATTAAAGCAAAAGCATAAAATGCGCTTAAATCATATCAAAAAAGTTTACATACACTAGTGATTATTTATATAAATCAAAAGTAATTATAATAATTTTAGAGGTATTTATTATTTTTTATCATATTGCAATTATTGTCTCCAGTTTTCGACGCATGCTCCCACTCAATTTCTAGGGTATTTTAACCACTTAATCGGTAAGGTAGCCTTTAAGCTCTCTTTTGATGAAATTCGATGTTTTTGATTACGGTTTTCCAATAAGTTCCAGATATGTGGAATAGTATTAATGTCTGGTGATTGCGGCGCACATGGAGTTATATTCAATTGTATATCAACCCTGTACGTACAAGATACGATGTGTGTTTTGGGTCATTATCATGTTGGAAATTGATTTTGCAGCTATTAAGCATACTTTGACGTAAATTATTTGTTAAAATGTACAGATACATGTACCCAATAAACATAATGACAATTTTGCGAATGTCGCTGAGAATTTACTTGAAAATGCAACGGTTTTGCGAACGTCGTTGACAATTTGCTTACAAACGCAAGTGTTTCGCGAACGTCGTTGAGAATTTACTTGCAAATGCAAGTGTTTCATAAATGCTAACAATACGTAACGGTGCGGCTGCAAGTTCTGGAAGTATGCAGAATGAATTTGTGGAACCAGAGGTTGTGCCTCAAGCACAAAATAATTTTGATTCCTGCCATTCGTCGTAAGTTAAATACGTTTATTAGGTTTCTAGTTACATTTTTTTATTCATATTTAAATTCAGTTGCAGAAACTTTGGCTGAAAATGGAGGCAAGGAAGAGGACTTTGTGTTTGCCTCTAAGTCATATTTCCAGTACGAAAAAAATCGTATTAAAATTAAATTTACATTTTAATTTAATATTATTATATTAAGAACAAAATTCATATTAAAAATGATTTTTTAAATGTATCAATAAAAAAACATATCCAAAACAAAGTAAATGTTTAAAACGCTTACTAATTTCACTAGAAATACGTGTTTTTTAAGCATTTAAAAAACGTGTAATTACGTTACTTAAAAAACATGTCTTGCAATTGCCTTTTAAACGTTTATAAATTTCGGTCCTTTTCGATTATAAACCCCTTGCTTTGATGTCTTTTGTAAAGGTCACAGCAGCGTCTTATAAGTGTTTTATACGTACTTACATTTGAACGCTTACAAAACGCTTATTTTTATATGTAAATGCTGACTGGGTACTTATCTATTTTTGAAATGTGCACACAAAAATCCCCAAACAGTAAGGAATGTGTTCAATAATTCTGGTTTTCATAGACGAATCTCACGTCGTAAACCATAAATAAGTAAGGTTAATAAAAACAAAAAATTCCTAAACAACATTTAAACAAACCGTATTCGAGAGGAATCAAAATTTAATATGTTTGGTTCGGAGTGGACAAGAAAAGTGTGGAGAAAAATCAATGAAGGGCTTCAAGGAAAACATTTATTGCCAATAGTAAAACACGTTGGGGGAATGTAATGGTTTGGGGGTATATGGCTGCTTCTGGAGTTGGTCACTTGAAATTTATTAGTGAAAAAATGGATAATGTATGTAAAATGCTCAATTTTACAAAATAATTTACGGGCAAGTGTGGTTAAATTGGATTTTAATAGCAGCCACTTCTACTTCCAACAAGTTAACCACCCAAAGCACTTCTTATCTTGTACGTTATACAATTGAAAACAGCTCCATATGCCTCCACAATCACCAGACAATAATACTATTCAACATATCTGGAACTTTTTGGAAAATCGTATTCAAAAACAACGAATTTTATCAAAAGTGTACCTAAAAGCTGCCTTATCGACTAAGTGAGTCAAAATTCCCGGAAATAATACTAGAAATTGAGTGGGGAGCATGCATCGACAACTAAGGGCAGTAATTGAAACATAATAAAACATAATAAATACATCTAAAATTATTGTAATTACTTTTGATTTATATAAATAACCATTAAAGTATGTAAACGTTTTTGATAGGTATGATTTAAGCGCATTTTATGCTTTTGTTTTAATTGTTAATAATCTAAACATTTTGAAACAAATAAACGTGTCGTAGATTAATAGAACTAGGTGTATGTGGGCCATTCCATCAATTGGCGACATGGTTTTGTACCCGTGGTTCTCCGATTTTGACGAAACTTTAGAATATCATAATATAGACCAAAATAAGAATATCTGTAAACTTTTTAGTGGTCAAAGTTGCTCCATTGTTTTTTGGCGCGCAATTCAAATTGAGATCAAACAAAAAAATTACAATTTCTTTTAGTTTTTAACAACCTCAAAATTGAGTGAAAAAAATTTCGCAGTTATCCAATTTTATGTAAAAAAAAATCTCAGCTTTCTGATAAAAATATTTTCAAAATCCAAAAAAATTTTAAAACCCCAAAAAAAAACATTTTTTCATTTTTTTTGCTGTTCATGGGATCAGAGTCCCATACTTTTGAACACTGATTCTTATGTAAAATTTAACGAGGAATCGAATGAAAAAGTCAATTTTGAAAAAAAATTGGGGGAAAAGCACAAAAAACGGGATTTTTGGAAAAAAATGTTTTTTTTGGATTTTGAAAATTTTTTTATTTATTTGTTTCAGAATTTTGTTTTATCTCTTCGATCGACTGAAATTCAGTTTGGGGAACAAGAAAAAATCACACGGAGCCAAGTCTGGTGAATATGATGGTTGTAGGATGATATTCATTGGGTTTCGGTCAAATCGTTGCTCGATGCGATGGTGCATTATCATCGTGTTAAATCCCTCAATTGTTCTTCCACAATTACAGCCGTTTTCGACGGATGTTCTCAGACTAACGCCTCAAAACAGCCAAATATAACTCCTTATTAACCGCCTGTCCCTCAGGAACAAATTCATAATGCACCAAGCTAAAATAGCGAAAAAAAATTCTTATCATCTTGACTTTTGTGCGGCTTTAGTGTGTTTTTTTTTTGTTTTTGGTTTCGGCTTGTATTTTCCCCCCATTCCGATGATGGTTGACTTGTTTGTATGCCAAGCTAATAAACCCATGTCTCATCGGCAATTATGACGACTTTCAAGCACCATATTCTTCACTTTTTTTTAATATTTTCATCAGTTGAAAAGATGGAAGGTCGTCCAGAACGAGGCATGTCTTCAGCGATCTCTCGACCGTTTTGGAAGGCTTTGTACGACCCGTAGACTCGGAATAGGATCCGAGCTTATTCCTTTTTTTATACAAAAACTTCAAAATAAAACGAATAATTACGAACTTACTCGAATTTAGTTGGTTTATTTTGGTTAAATGAAGCTTAACATCCAACACTATATGGTATGACACAATGTGATTAGTAGCATTGGAGATATACGACTGCAAGGAAATCTATTGACAAAATACAAAAAGACTTTTTCGACTACTCAATATTTTTTGTTTTTTTCTATGTACTTTGTTATTGCTATTGTTTGTGTTTTTTACTATAATATACATTTATTACACACTGTTGTTTTTTGTTTTTGTTTTATGGAGTGGTTTGTCTTGTCTTTTTAAAATTTAGTATTTTTTTCTTTTCCCCTTGGACGAAACCAATAGTGCCATTCGGAATGGCTCGAAGCAACATGAATATTTGGATGTCCAACTTAGTGGGAAGCACAAACTTGAGCATTAAGTATTATGTGTAAATGAAAAATGCGATTAATCTCGGATACAATGATACTTTATTTTTATAACAAAGTTGGTAGTGTTTCAATTAAATGGTATATAAACGACACGATGTGTCAATTTTAGTTCCACTGTGCGAAACAGTAACGGTAGCACTGATCTACACAACCGAATTAGCTGTCCAATCGATTATGTATATATTGCTACACGCGGTATGGGTGTCGAAAAACAAAAGATACTCTAAACGATGATGTTGAGCGTTGAAAACGGAGTTGTAAATCCAACAATTCCTTTTTTATCTTCTTCGATGTGTGGTGATCATCCTTTTTGTTGCTTAGAAGTGTGAGGTATCGTCGGGTGATGACAACTTGCTGAGTGTGGTGGGTTCTCAGGTGTGGAGTGTTGTGCTAGGGTGAGCCAGTTTTTCCCGAATAGAGTAGTAGGTTAGGGGGAGACTTAGGCTCATTTATAGATACATTCTAAGCCCCTAGGCGAATGTTTTGCCAAGAATCACACGTATGTATATCCATTATCGGATATTTGGTGTTATTTACCCCTTTGTGTAGAAAACGGCTTTTCGTTTAAAACATATTTGATATGCATTTTAATATGTGTGTAGGTGCTTTGCCCCTTGACGTATTTCCACGAGTCTGACTCGTAGTACAATTTCTGTACCTAACATGATTATTACGAGTCTGGCTCGTGGTGCGTAGAAGTGTACATTTGATGAAAAGAGAATTGAAATTTTCCCGTTATTTTCAGCTAATAATGTAAACAAAAAACATTATTATAGTTGAGTGCATTATCTACTGTGTAATTATCCATATTTTTTGTTACGAATTAAAATTAAATCGTAGTATTTTACTTTTTGTAAATTCTTAAAACAAGCGTGCGACAGTTCGTAAGCATCAAAACTGGTTTGTTTAGTGCAAGTCGTTTACTTTATTTAGCGTGTTTGTTTGATTTTACTGACGACTTATTATATTTGCAGTTTTTCTTTTATCAGTTTATTATGCGGTTTTTCTTATTATTTGCCTTTTCTGTATTATTTGCGATTATTACAATTATTTTTTGTTGTTTTTAATCGGCTTATTAAGAACAGCAACTCCACGCCTAGCTCAGGTATCGCCAGAATGGGTGCGTCTTTGAAAACATACCCTGAGGTTAGGGCCGTTAAATGAGAGGGATCTTGCGAGCGTACAGTAAATGATCGTGAATTGCGATCGGTTCACACATATAAGAAGCGCTTGGACTTATGGTGATCCCTTAACTTTAATTTTGAGTTGTTATATATTGTATTATAGGTGTCGATTTTTCGTCTTTTTGTAGAATTTTGTTATATGTAATATTTAAGTGCGTATGCACTAATTTGTAGTAGTGCTCCACCGCTAAAGGATTGGTTCAGGACTGTTTTTTTTTTTTGATTATTGGCAAGAGCCATCCTGCAGGATCCAAATTTTGTTTGTGCTTTATAGTATACTAATTTGTGGAGTGTTGGAAAATGGTGGCTTGAGTGTTAGTCGTACGTCCTACCGGCCATTATTCAATCGAGTGGTTGTCGCTGGAGAGAAATTCTCACAATACTGATCTTCAATCTTTGTTTTTTTTTTTTTGTTTGTTGTGAGGGAAGTTTCCTTAACTTTTGAAATTTCATAAATTGTAAATGAAGGTATTTGCCCTCAACTTGAGTTGGTATGGTGGTAACTGGTTCTGTAACTAGCCCACTTTATGTTTCGCTGTGCAGCATTTGAACTTTTTATGTCTTTGAGCAACATGGTGTATCTTGGCAATTTTTAGAATTTTGACTTTCGGGATTTGTTTTTGCAATAAAACCCACGTTGCCACGTTGGGCACTTTTTTCGTGATGAGAGCGATTGCTGCCACAAAAGTAATAATTTTTCTGGTAATGCTGCGGTGCATATATTTGCCACAATAGAGTCCCAGTTTCTATGGGGCAATTTTGTGCTGATTAAACCGACAAACAATTTGAAACAGTGGATTCTAGTTTAATAAATTCTTCACTTGTTTCCTTCTTAATTTTTCGCAAGTTCACTTGTGCCGTTACTTGCTGAGCGACCATCGAATTGTCGTCATTAGAAGCGAACTGTTTTACTATTATGCCTGCTTGACAATTCGTTTTGTGTACGAGGTGATACATTTTTTGTGCGTTGAAAAATCGGAAGGATCAGTGAAACCCATTTTTAAAAATCATTTGGGCCTAAGGAAAGTGAAACCATTATTGGTTCCAAAATCACTAAATTTTGTAATTTGTTGTAAAACAGTGCTCTCCGACTACCTGGATGTCATGAAACATATTATTACTGACGCTGAGTTTTGGATCTATGGATTGGAAACAGACGACCGATCGGCCGAATATCGTGGAAAAGGTGAGCCGAAGCCGAAAAACCAACTTCAAAGTATTCAGCAAATTCTACCGACCACCCAGGAGAAAACGTTTAGAGTAAATTGAAGACATTAAACTTGAATATCTACGCGCATTGAAGTCTGACTTTAGCAACTGTTTCGAGGATTGTGAAAAAAGTTGACACAAGTAAATTGGGATCAAGGATGATTACTTTGAAGAGGACGACATAAATTTTGAAGAATAAATTAAGAATTTTTAAATTATGAACAAAGTCGTACTATTGTCACTAGTAGTATGCCATGTCGCCGTACATCTCGTACAGCTCAGCTAAGGACCACAAATCTTCCGCAAAACCTTTTTTTCGAACATTCCTAAGGCCGTCTCATCCGATGATGTCATTGCCCATGCCTTCGCACCAAATAGCAGGACGTAAATGATGTGGGACTTGTAGAATTTGGTCTTTGTTTGTCTAGAGAGGACTTTACTTTCCATTGCCTACTCAGTCCGAAGTAGCTCCTGTTGGCAAGAGTTATTCTGCGTTGGATTTCGATGCCGAAATTGTTTTTGGTGTTAATACTGCTTCCGAGATAGATGAAATTATTTACGACTTCAAAGTTCTAACCGTAAACAGTGACTCGACGCTAAGACGCGAATGCGATGACCGTTTGTTTGATTACAGAAGATATTTCCTTTTGTCCCCGCCCGACCCATACGCTTAACATCCTTATCCAGTCTGAAGAATGCAAAAGTAACGGTGTGGTTGTTGTACGATAGCAGCTAAACACTCTTATAAAAGATGGCACTTCTCTAAGAGTAGATTAACGAAGTCACATGATAGGGGGTCGCCTTGTCTGAAACCTCGTTTGGTATCGAATGGCTCGAGAAAAGTCCTTCCCGATCCTGATGGATACCAAGTTCTAACACAGCGGCACAGAGGCAGTTCCTTTTCGTGCTGTTGAAGGTATCATTAAAATCGAAGAAGAGTTGGTGTGTGTCGATCCTCCTTTCACGGTTTCCAATCGTCGGGCATGCTTTCATTCAACCATATTTTAAAAAGAGGCTGATGCATGCAGCTAGTCAGTTCTTTGATGCCGTATTTGAATAGCTCGGCCGGTAATCCATCGGCCACTGCCGCTTTCTTGATCTTGAGATGTGTAAATGGACCTCATCTTAGTCAGGCAATGGAACATTTATACCATCGCCAGATTTTACGAGCATTACCTCTGTTGGCCAGCTTGTGAAGCTCTTAATACTTACGCATTTCGGCCTCTTTCTGTTTTTGTCTGCATATGTGTCGCGCTTTCCTCTTCAATCACAATATAACACTGCTATACCACACATATCATACACACACTACACACATCATACTCAACACATCGTCATCATGTACACCGCATCATCATACACATCATACCTTCCACATCACGCGCACATCAATAGTAATACAACACACATGAGGACACCAAACAAAATTAACAAAAGGGACTGACGGACGGCGCCCAGTCTCTTTTGTTCTCGATCCGTGCGCATACACGTTAACAGCCTACACTTTCAATTTATAATTTTTCGTTCGAATTCGTCAAAAGGCGAGTGCCGGGAGTTTTTTATTGTATAAATAAAAGTTATACAGTGGTAAATCTTAAAACAAAAACATTTTCACGTCTGTTCATGATAGGCAAACTCATTTCATTCATAAAACAAAAACAGGAAAAATGACAAAAGTGAAAACAATTCTTGTAAGTGTAAGTTATAGTAAGTGCGACCACTTGGTCCTAGTTAAGGGATAGAACCGCACCAGTCTCAGTGTGAAAATTTCGAAAAAAAACGATTTTTTTGTTCCATTATCGGATAGTATACAGTGTAATAAAAATTCTCTCAAATTCAAATTATTACGGTCGCTACAGCGTTTCCTGTAGAAACACAGTGGGGAACTCAGTGACTCCAATCTTTAAACGGGTTTCTCTCAGAATGCCGTTCCACAGTTCCCTTATATATTTGAATGAGTTATAATTTAATAATTTAAAATGTAGTATTCAGTATAGGGCATAAAATCATACGTGCTTTTTATAGAGGAGAAAAAAAGGAAAACGGAATTGGAAAGAGGTGTTTTGTATGTGCACTTGTGTAAGCGTATGTATGTTTTTTAATAAAGTACATGCATATGTGTGCCAATTATGTATTCTGTCGATGAGTTTTTTACATTGCACATTATGCACTTATTATATTGAAATTTTGTTTTGTATGGGTCGTGTGTATTAGCGTTGCAAGTAATTGTATAAGTATGTATGTATGTAATTTTGTATTTGTTTTGATAAACTTTCTTTTTCTAAGTTTTCTATATTTATATTAAATCTGCTAATGATTAATAGCGTCGAACAATTTAAATTTGGATTTTTTTTCTGAATGCATTTAAACGATTTGTAAAAATTTTAAACTTGTATGAGAATCAGGATATACCTCCACTAGATGATTCCCTAGCATTCTATGAAAATTGTTATAGCAGATGTGCAAATTAGTTTACCACCCATAAGAACTTAGCAAAATTAAGGGAAGATTTTATTTTTGCCATACAGTAAGTTGGTATTTACTCAAGTATAAAACATTTGGAGCTTAAAAATAATTGAATTTAAATTAGACCTCTCCTAGTCCAAATTAGTTTTAAATTTATTTATGTATCTGTTTTCGATTATTACTTAAAATTGGTACTTTATCGAGTATAAAATAGTTAGATCTCAAAGATCAGTAAATCAATATTTTGATCTACAGTGTTAGCCGATATATCATTACAATAAAGCGAGAATAATTCGATTAGCAACGTTCGGTAGCAAATGAGTGATATCGGCATATAGCTTCTCACAGCACTAACATAATAATTATAGTGTGTTAGTTAAGTATATTTGAATACATATCTCTCGAATATATAATAAATAAAAATATTAATGAACTTACATTTAACGGCAATGCAAAAAATGTATCAAAACAAGCAAGTAGAACCACCATTGCTGTGATAAAATAGTAAATCGCTGCGGTCCGTTTTGATGAAAATATGGAAGTACTTGCTATACTTAGTATAGAAACAAATAATCCACATATATTAGATCCTAATACAACCGCACCAGTATATTTGACCGGATGTGTAGCAACCATTCCATATATAGTATTTTGATATATACCTCCAGCCACTAAAAAATATATATTAGAGTGTGATTAAAATTTACTTAACAACTTACTATTTAGCAGAACAACTGTGATCATAGTTGTCCAAAAAAAGACTCCGGGCCAATCTGATGAGTCCACCATAGCTAAAATAACAGTTAGTATGAATAAGGCTAATTCTAGCAAAATGCTGAAAACGATACGGGTAGTTAAATCGCCCCTGAAAAGTAAAAAATATGGAGTAAAACTATATAATAAGTATTCGACATAAATTACCCTAAATTAACAAAAATGTTTAACCAATTAAATACCACGTTAGGAATTTGTGCTGCAAAGTTATGGTACTGCAAAAAATTCGAAGCATATACCGATGAATAAGTTGAATTTCCCAGCTTATAGTTGACAAAGTACTGGATAAAGTGATACGGTTTAAAACTATTTTAGTGTCATACAGTAGTCATAATTAACTTACTTCTTTCGCAGTTATAAACATGTTCCACGGCATTAAAGTTCCAATTCCATGTACTACGAAAATTAACAAAACGAAGTTCCATTTGTCTCTTGGAGGTTCCATCTTAAATACTTTGGGAAAAAATTAGTATTCACCAATGGTTGTTCTTATTTAAAACTATTACCATTATTTTACTTAGTTTTCTATTTTTTCTTATTATCACATAGAAATTCATACTGCCTCGCTTCCAACTACTTAAAACTGTTTTGTACATTTTGTAGGTAATTAAATACTCTTTGAAAATGTCTCTCGTGACATTTTCGTAAACGTTTAAAGATATTAACGGTTGAAGTTTGACTATTTTAAGATAAATTTGTGTTTTTTTTTGTTGTATTTTATAACACAATGAAAAAAATCAGAATGTATTTATATCGGTTTATCTCCTAAGATCCTAAGGGTGTTGCAAAGTGGACGCTCAAAGCCGAACCGAGCGCAAAGCTGACGAAAGCAAGAAATCAGCTTCAAAAATGTGTGCGTACATTTTCATACGAAATTGCATAAGCATCGCAGAGTGAACGCTGACCAAAGTCGAAACCACACAAACTTGTGTTTTGCATTGTTCATTTGTATAGTGGTCTCATATTTTAATATTAATAGCAGGTATGTAAATTAATATTTTCAAGGGAAAAATTATGATAGAAATTCATTTAATACATTAGAATTTATTAAGTACTCGATATTAATATATTCAAAGTCAAATTTATGACGGCAATTTCCTAATCTAACGGGCGAGAAGCAAGCGGGCGCTAGCAATGCGAGCGCTAGTAGAAGGGATGGTTCGAGGTTAGAAGATGGTCAGTTGTCCCTGGAAAGTGGCCTCTGATGGTAGCACCAATGTCGTCCTGGAAGGTACGGACTAACAGATGCCCGCCCTCTTGGAGACAGGTAGGTGCTACATCTAGTGGTTCTATTTGCAAGTACTAGCCAATTCATTCTAGGGCTGGAAGCGAATGCCTCGTCTTCGATGCGGTTTAGTAAGGTATCCCGGCATTCCCCCGGATACCAAAGCCACAGTCGAGATGAGGCATTAAGCGAATGAGTGGTGTGAGGTGGTGAGGCTAATAACCTCAATATAATGCCCAAACTATTTATTTTAAATTATTATTAAACGAATACAATGTTTATTCAAAAGAAAATTAAATTTATTTTTGAGCGCCTGCTAACGACTACTCCGTTTGCTTGCTCGTTAACGAATGCCCCTCACTCGATTAAAGTGTCGGTTACAGCTCGGCATATCCTGACATTTTGTCCCGCAAGGACAATTTGTCGTCTTCATCGACGCCATCTAACTCAGGGCTCAATGTACACCATGGTTTTATATGATCTACACTACAAGTGTTACAATAATATCTTTGTGTATGCGTTGAATCTGGTAGATCTTCATTGATGTATCTATCGTAGTTGAGTACCTTCGTAACGATATAAGGACCTTTGAATACTGGATCCAGCTTATATGACTCGCCTGTCGCATTATGAACATGATCGATGATTACTAAGTCCCCGATATCGTATTTTCGTGGTGACTGAGGTGTTGTTCGCTGCTTCTTCTCGCTTAATGTCGATATCTATGTTACCTCTATCGTCATCGTGTAATGCTTGTATCATCCTGTTGTAAGTTACGTCTCTGAGATTAACCCTAGAACACACATCCGGGTACAAATGTATCCACTTTCAACTTTGAAGTGTTGTAACTTTTGAACCGTTATACCTCTATACCGCTAACTTCGGATCCAGGAAGATTATTTAGTTCTGAGTTCAAATTCAAAATTTGAACCAGATCGGACCATTGGTTTAGGAGCTACAGCCTTCCAAACACATTATATACGTAAACACACACCCGGGATACGTTTGTACCCCAATAGTAAAAATCCTCATAATAATCAAAAAAAAATTTTTTATATTATTTTTTTATTTGAAAAATTAAAAATATTCATTTCACACATTATATTATTGACTTTTATTATAAAAATTTTAAAAATGCATCTTATATCTAAGGAAAATCATGGCAAATAGAGCAATTTGTTGATGTGACCGAATGTTCAAGACACATTGGCTTCTTACATTTGGCGCACAGCTTTCTGGTTTTTCTACGGCGTTTTTCCTCTTGTGCGTAACAAATAGCAAGATCCGGACACAGGTTTTGGCGTGCGCGCTGCGGCAGATGTTGATGCTGCTGTTGACACCATTGATTCCACCGGTCGGTTGAAATATGCTTCAATAGCAATTTTAGTCGACAAATTTCGCGTCACTTGACGATTTATGGCTCTGGCTTCAATAATGGGCACACACAATGCTTCAGCCAAGCTGCGCAGGATCTGCTTACGCTTATTGTTTGTTCTCCAAGGCAACATAGGGTTATTCAAATCGTAGACAATGTAGGCTGCAAGAGCTGTTATGTCCAACATGTTGAAGAACATCGCTAGTGGCCATCGTTTTGTTTGTCTTTGTGTTGGATATTCCGCAAACATTTGGTCCATTCGATCAACACCACCTTTGGTACGATTATAATATTCAATTATTTCAGGTTTCCCACTGTCAGCTATTTCAGCATCATTATGCATGGTCGAAAGCAAAATTACTGCTTTATTTTTTTTGGGAACATAAGAGCACATTGTCACATTATTTTTGAAGCCAAATGTCGTTGAACCAATTGTCCTGTTTTTGTTCTGCTTCATTTCTTGAGGAATATATGATTTGTTTTTGCGCAAAGTTCCAACGATCATGAGTTTCCAGGTGAGAAGCCGTTCTGCAACTGGCAAGGTCGTAAACAAATTGTCCATTGTAATGTTTCGGCCACTTCCTTGGTATTTGGCAGACAAATCCTTCACCACTCGTTCGCCTTGGTTCGTTTCCCTACCAGTTTCTGCTTGGCCAGTATATATTTCTCCATGCAGTGGATATGCATTTGTGGCATCGCAAATCCACAAAACCTTGACACCATATTTAGCAGGTTTTGACGGTATGTACTGCGTAAACCGTGTGCGTCCACGGTAAGGAAATAATTGTTCATCAATCGTCAAGCATGAGCTGGGCTTGTAATGTGCAGCAAGATTATTGTTCATCATCGTCCACAACTCACTGATCGGTGCTGCTTTATCAGTTAGTAAGCGTGTTGCACGAGTGTTGTTATCGTCAAATCTTAGGAACCGCAATATCGAACAGAAACGGTTGACTCCCATAAATCTCCACTCAGTACCATCACGTGCAACAAATTTTTCGGCACTAGCAGGTAATTCATTATTTTCTTCTACTTCTTCTTCTTCATCGTCTTCTTCATCATCCTCATAGTCCGCTTAATCAGGTAATACTTCAGCATCGTCATCAGCAATTTCAATGTCATTAATTGGAATTTCTTCTTCATCTTCTGAGTCAAAGTCATAGGGAGCGTCATCGTCACAAATTTCATCAAATAAAGATTGTATATATGATTCTCGCTATTCCTCAGTTAGCCTGCATAATAAAAAAAAATTAGTATATGTTTAAATTGTTGCTTATTTTACATTTTTTACCTTCTATATGCTGCACTTGATAAATATTCGTTTCTTCTTGAAGTCATTTCGTATCCAGTTATTTATAGTTTCAGTTATTTTTATTTTCACTTATATTTTCACTTCTTACACCTTTGAGCACCAAAACAATAATGAAAATATGAACAGGCAGCATTTATAACAACACCTCGTGTGAAAACAACCCTTGCAGCTGCATATAAAATACAAAAACCAGTTATAATTTGCTACCTACGTACCCATACCTTGGCGACCTTTTTGCACATATCTTTTGAACCAGGTAAAATATTTCAATGAAATAAAAACCAAAATGTGTATTCGTTGTTACTCTACAAGTATATTATTATAAATTATATTATTTTGTTTTGCATTTATCAGGACAACAACAAAAACAAAAATCCACTGTTGCAGGTCCTGACTTTATTTGCCCATATCGCTGGAACCAGTAGGAATATTCGAATGAAACAAAAGACAAAAAACTTGTTATATATTAAAGTATACATTTCAAAAAAAAAAAAAATCATAAAAATCGGTTGAATAAGCTTTAAAAAAACCCCAAAATAAGGTCCCGGGTACAAACGTATCCCGGGTGTGTGTTTACGTGGTATTTTCTGGGTGTGTGTTCTAGGGTTAAAATGAAACACGAGTTCATTTGGTGTAAATTTGGTGACCTCATGACGTTGAGAATTTATACACCATTGGATGTTGAAAAGGTCATTGCCCATGTTCTGGACGTCTCACTCGTACATTTTAAAGCATTGAGAACAGTCCTATTAACTCGTTCCACCTGCCCGTTGGGCCTCTGTGTTCGTACAGCAATTTTATTATGTTGTATACCACGCTTATCAATGAACTCCTGAAATTGCTTAGAAGTGAATGCTGAACCTCGATCAGACGTTAATTTTCGTGATTGCCTAAAGATTGTCATCATGTGTTAAAGTGTTTTCAAGACTGGTTCCGTTTTAGTATTACGAACAGCTTTTAATATTACGTACTTACTAAAACCACATACAATTAAAAATATGTATGAAAACCCTGACTTGCTGCGTTGAAATGGTCCCACATGGTCAATAAAGATATGCCTAAGTGGGATCGGCAAAATCTCGCTTACGGGCATTTGGCTTTCAGCTTTTCCTCCTTTAACTTTGTATAAACAACATTCATCGCATGCTTGTATATATGACTTTACATACCGTCTCATTCCAGGAAACCAAACATGTTTACTTAATCGTTGTAGTGTTTTCTCTACTGAAAAATGCCCTGCGTCGTCGTGACATGACTTAACGACTCGCCATCTTACCGGTTTTGAAACCGCTAGCCTTAACTGATCTCCTACCTTACGGAAAAATGGGTTGTTGTGCATCGTATAATCAGTTTTCATTTGTTTAATCGCAGCTTCATCTGTAGTTATTCTCCCGTTAATTATGTTGCTAATTTGCAGTAAACTCTCATCTAGGAGTTGCATTGAATGAACCCAATCGTTAACTTCTGGTGTGCTATTAAACTGCAATACTTTCTCTGCTACGGTGTTTAAACTAGTCGTGGTCTCAACTGGCGTTCGACTAAGAGTGTCGGCATGTTGCATTTTCGAACCCGATCGATGTTTACATTCAAAGTCAAACTCCTGGAGTCGTAGCCACCATCTGGTAATGCGTGGTCTAAGTGGTGTAGTAGCTTTAGTCGTTGCCACCACATTACAATCCGTTCGTACAATAAATGGAGAACCCAATAACTATACATGTAGTCGTTCAAGCGTCTCGACAATGGCTAAAACTTCTCGTTCATGTGAAGGATAATTTGCTTCGGCTGCGTTACATCCTCTGCTGTAGTAGTGAACTGGCTTCCAATTGTCACCTTCTAGTTGAGGCATAATCCCTGATAACCCTATGGAACTGGAATCAGTATGCACTTCATGACTTTTCGTTGAATCGTAGAAAACTAGTACTGGTTAATTAGAAAGCGCTCGTTTCAATTTCTCGAACGCCATTGCATGTTCGTCTGTCCATTTAAATATCTGTCCCTGCTTTAATAAAGTTGTTAGTGACTTTGCCGTGCACCCGTAGTCTGGGATGAATTTTCTGAAGAATTCTGTCAAGCCAAGGATTTGTCTTCACTAGCTTTGGTCGGCTGTGGAAAAGCTTCAATAGATTTCGTTTTCTCTTGACCTGGATTTATACCGCCATGCCCTAAAAACTTCACCCTTCTCGCCATGAACGTACATTTGCTTAGCTTTAATGTAAGCCCCATACTGTATCCAAAAACTCGGCTCGAAAAATGTGTTACCTCCAAGCTTTGACAATTGCTTCTCTACAATTGGCATTGGAAACTGCTTCTTGATTGTAACTGCGTTTAACGCTCGGAAATTGACACACATTCTGTCATCTCCATTCGCCTGCTTTACAATTGCAACTGGAGCTGCATAAGGTGATGAACTTTGACGTATGATATGTTATTTTTTTAACAATTCGTCAATAATCGTTGCCAATGCTGGTCTTTGTATAAGAGGCACTTGATATTGTCTACCTACAACTGGCTTCTCGGTGTTCACCTGAATTTCCATACATGTAGTCTTACATCGTCCAAGCTTTGCCATATCTTGCGAAACAATCGTCGAAATTTTGCAATAACTTACATAAATCATCTAGCTCGTCAACATTCAATGTTTTGTCAATGTCTTAATTTTCCGCGGTTTTCCTCTGAACTTGCATGCTGCCCGATTGAATAACTAAAGTACAATCTTTCTGGCATAAAACATCTCGTCCAATAAACACATCGCATGGCATAAATTCATCAGGTACTACTTGCAACTTCGTAATTCGACATCGATATCTGCTGTGCTATAAACTGTTGCACCCCCAAAACCTTCTAACTTCTTAATGCAAGCCTTCTTAAAAACATTGGCTAGAACTTTCGAATCCGTTATGAGTGACGTATGACTACCCGTATCAATAAAAGCGAAGTATTGCTGACCGTTTAATTCCACGTTTGACATTAGGGTGGATATACATTCTCACTTAAAACTTTAGCAATTGTTGCCTTAACGGAACGACAGGACTTTGCTTCGTGACCCACCTTGTTGCATTTACTGCACCTAGGTTTACGTTGCGGGTTGGTACATTTTGCCGGGATATCCCCAAATTCGTTGCAATTGTAACATTTAATCAAATTCTTGCCCGTATTCGTATTTTGCGCAGAATAATCTTTGAAATTCGTATGACTCTCTACATTCTTTGGTGACGATGGTAAATTTGACAAACCCTCAAGTAACCGCAACAAATCATTGCACGTTGGTATAGTCATTGCCATAAGAGTTCGGGTTAAATTACTATACTTTAACCCTCGAATAATGTACGCATTTATTGACGCTTCGTCAATCTTACCTCGTCTATCACTATTCTACATTGCAAAATATTATTGCGTTAATGTCTCATTTACACGTCGTTTGTGCTTCAACATTTCCGTGTGCACCTCTGCTGCGCTCATTGTAAATTGGAAATCATGTTGGAAAGCTTGTACGAAAACAGACCAACGCTGGTACACATTTTGTGCGTCAAGCCATTCTTTGGCGACGCCTTTTAGCTTAGACTGAGCTGCTAACAAAACTTCTTGCTCACACCAATTATATGCCTGTTGTAGTTGCGTTACCTTTGCAAAAATCAAAAATCAGGTAACAATCCAATGATTTCGTGGACTGTATTTCGCTTCCATTCACGTTGAGTCGTAATTCCCAACGGTGATAGCCCTATTGTCGTCGCTGTATTATTATTTCATGTTGTGGAGTCTTACACATTGCCGGCTAACCAGAGATTGTGTTATTAGATGAAATATTGTAGCTACTTATATTGGCCGGAAAAATTGTTAAACTTGGTTGTAACGTTGTATGCCTCACCTTAACTGCCAAAAGATCACTCACAGACTTTGCAAGCCCCGAAATCATATCACGCATCTCGTCCATTTGCTTCTGCAGAGCAGACATTTCACTGCTTTCTTCAACTTCTTCAGCATCAACTTCTTCAGAACCGTATATTTCTATCAACTGCAAAACTTTGGCCGCTTTATTGCCCATTAGCAGTTTTACTTTTTGCCACAGACGTTGAAAAGTGATGAAATTCGATTGCCTCCGTTACGAATTGAATAAGTGCTGCTGACAATTCTATCTACAGTTTTTTCCAAAATTCTCAAACGTTGTTAGAATTAAAAAAAACTAGTTGCCTTTGGTTTTTTTTCCAAAGCTCACTTCGATTAATCGTTGTACTCGTGTTTTTCTCTTTTATACGATGGGACTTATTCCGTTGCCATGGACAACTCTCTGTTCACTCTTTGCTCGTTGAGAATTTACGTTTCTTGTTTAGCATTGAAATGTTTCCAGTACTCGTTGATTCTGATAATTTCTCACTGCCGTTAGAAAAAACTTCATAATTTGATTAAAATTTAGTTATGCGAAGAGGGAATACAAAAAGTTTTTGCTTAAAATTAAGGAGGGTTGGAGGAATTTCGTCTTCTTGGGGTCAGGTCAAGAGGATCTGCCAGGGTCGTAAGAAGGAGGATATCACCTCTTTTCTTTCGGGTTGGTGAGACTCTGATATAGTCGTGGAGAGAGTGCGGAGGTTCGTCTAGGTTGCGTTCTTTCCCAGGTAGGAGCTAGACACCTCAAGCACAAGAGATACCTGTCCCTCCATTAGATGATAGGGAGTTGGATTACGCGTTTGGCCTGGTTAGATCTAAACGGTTCCCAGGTTTAGATGGTTTGAGGGGAGAGATATGCAAAAACTTGTAGAAGTTCATTCCGGAATACCTGGAGGCTAGTAATAGTAAGTGCGCTTGGGAGGGATACTTTCCACGCGAGGGGAAAAGTGCTATACTTGTTTCTTTCGTGGTAATGAAGAAGTTTTATATCGTGAACAGCTGTATTTAATTCAGTTAAGTGATGTTAAAATAAAAAAATAATACACTCCAATTTGATTAAAAAGAGTTATGTTTTTTTATGTTATACAGATTACTGATTTTATCGATAGGTTAACTCATATTCTCTTGGTTTACACACTGTCGTTTTCTTCACCTCCTAGTAGGGGTAGCAAAAAAAACCTTAAAACGCTGAACAATAGCAATTTGTCTCCATGTAGTCAATATGGCTTTTATAACAATGTACAAAAATGGGTCATGGGTTACACTTTGGTGAAATTTCGAGTGAAAAACCCTGCGTGAATTTTATGGGCAATAAAAATTAATTACTGCGTAAAATGGTCCAGGCCTCACATGAAAACGACACCTCCATGCAAGCTTCACTTAACAGGTTGCTGATAGTTTCAGTAACAAGCTAAAAACAGCCTCTATCATTCCAATCACCTTCATGGATTTTTTTTTGTTTCAATTAAATCTTAACTTTGTTTAATAATTTCTCTTATGTACTAGCGGGTGATCTAAGTAGAGGCATTTGTTTCAAAAGCAAATTTTTGACAGATCACTAGTGAGTCGTGTCAAGCTTTCATGTTTTTTTGTTCAACATTGTTGTAAAATTCACGTTCTGGAACGAATGTGTTTCGCGTGCTTTGCTCAACTTGTGGTCAATGTAATAGGTCTACAGAGCGTATTCGCAACACCATCACCCTTCTTGAGACCCAGGATTCATTAGTAGATAATAATCGACGAACAGATCACGTCCAGCACGCAGTGAACAAAATATAGCAGCCGTAGCTAAGAGTGTACATTAAGATAGTGAAGAGAAGATTCGGCGTCATTCACAGTAACTCGGACGTATGGAACGACTTGGCGCATTTTACATCGACATCTTAAATTGAAAGTGTACAATATACAGCTTGTGCAAGAACTGAAGCCGCTCGATCTTCCCAAGCGACATCGCTTTGCTCTATAGACTCTTGAAAAGAAGATCCAACGTTTTCGATCTGGAGAGATTCAAGGGCTACCATTTCATCTAAAAAAACAAGTAAAAACGTTAACTTCGGCTGCACCGAAGCTAATATACCCTTCACAGGTGTATTTCTTTTAGTAACTATGTGTTCAGTTTGTATGGAAGCTATATGCTGTATCGGAGATTACATTGTTGCCTTAGAAAATAATCTATACCAAATTTGGTGAAGATACATTGTCAAATGTGAAAGTTGTCCATACAAGAACTTGATTCCGATCGTTCAGTTTATATGGCAGCTACATATATGTTATTGTGGTCCGATATCGGCCATTCCGACACATGAGCAGCTTCTTGAAAAGAAAATGACGTTTGCAAAATTTCAAAAGGATATCTTAAAAACTGAGGGACTAGTTCGTATATATACAGACGGACGGACGGACGGACGGACAGACAGACGGACTCAGCTCAACATACTGATCATTTGTATATATACTTTATAGGGTCTCCGACGCTTCTTTCTGGGTGTTACAAACATAGTGACAAACTTAATATACCCTGTTCAGGGTATAAAAACAACGGTTTGGTGTGGTTTGTGAGTAGAATCACCGATTCATATTTCTTCAAAAATGATGCCGGTGCGAATGTAACCGTCCGTGGCGACCGTAATCGCGCCGTTATAACGGCTTTTTGATGCCTGATGATCGTGATCTCAGCACAATTTGGTTGCAACAAAACGGTGCCTCTTCCCACACATCGCATCAATCAATGCATTTATTGAGAAAACACTTCAGTGAAGAGATAATTTCAGGTTTGGGGCCGATCGATTGGCCACCAAGACGAGTGATATCACACCGTTAGACTTTCCAGTGTAGGTATTTTATCGAACAAAATAATATACTACACATTACAGACTATATAATTATCTCCAAAAAATCTCGCGAAAGCATATGTCTAACTATTATAGTTTTGTCACAATAAATGTTAAATTTCGACATTCCAATCGAAAGATATCACAAGTTTAAAATTGTAAGTTATTTGAAAAATGTCGCATAGTCGCCGAATGTTCGCCGCTCAAGCTGCTAGAATAGGCGGCACCATAACGGGGCAACTCCACAAGCAAAAGTTTACAGCATAGTAACTGTCAAATCGATGGCTATTGTAGTTGGAAATTTTTTTATGAGGGCATTTGATATCTTGATATTTCATTTTCAAAATGATGCCGAGCAGATTCGAGCTCTTGAACCGTAAAAACAGTGTAGGTTATTATTATTTTTTCGAGGTACTGCATTTTTACATATCTATTGTATCATTTTGTAGGATTACTGATTTCAATTTTTTTCCATATTCAACGATCTATTTGAGGGTACTAATTTCAGTAAAAAACTACAAATATGCCAACTCATTAAAATATTAACTGTAAACATATATATGTATAAGATGTACAAATGTATTTACCTACTAATTCAGCCTATCTTCAAGTAATGGTACATATGCGCCGTAATAATAATAAGAGATGTAGGTGAGACTGGGGTACTGGAGAAGAGTCAACATATGTACATAGTACATACATATACATACGTATGTATAAATGCCAACTCAGTCGCGCGGTCGGTGCGAAATCAAATCAATTTTGCTAGAATATATTATCTTTACTGAATGTATACATATGTACATATGTATATATAAATGTATACATACATACATATGTATATATACATGTATATATGTATATTAGAGTGATTCAAAAACAAAATTTTTTTTCGTTTGGTACTCGGAAAAATAGGTTCCTAGACACCTTTACGAAAGCCTCTCCAAACATGAGTTTTTAATTGTAACGGGAAAGTCCTCCTACATACAGTTTTCTATTTTTTCTTATTATCAGATAAAAAAATTTATATCTCGCTTCCAACTACTTGAAAAAATATCTTGTTCCTTAGATTTTGTAGAAAATTGAACGCGCTACAAAAAATGTCTATTATGATTTTTTCGTAAGCCCAAACGTTTAAAAGACATTAACAGTTAAAGTTTGATTATTTTTAGGAAAACTTTTTATTTCTTATGAATTTTATAACTCAATGAAAAAAAAAATTATTATGAATGATGAAACTTATAGGCTCTCTTAGAGGTGTCTATGAACCTATTTTTTAGAGTACCAAACGAAAAAAAAATTTTTTTTTTTTGATCCACCTTAACTTAATCGAAAAATCATATGAGACCATTTTTATAGAGCAGTCAATTTCCTACAAAACTATGAGTTTCATCATTCATAACAATTTTTTTCATTGAGTTATAAAATTCATAGGAAATAAAAAATTTTCCTAAAAATCCTTTTTTTAATTTTTCAATCAATAATAAAATTGTAACCTTTAACTATCCACACAGCTTTGTGACTCAAGTAGTTCTAATAACTTTTCAATTACATTTTTATAGATTTAAGCAAAAATTTGTACAGTTTAATTTTTTTTTCATTTTAAAATTTCCAAAAGACCATTTCATCTAAAAAAACAAGTAAAAACGTTAACTTCGGCTGCACCGAAGCTAATATACCCTTCACAGGTGTATTTCTTTTAGTAACTATGTGTTCAGTTTGTATGGAAGCTATATGCTGTATCGGAGATTACATTGTTGCCTTAGAAAATAATCTATACCAAATTTGGTGAAGATACATTGTCAAATGTGAAAGTTGTCCATACAAGAACTTGATTCCGATCGTTCAGTTTATATGGCAGCTACATATATGTTATTGTGGTCCGATATCGGCCATTCCGACACATGAGCAGCTTCTTGAAAAGAAAATGACGTTTGCAAAATTTCAAAAGGATATCTTAAAAACTGAGGGACTAGTTCGTATATATACAGACGGACGGACGGACGGACGGACAGACAGACAGACTCAGCTCAACATACTGATCATTTGTATATATACTTTATAGGGTCTCCGACGCTTCTTTCTGGGTGTTACAAACATAGTGACAAACTTAATATACCCTGTTCAGGGTATAAAAACAACGGTTTGGTGTGGTTTGTGAGTAGAATCACCGATTCATATTTCTTCAAAAATGATGCCGGTGCGAATGTAACCGTCCGTGGCGACCGTAATCGCGCCGTTATAACGGCTTTTTGATGCCTGATGATCGTGATCTCAGCACAATTTGGTTGCAACAAAACGGTGCCTCTTCCCACACATCGCATCAATCAATGCATTTATTGAGAAAACACTTCAGTGAAGAGATAATTTCAGGTTTGGGGCCGATCGATTGGCCACCAAGACGAGTGATATCACACCGTTAGACTTTCCAGTGTAGGTATTTTATCGAACAAAATAATATACTACACATTACAGACTATATAATTATCTCCAAAAAATCTCGCGAAAGCATATGTCTAACTATTATAGTTTTGTCACAATAAATGTTAAATTTCGACATTCCAATCGAAAGATATCACAAGTTTAAAATTGTAAGTTATTTGAAAAATGTCGCATAGTCGCCGAATGTTCGCCGCTCAAGCTGCTAGAATAGGCGGCACCATAACGGGGCAACTCCACAAGCAAAAGTTTACAGCATAGTAACTGTCAAATCGATGGCTATTGTAGTTGGAAATTTTTTTATGAGGGCATTTGATATCTTGATATTTCATTTTCAAAATGATGCCGAGCAGATTCGAGCTCTTGAACCGTAAAAACAGTGTAGGTTATTATTATTTTTTCGAGGTACTGCATTTTTACATATCTATTGTATCATTTTGTAGGATTACTGATTTCAATTTTTTCCATATTCAACGATCTATTTGAGGGTACTAATTTCAGTAAAAAACTACAAATATGCCAACTCATTAAAATATTAACTGTAAACATATATATGTATAAGATGTACAAATGTATTTACCTACTAATTCAGCCTATCTTCAAGTAATGGTACATATGCGCCGTAATAATAATAAGAGATGTAGGTGAGACTGGGGTACTGGAGAAGAGTCAACATATGTACATAGTACATACATATACATACGTATGTATAAATGCCAACTCAGTCGCGCGGTCGGTGCGAAATCAAATCAATTTTGCTAGAATATATTATCTTTACTGAATGTATACATATGTACATATGTATATATAAATGTATACATACATACATATGTATATATACATGTATATATGTATATTAGAGTGATTCAAAAACAAAATTTTTTTTCGTTTGGTACTCGGAAAAATAGGTTCCTAGACACCTTTACGAAAGCCTCTCCAAACATGAGTTTTTAATTGTAACGGGAAAGTCCTCCTACATACAGTTTTCTATTTTTTCTTATTATCAGATAAAAAAATTTATATCTCGCTTCCAACTACTTGAAAAAATATCTTGTTCCTTAGATTTTGTAGAAAATTGAACGCGCTACAAAAAATGTCTATTATGATTTTTTCGTAAGCCCAAACGTTTAAAAGACATTAACAGTTAAAGTTTGATTATTTTTAGGAAAACTTTTTATTTCTTATGAATTTTATAACTCAATGAAAAAAAAAAATTATTATGAATGATGAAACTTATAGGCTCTCTTAGAGGTGTCTATGAACCTATTTTTTAGAGTACCAAACGAAAAAAAAAATTTTTTTTTTTGATCCACCTTAACTTAATCGAAAAATCATATGAGACCATTTTTATAGAGCAGTCAATTTCCTACAAAACTATGAGTTTCATCATTCATAACAATTTTTTTCATTGAGTTATAAAATTCATAGGAAATAAAAAATTTTCCTAAAAATCCTTTTTTTAATTTTTCAATCAATAATAAAATTGTAACCTTTAACTATCCACACAGCTTTGTGACTCAAGTAGTTCTAATAACTTTTCAATTACATTTTTATAGATTTAAGCAAAAATTTGTACAGTTTAATTTTTTTTCATTTTAAAATTTCCAAAAGATCTACATCTCACCTTTCTAGAAATAGTTCCCAGGACCAAAAACACGCCGTGATAGAGAATCGTCATCAGAAACTGAAAATCGTCGGAGAGTCGAGTATCGAGCGCTCGAAGAGGCTTGCTTAACAAAACTTAAGGACTTCTCAAGTACCCGCGCGGGAGTCGAGTATCGAACGATCGCAACGGCTTACTGAACAAATTTTCAGAACCTCCCAAGTACGCGCTCGAGAGTGGAGTACGGAGCGTGTGCAACGGCATGAAGAAAAAATATTAGAAATATACAAGCTTTCACTAGGGAGTCGAGCTCTGAGCGTCTCCAACGCCTTCATGATCAGAGAGAAAGACAACGGACAGCAACGACAAGAGGTCCTAATCAAGTTTTAGCTAATATTTAGTATTAGTAACAGATTGGCTTTCAGATACGACCCACAGATTGATTATGCTCAACAGCCTTCCCTACAAATCGGAGCCACAAATAGGATCTGCTCTAACTGTTCTGGCGAAAAATGGGCTGATGAACCGAATAGTATGGACTGTGCTTCTGAAAAAGTCAAACTCCCTAATATGCAGGAGCCGCCACAGCCTGTCAGAAATTTTTTTATTAATAATCACACACATTCTGTACATTTTTTAAACAACATACGTAGGTACAAGAACCTTTTTCATAGAAATAAGGGAAGATAATTTTATGCCTTTTACCATCTTCAGGCCAAAGTCCACATTCTTGCAAATCTGTTTTATTATATCATTACGGTCAAACATAGCTCCAATGCTAAAAATTTACATATTTAATTAACGAACTACAAACCGCACTGAATATCACCAATATATGTATGTATACATAAGATGTTTTAAACAAAACTATGATCGTAACTCTCCAGATAATTTAAAGTTAACAAAATAAATTCGATGTAACTCTGAGAGCTACCGTTCAGTCGTGTATGTTAAGAACGCTCCGTTAAAAAAAACTAAAAATTAGTGAAAAATTTATTAAATCATAAGTGAAAATCAATAAGTAAACTCATAAGTATAAATTATTTACTTCTGCCCCTGTTGCACAACAATAGTGATCTACTCACGTCTGTTTAACATTTATAAGTGCGAATACATTAATACTCAACATGCCACCTAAGAAGCAAGTTGATACTAGCTCATTGCTACTAATATCAAAAAACATGATGTACAGTGGAGATGCACCGTATGCAGGGAATTTGAGGTTTGGAATTGGTATTCGTAAAAATCAAAGGTACTGTACTTGATATTATTGTTGGATGTGTATACATGCCGCCTCTTACAACACTAGAAACTTATCCTAAACTACTTACAACTCTAAACTATATCAATGTGAAATACAATAACGCAAAACTACTAATCGTAGAAGACTTCAACTTGTCAAGCAGCACCCCCAGAGCCGATTGCGAAAAATTTGTATACGATGGACTTGCTTTACTGAAATGCATCCAAATAAACAACATAAACAACCTCTAGAATAATCTTCTGGACCTCTGTTTCAGCAATGTTGAGGGTTACGTGGATAAAAATCTACCTCTCGTTCTTGAGGACAAATATCATCCTGCCTTCATCATAAATTTAAAATTTTAACTCAACTTAGAACATTTTAATCCAGCCACTTACTCATTCAAGAAAGCTGATTACGTCAGCCTCAACGTTTTCTTTCACCGAGTCAATTGGACGGTACTGTACGCACTGGACACTATTGAAAGTAAAGTCAATTGGTTATACAATACTCTTGAAGTAGGAATATCACAATATGTACCTGTTCACAAAAAATCTATCACTACCTATCCCTGCTGGTTCTCCTATGAACTCATAAGCAAGATTAAACTCAAAAAATCAGCACACACTCAATACAAGAAAAAGGTAAACCGACACAATTACAACCGTTTTAGTACTCTAAGGAGGGACTGCGGAATGTTACAGTACTTACGTATACAAAGTTGAGAACATGGTCCAGTCTGACACCAACGCTTTTTGGAAATTTATAAAAGATAAAAAACAAAATAACATTGATATACCATCCTCAATGTCCTGGATGGACCAAATAGCTGACACCGGCCCGGGTTTTAGCAATCTTTTTGCCTCATATTTCAAGACTAGATTTTCCACACATACTAACGGCAATCAGCTCGTTGATGCTAACTCAAATGGATCGTCAACCAACGTTCACAGCTTAGAGGTCCAATACAATGATGTTCTCCAGCAGCTACTCAAATTGAATCCAAATAAAGGTGCCGGACCCGATGGCATACCAAACGTTTTCTAAAAAAACTGCGCATTGAGCTTTGTGAGCCCTTCACTCATATTTTTAACTACTCTCTTCAAGCAGGTAGTTTCCCTCGTGCCTGGAAACTGTCTTATGTGAGTCCAATACACAAAAGTGGCCTAAGATCTGAAGTAACTAACTACAGGCCCATCTGCATCCAATCAGCATTAGCCAAGCTCTTCGAAAAGTTGGTTCTGTCTCAACTATCTCTAACCTTCAAGGATATCATCACTACAAAACAACATGGATTCGTGGGTGGCAGATCAACCGTGTCAAATCTCTACCTGTATGTCAACTATATACTCAACGCACTGAATGAAGGACAAAAGATACATTCAATCTACACCGATCTTAATAAAGCTTTGACCGAGTCGACCATATGATACTCGTCTCAAAACTCAATAAATATGGCGTCAATGTCACCGCACTGGATTGGCTTAACTCATATTTAACTGATAGGTTCCTACAAGTCAGGGTTGACGGACATCTGTCTAGAGAATATGAGGTCACATCTGGAGTTCCTAAGGGATCGCATTTAGGACCACTACTCTTTAATATTTTTATCAATGACATTGTAAACAATATACAGTCTGAATGTCTGCTATATGCCGATGATTTGAAAATCTTCAGAATTATTTCTAATGATTCCGATGTCACACAACTACAACAAGATATCGACTGCCTAACAACCTGGTGCCTTAAAAATAATCTCGATCTCAATGCGAAAAAGTGCGCTGTCGTATCCTTCTCACGCTCTCATAACAACATTGTCACCAACTACAAACTCAACAACGAGTATCTACAGGAATTAACCGAAATCAAGGATCTAGGAATTATTATAGACAACAAACTCACATTTGCAAAGCATATTGACAAAATAACTGTGCAATCTTTTAAGTGCTTGGACATCATCATCAGAACAGGAAGGGATTTCAAAAACCCGAATTCTCTGGTCACTCTATACCGTTCACTTGTACTGCCAATACTAGAGTATGGCTGTGTAATCTGGTCTCCATATACTGATACACTCATCAACAAAGTTGAGAGAATACAAAACAAATTCTGCAAGACATTGTTGTTCCATCAATCGTTAAGGATGCAGGGACTCTCCACCGAGGACATCCGCTCCCGTTTCAGACTCAACAGCTTAACCTCGCGTCGGAAGGTTTCTGATGCGGCATTTTTCTACAAAATTGTCAACGGTCTGATTGACTCCTCAGAAGCACTCAGCAGTTTTGAGCTTGATCCTACTAGCCTCTCGCTCAGGCATAACAGACTGTTAAAAACAACGAAGACTCAACGAAATTACGTATACCACGGACCAAATAATAGGATTGCTAATTTCGTAAACTCATTACACGCAGACATTGATTTTTATGGAGGGACATATCAAGCTTTCATCTCGCAAACCAAAAATTTACTGTTTATCTACCACTAACTCTTTACTTACATTTAACCGATTGTGTATATATAACACTTTCCACATTCTTATCTCTATATCATTTTGTATATTTTTACTAACTATTCGATGTATAAAGCCGATTGGCGTATGGTTTATTAAATAAATAAATAAATAGTGTAATGGTTTACAGGGAAGCTCTGACTCAATAAATTATTTTTCAGGAGCAGAGAAAGTAAAATATATGTATAGTAAAGACCTTTTTATAAAAATTAAGAAAAATAATAATAATACAAAAATACTTTCATGAGAAAGTATGTGTGGGAGAGTGAGTACAAAATTATAACTTTTGAAATGATTCTTGAATACCCGTGCGAAGCCGTGCGGGCTGCTATTACCTAAATAAAGATATTGGAATAAAATTTTACACAAAGTGCGGTACCTTCCATCAAATAAATGGTAAAAATCGAGATGTGAGTTAACTTGTATCCAATATGTGATTTAGCTGAAAGGTTGATCTATAAGTCTCTTAATAGAATCCTTTTCGCCCCCTGGTTGGCTTCTCCTCTATTTTATTATTGGGTATACTAAATTTCGTCTCTTTCGTTGAGTTTATATCGTATGTAACGGTATTAATGCAGAATATCTCAATATAATTAATCGAGAATGTTTCAATTAGTATTATAAAATATCATTAATACGATGAATATAGAGATCGTTAATTGTTTCGTTAATTTTAATCTCGAACATAAAGATAAATATTGTAATGAAAAATTAAAGTAGAGAAGTATATGACATACTTATATAGTATTAGTTAATATTATGGTAATTATGATAAAACATATTATGTATATGCCTATATCTAACATAAAAAATGTTTCTGTAACCCTTTATTTTTGTTTTCTATAAATTACTATAAACACACGAAAATTCATCGTTCGACACTTTACATTAGCATGATTTTTTGTGCGATGCGACACAAATTCAATAATGTTGATAACATTTTTTGAGTACGCTGATACTCGTATCTGCACGAAAATTTGGTCAAATTTTCAAAGAATATGACGATTTCTGAAGTTTTTTTTAACATAAAAAGGGCTTTTCATTCGGCTACGCATTTCGTCAAATTGTGCAGCCAATGAATTAAGTCTTAAAAGTTTTAAAAATACAAAAAATGCGTTATTTAAACTAGTCACAATTGTAAAGCTGATCTAAAATATGCTGAATAAAACTTGGTAGCATTGAAGATAGCGGTTATACCACTTAAATGAGGTACTCTCTTGCACGAATTCCTCTTTTTTGGTCTACTGGATTTAAGCTGTCGGCCTACTTGTGCTGAGTGGTATAACAAGATATTACTTTGAGAATGGCTTCTCCTTGAAAACTCAGATAACAACCCTGATTAATAATTTATTTAATTAATAAATATATTATTATTTAATTATAATATAAAAATAATAATATTTAAAAAGTATCGTATTACGTATTTGGTTGTTTGTGAGAAAATGCGTAAAACTAAACATAAAAAAATTAAAAAAATAACGCTAATTAAACTTAAAATCATTATAGTTAGTACATTAAAATTAGCTTGTAAATTCGAAATGGAAAATATTTAAAAAGAATTATTTTGTTTATAATTTAAAACTATCACTTAGCATGTACAAATCTATAGAAATGTGGAAAATTTGGTTAGCTCGAAACTGGACGAGACAAGCTACATTTTTGAAACATTAAAATAAAATTAAAGTACAGCGGGAAGTGTTTCGAACATAAAGATTCGATACAATTTACTACAGTCCAAAAAATAAGAATAATGTACAAAATAAAAAAAGGGAATTTATCGAAGTATACAAACGTTTTTTGAAAATGAATGCATGTAAGCAATTGCGACCTATTTGTTCATTGTTGATCAGTACTTATTAGTGGCACCAGTATATTTGTAGTACCGTTACTTCCTATTTAATTTGCGCATTCAGAGCGAAATAATTATAGCGTACAATAAGGAAAAGTATTCAGTATCGGCAAGACGTTACATTTATTCTGTTTTTAAAGATTTTTTAAGTGAGTTTTTTTAAATAAACAATTAAAAAAATATTTGTTCATCCAAACGATTTAATTTAGTAACTTATTTAAAAATGCTCGCGGAACCCATTTATCGCTTGTTTAGCGCACTAAAATTCAAACGATGCGGTTGATGAATGGTCGAAACGGTAAATAAAGCATTTGGCAGTCAGTAAAAACATTTCCCCAGCAAAAATTAGGCTTCAACTAAATCTTGAAGTGTCCATCCGTCCGTCGAGTTCAGCAGATTTTGAAAGAGAATAGTAACATCCAGTATGTCAAACGACCGCCTCAACCTAAGTTGCTACCTCGACACAAAACTGCAAGGATGCAATATACCCAAAGGTACTTATTGTGGGACGACGAGTGGATAAAAGTTGTGATTAGTGATGAAAAAAATTTAATTTAAACGGCAATGACAAAATACAAGGCATTTCCAGAAAGGATATTTAATGGTATGGGGGGCATCCAGATATAATGGTGCAACCCCAATTTGTTTTGTAACGCATAAAATGAATGCTATGAGTTATGTCAAACTATTAAACAACGTCTCAATAGCGTTTTCGGAATGATTTTGTGAGGAACTATGGATTTTTCAGCAAGATAACGCGCTGCAACAAAACGTTTCTTTATGGGCAGAAATATAGCATTAATGGATTTGGTGGCCAATTTGATACTGTTATAGATCTAAGGATGTGCATTGAAGCCGAATGGAAGAAAATACCGATTTCCACCCTTCGCTCTCTAATTGAATCCATGCCGAGGCGCATACACACAGTTATTTTGTCTAACGGTAACTACATAAGTTATTAATACTTCGAATAGGTTTGATTTAATATGAAATATTTCTTTGTACGCTATACTTTTTTCGTACCAAGTGAATTGAATTTTTAAATTATTTTATTTATAAATAGTAATTTTTGTTTTTAAATATTGTGTAAATAATTCTCGAGGTTGATTCCATTAATTAACATAAAAAATAATCATATAAAACTTAAAGATGAATAGAAGAGATTTTTAATTTAAAATGCATTCTTGATAACTGCCGACAGCAAGGAAATGGAGAGTTTGTGGTAACGTTCCTTCATCTAATTGAGTAAAAAACAAAATAATTCCTCATTTAAACGAAATTATGAATCTGCAAAAAATATTATTTAGAAGTCAATTTAAATCAATATCCGTTTTAATAATTAGATAGAATAGGTTTGATTTTTCGTTTAAAAAATTTCAGCTGTTTAATTACCTGTGCAATTTTAATTTTTTAAGTTGGAAACACCAATGAAATTTCCACTGAAAATAGTTGAAAATCGTAATACCAAAAATGAGTTGGGATGATCAGAAATTTAATTGCTTTAACATCAGTTCAACCGAGTGGAGTTGAAGACCGTAATAGGTGAATTAATAGTTCGACAATGTTTGTTTACCGCCTAAACGTTTTGCCCAAGCGTTAACACTTGATGGCAAAAAGAGAAGTGGTCGCCCTAACGTGGTTCGAATAAATTCAGCAATAAAAACTATTCGCGATTTTCTGCAGAATACAAATCAAAAACCACCAAGCAGTAGCTGAAAAGAAAATTTCCTGAGTTGGAGAACATGGAAAATGAGAGACTCAAAAAGTTTTTGGCTTTTAACGGCTGACTCGTCTGAAGGCTTGTTTGTTAGCAAAAGATTACCCTTTCGAATAAAATTTTATACATCGCTCACTAAATAAAATTAACTTTGTTAAAAAATGTATTATAGTTTAATTTGTATAATAGCGTGAACTTGTAACGGAACTTATGGCAGAATTAAGTACTTATAAAAAAAATAGTTTATTGACATATTGATCATCAGTTGATTTTCACCGTCCTGGACTTGGTTCGTCATCAACGCCTTCTCGACGCTCTTTGATTAATCAATCAAAAACACTAAAACACAAACAATGTTATTCAAAAGTTAATGGAAATTCGTTGTTGAATAATTCCCCTCATCATAAAAATCGCCGAATACACTTTACGCGCTTCAGAAAGACAAGCGTATACTAAACACTAATAATTACTTTGATGTGACATTTGGCACAGATATCGGTGATAGTTATACTAATCCAGAAAAACACTTTGACGAATATGTTTTCGCGCGAAATTAAAATAAAAAGTCTTTTGCCCACAGTCTCATACATAGATATATGAATTAAAAAGAAATTTCTTGCAAATGATGAAGAAAAATTTATGAATTGATTTCAAAAGACTTTAGATGAGAGTCGTCATGTGTACTACTTAAACAAAGTTTTAAAGAGGATTATCTATTGTATAGTAAAATAAAGTATAGTTAATTCTATTGATTTATTCCAACAAATGTCTTCTACTAAATTAATCGAAATCTAAAGAAAGTATCACTACGTAAGTTGCCTTTTATATTTCGGAATTCAGGAGCCCAAGCGTTACAAAGTGGTAACTCACAACTTTATAGTAAAGTCTGACATTTTTGATAATTTACACACTCAGACCATTTTGACAACTTTCGACGTGAATTATCTCAGCAATAGTGCATTTATGAACTTAATTCAATTTGCGGCGATATAGCTTCATCAATGATATGGTGAATACAATCGAGGTCGAAGATCCCACACGGATTTTGTGAAGGTCGTTCAAAAGCAGTTATAGTTACTATTGATGCTGTGCACAAACCGTTATTGCAAGGTCGTCATGTGACCTATTAGAACCACCATACATTCAATAATTCATAAGGATATGATTCTA
Source organism: Bactrocera neohumeralis (assembly GCF_024586455.1). NCBI lineage: Eukaryota > Metazoa > Arthropoda > Insecta > Diptera > Tephritidae > Bactrocera > Bactrocera neohumeralis. The sequence goes on from NW_026089622.1 coordinate 18,028,343, forward strand.
GGAAATTGTCATGTTGGATCCCGTACAATTTGTGAAGTGCTCAAAAATTTTTCGTGTCGATCGGCTTAGAGAAATGTAAAAAACACGATAGTCGTGCTTCAAACACATCTATGACAACGTGCTAGGTCATGAATCGTAGATTTATACGTGAGGCCGAAAGTAGTCAGCAGTCGATTCTATGTTTCAATATGAGCCGGATCCAAAAAAGCTTTTCGCGTACGAAGCATTTCCAAGAAAATAGTGTCCTTTTTTTTTGGAAAGACTGAATATGTCGCAACCATGCCGCTACAATAACGCAATGCAGTAAACTCTAAGTGGTACACAACCATTTTATTTGCCAGTTGTCATTCAAGATCAGGAAAGCCTACCCCCGAAGACGGATTTCTCCGTGATAACGGATCTAACATGATTCGATGATTAATATTTGCTTTACCAGACCGACTTTACTACACTTATCTCTTTCGTATTGAAATTTAAAATTTCGTATGATTCATTGTAGCTCAAGTTGAAATCGTAAGAAGCTAGTTTTTGTTACCATATGAAGAAACAGCTGTTAAAACACATGTGTGTACAATCGGTATTTGACGCTTTGATTGTGTTTATATGGACAGTTTTGAATTGTGAAAATAAAAATTCTATTGCTTAATTTTCACGTCAAGATATGACGTAATTGTGAAAAACAACATTTTCATATTTTCTTGCTAGTTCCTGCTAGTTTTTAATTTTCTTGCTATTTCGTTACTTCGCTCTTTATGAGAATAACTTACAAACTTGTTCTTCTTGACAGATGCTAGTCGCAATTGGACCATAACTTTTAAAGCCATAAGATATTGGACATGTCGATGGCTGACTTTTTTCTAAAAAAAATTGGGCAATATATTATTTTGAAACTTAATCGGTAAATCTGTGAGATAACTCAATGAAACTCAGAGAGCGTAATTTCTTTTATGCAAAAAAATCGGATAAGTTTTCTTCAGTCCCCACATATCGAATATGAGAATTTCAATCTTCCATATTTTTTTTTAAATTTTCTGTTTTTTGTTTTACTGAAATTTTTCATTATTAGAAATAACATCATTTACTTTCCCCATTATACAGATCAACACATTTATTGTTGACAATTTTTTGAAATATCTATGGCTTATAAAACAAATACTGAGATTTGGTATGTCATCAACCGTAGTAAACGAAATACCATAGTATTATGGTATTGTTAACACATTTCTGTAAATGTTAAAACATTCATCGAAGACCTTCCCCTAGCCAATATATACGATACCATCATCGAACTTCCAGGTGACTTTATACCGCATATATCAGCCAATATGTTAGTTATTTTAATAAAATTAAGAGATCATGTTTTACTAATAACGGAGCCTTTCTGTGCTTAGAATAAATAAAATTGGGTAAAAACTCGCAATAGCCCCTATAAAACGATAAAGCCTTATCTACCTGAAGGTACTTCCTGACTTTAATCTTGGTCTTCCTTACTTATTTGCTCATAGTATTATATATAAAAAAGTTATCCGTGTAACCAAAAGTGAATTAAAGTTAAGGAGTGCGCCGAATATAATTCGCTAGACGACATTCCAATGGAAGGTTGCGGAGTTTCTTCCCAAATATGTTCCCATAGCGTGAATAACGGCGAGTGAAAATCAATATCCGGGAATATTTTTCATTGAACGGGATTGGCCCATTGCATCGCATTAAAGAGATCCTCAGTCATCAGCTCAATATAATCTACTATTCTTAGAAATATACTTTATACTATTGATATCATCGGCCGCAACACCCGCGCCGTTAGTTCTGCTTTCTCCAGACTGGACAAGGAAGCAAAGCAAATGCGTCTGGCAGTGAACGAGAGCAACGAGAGAGAAATATTTCCTGTCTCAAACAAACAGTCGTCGCACTCGCGACTTGTCACTGTTAACAGTCATAACTTTGAAGTTGTAGATAGTTTCGTATATTTGGGAACCAGCGTAAACACCACCAACAATGTCAGCCTGGAAATCCAACGCAGGATAACTCTTGCCAACAGGTGCTACTTCGGACTGAGTAGGCAATTGAGAAGCAAAGTCCTCTCTCGACGAACAAAAACCAAACTCAAAAAGTCACTCATAATTCCCGTCCTGCTATATGGTGCAGAGGCTTGGACGATGACAACAACTGATGAGTCGACGTCGATGGAACGATGAGGTATATGAGATATATGACGACATTGACATAGTTCAGCGAATTAAAAGACAGTAGCTACGCTGGCTAGGTCATGTTGGTCGAATGGACGAAAACACTCTAGCTCTGAAAGTATTCGACGCAGTACATGCCGGGGGAAACAGAGGAAGAGGAAGACCTCCATTCCGTTGGAAGGACCAAGTGGAGAAGGACCTGGCTTCGCTTGGAATATCCAATTGGCGCCATGTAGCGAAAAGAAGAAACGACTGGCGCGCTCGGCTATAATTGCGTAAGCGGTGTCAACGCCAGTAAAGAAGAAGAAGATTGACTACTACAATAACACAAAAACTGACGGATATATATGTATATATCAATTAAATTAATCCGAATTCCGCAAGGAAAGACAAATATGAAAAATTAACATTATAACATTAACTTTACAAAAAACACGCGTAATATTATTAAATGAGTAAACTACACTAGGATGAATGGATGGTATAATAGTTAACGCTTGTGAGGAAGGCTCCCTGAGCGCCATTCACTTGAGAGTGGCCAGAAACGATTATTTTACATATGTCTCAAGCAGCTCACCACTTCCGGTCTTTCACCAAGTATCCTAGGTAACCAAAGAACATCCGTTTGAAGGCGAGCTGAAGTGAGAAGGCGACCACAGGGTTGTGCGTTGGGTTTGGGACCCACCTCGTCAGAAACGCCCCCAATGAAAAAGCACAAATAGCCTCGGATGAGAGACCCCCTTTTGATGACGACCATGGCAAACGCACTAAGGATAACTATTTAAGGCCATGCACCGGGAATGCCCAGTCCCTTAATTGGGAAGGTGCCGTTTGCCTAGCTGGTTGATGTTCTCGTTAGAGTTAAGGCTTACATCACCGCCGTCCAAGAAATGCGATGGACGGGACAAGGACTGAGGCGAGTAGGTCCTTGCGGCATTTACTACAGGGCCATATAAAAGAGCGCAAATGCGGTGTGGGATTTGTGATGGGAGAGAGACTCCGTCGCCGAGTCCTGGCATGCACCCCGGTGGATGAACGCCTATCCACAATGCGCTCACGCCCCGACAAAAGAGAAGGGCTTTGTTCGGGCTGCTTAATAATTACCGCAATGCTTCCCTTTTACTAATTTGATACTCTGTTGCAGATGCTCTGCTGATTCTTTGCTGCAATATTACAATAATTATTTCGCGCATAACGTGTTACTTAAAAATATAGATTCACTTTTGATTCCTCCTCCATATTATCGCAAAATGTTTACGTTGCGTTAGTAAAGCTAGTGGTGCGCAACAATTTACCGAAAGAACGTGTGCTTTGGCAGTGTTGCCAGAATTTTGGCGTAGAACGTGATGCTTTCTCATGAAAGGTAACAATGTCGTAATAGTTTCACAACGAACAAAAATGCTTTCCAAACAGATAGATCATGATGGGATAGACGGAAGACACGTCATCAGTGTTTCAGACGTGCGTATGCTCCGAGGTGACGACATCGACTCGGACCACTATATTGTTGCAGTCATGACACGCACCCTCCTCTGTGCAACAAAATACGCACAACAGACAGTCGAACGATTTTCTATTTGACTTGCCCTCATGCTCTTTGAGAGCTCGTCAGCAACTCGGTATAAGGAAACTGTGGGACGTCATTTCAAGCTCTCTACATACAACTGCAAACGAAACCATTGGTTTTACACTGCCCAGCTCGCAAAGTTACATTCTACCACAACACTTGCCAAGAATTGAAGAGGGAAACGAGACGCATTTGCACACAAAAACAAAGCTGGAGAAAAGATGCGGCGAATAACAGAAGGTTTCAAAAGCGAAGCATACTCTTGTAGAACCCAAGGAGGTTGTCCAGAGCATACCAAAATTACATAAAAGAACACTTCACTAGCCTGCTGATTGGCAGTGAAAGCATAACACTAGAAGATGGTGAACCCGATTACACAAACGATGACGACGGAGCAAACGTTCCATTTCCCGACTATGACGAAGTTCGAATAACCCATCCGAAGGACAACAAAGCGGTGAGGGCCGATGGATTGCCGACCGAAAGGAAAAGGAGCTGCCTTTATGCTGCGATGTCTGAATTTGGTATCCCTGCAAAGCTAATACGGCTGTGTAAACGGACGTTGAGCAACACCAAAAGCTTCGTCAGTCATCGCCCTCGCGACTTGGAACCCACGTCACTGTTGACAACATCCGGTGTGTTTAGCGCGGGTCCTGCTGACGACAGTCTTACTCCACGGCTCTCAAAAGCACAACAAAAATGCTTTCCGTTGATCAGCGCCCTGAGAATGCTAAACATTTTCAGTACCAATTGGCAGTGTGGCATGGACACACTAACCACCTTGGTCGGGTTCGAGGCCCATCTAAAATTTCTGCCGTACTATGGGTCCGGCACCCGGTTGCAATGCAACTCCACATTCAACTGACAAGGTCAGTTCTTCCCGCATTTGGGTTTTAACCACAACCACCACGAATCTCCACAAAGGGCCAAACCAAATCTCCATCAAGGGCCAAAGTTGACAGTTTTTAAGTTTTCGTTTCACCGACGCTTATGAAAGCAGCCTTAAATAATTTTATAATCTGTAAGTGCTATAATATAGTTAGCAAAATTATGTTCTTTTGAACTTAAATTTTCAAATTATACAAACAGATATAATTGGTATATATTACAAGAATCATACCACATAACTTAACCATTGTCTAATTTGCCCTTCATTATACCGACCATATCACTTATGTATGGAGCACCGTAAAACTGTATGCACTCAATTTAATTATGATAGTTGGAAATGTCAAAGAACAAAGCACTCTGTTGTGTTCGTACATAAATAACTTAGTAAAAATACGTAGCAAATACATGCTTTCACTTATTTGACTCTTTTGATTACTTAATAGATGTCTTAAAACGCGTTTTCGGATAAACAATTCTTTATATGAAGAATGAAGAAAAATATTGAAACGTCGAACATTGCTTAAGATTTAAAAAAATAAAACAAATATTTAACTCTGAATTAAACGTTTTATAAAAACATTTCTATCATTATCTATTCCCATTATGTACCTAAAAAACAGCACTAATATACATATGTAAAAATTTCAATAATTGCACATTGAAGTATTGTGGAAACTTTAAGGCATATTTGAAATTAATTTGACTACTCACAAGAAAATACAGTTTAATTTATGTATACATATTTCCAGCAATACCATATATACATATGTATATATTGTATATATACGTATGGAATTCATATGTATGTATATATTTATGTGGTATTCATGGTCGGAGTATGTTATTTAATCATTGTTAAGTTTTCATATATCGCTTATCTTAGATAATATTTCACAAATAAATTTATAATACACACTCGAAGTAGTGGCTTACAATATAATATTATTATTGGAATTAGCTTCACATGTATGCCTTTGCACTAGACTTTTTATACAACTTTTGTGTAAGAAAATTACGACATTCCGTCGATCCAGAAAAAATCTAACGATAAGAAAAAATCGAATACTATACAAATTTCCTATTTTAAGCTGAGCAGATTTTAATAAGCTTATTTTAACTAATTTACATTTGTGCTAAACATAAAGCATTATTAGAGTGTGAAAATGAGCAAAATCGAACTACAACTACATACATAGCACAATTTTAAATTCCAACGGATTTGGTCACTACGCTGTGCCTAAATTAAGAATCAAGCTATCGGAACAAAACTTTGCAAAAATATTGTCTTCAAGTCATTCCATCACACATTCAAAAATAATCGAAATCGGATTGTTTCGGAAACATTTTTCTAGCCCCTGATATCGAATATATGGACCTCTGTGCCTATGGCTGACTTTTTCCCCGACAAAATCGGTTGTGGGAGTAGTGGATTTTACGTGTTGCCAAAAATGACTTAATGGTAATATGCATATGTGTCATCATTATTTGCTCCATGTTAATCCATGGGAGGATAAATGGACAACGAATCGGAAGATCGTCACAATAAAACGCTTATTATGTTCTTGTTAACAACGCATGTTGATATACATACAAGGCCAATCTAATACGAAAGTATATAATCTTCACAAAGTATCAGAAATGAAAAATGACAAAAATACAACTCAAAAGGGTAGAAACCCATCTAATTGTACACTAGTCCATAGGTAACCGGGATATACAACAGCAGTTGCTTACAGCATTTTGCGAGTTTTATACACAGTTACGTTTTTAATGAAATAATTGACCTATATGATTTCTATAAAAAATTTCACTTTATATATTTTGTAAAATTTTCAAACATTTACTTTTTACTACTCTTTTGTTGTGAAATGTTTTGTAATTTAATACGCCAAATAAAAAAAAATTCTTTATTTTTGTTAAATTATGCCAGAAGTTAATGCAATCAGTCCAGATCTTCTTCTAGCCCCAATGTACTCAATAGAATAATTTCCGTACATATTAACTTTCCATCTGATTTTAAAACTTTTATGTCGGTCAATATTTATGACATTTTAATGAAATTAATTGAACACTTTTTCTAAATAGAAAGATAGTTTAGCGCTGAATATAATCAAATTTGGACCCACGTCATGGGTTACGGCCTCATGGTCCTTAATACCTTTGGCTTTCAAAAGCTGACTATATATCGGCTGAAGGTACTAAGGGTACTAGATCAATTCCCACGACAGCCGGTTCTACGCACCGTTGCCTACGTAACACTGCGACACTAGCCTCTACGGCTGTGCAATCTGCACATAGTTCGCGCGCCGCGCCGTCACTCACCCCGAGTGGCCAACAGAGGACCTCCACGGTCCCCGGGAGCTCAAACGGGCAACATAGCTCCCACTCTGACTTATCTCCCCCAACCTTCATCCCGCTCCGCTCGGGCGAGAACCAATGAGCAACACTTGGTTCCTCGCATAGTCTGTTCCGTGTGTCAGACCGTCATACGTCGGAACGTCACATTAGTTAAGTGCAATTCCTGCACTGGATGGTGTCACTTCCCCGCGTGTTCCGGCCTGCGCACCACGCGTGAGTGGAGTGAGTTGTACGTTACCCCATGCTAAAGGAGTCTGCCCCGCGGGTTCTGCAGCTGCAACAAACACCACTTACATGCCACTCCATCACCCCCAGGATCACCCACGGACACCCGCGTTCTTCAATTTTACTGTAATGGTATCCAGAGTAAGATCAAGGAGATAGTTGCGTTTATGAATCGTGAACGCGTATCGATACTCTAGAATGTCAGGGTATAGCTATCCGGTCAGGTGATTTCGAACTCGAAATATTTAATATATACATCCCCGCAGTTACATGTGACCCTACAAGCACTCGAATATAGGTGCGCTGTCAAACGATCGTAGGGGGATGGAGCTGGCGGAACATATTGACGATTCGAACCATAGAGCACCTGAAGTCCTGCAACCTCTCCACCGGCGTGAGTAAGCTTTGGGCTACTCTCAAAGCTTTGTCTAACCCGAAGAGGCACGACGTCCGATTTGAGGTTCAATTCAATGGTCATGCCTCTTCGGACCCGAAGAAGTGCGCTAGCTATTTCCGCGGGCAGTTCACACTGCACCCTTCGGTAGACAAAGCTAAACGATATGTTAACCGACGGCTGCGCAAAATGCCAAACGACGGCGCGCCACTTACTTTCACCGATGAGGAGGTTCAGGGTGTCATCAAAAAGGCAAAATCTTCCAAATCCATTGGCCCTGATGGAATCAACATGCTAATGCTAAAGCATCTAGGCTCGACGGGAGTAAGATATCTCACCAAGGTCCTCAGCCTGTCGCTGACCACTCTTCATATACCCGATGTGTGGAAAGTCGGAAGAGTGGTCCCACTACTGAAACCTGGGAAACCCGCCAACAAAGGGGAGTCTTATCGTCCGATAACTCTCCTCTCCCCAGTAGTGAAGATACTTGAGACCTTGCTACTCCCGACCTTCATTCACCACCTGAGCCTAGCCAGCCACCAGCATGGATTCCGAAAAGTGCACAGCACCACCACAGCACTTAGCGTCATAAACGCTCAGATAGTTCGTGGCCTCAACCAGAAACCACCCTGTGAGAGAACGATCCTCGTAGCATTGGACTTGTCAAAAGCTTTACACAGTCAACCACACAACGCTACTGCAGAACATTGAGAAAACTACGCTTTCTCCAGGACTGAAGAGGTGGACCATGAACTATCTGAACGATCGTCAATCATCCATACTATTTCAAGGTGAAACATATAAACTGAAAAGAATTAAACAGAGGGTTCCGCAGGGTGGTGTCCTCTCCCCGTTACTGTTTAACTTCTACATCTCGAAACTCCCGCAGCCACCAGAGGGGGTTTCTATGTGTTCAAAGGTAAACGGCTACCTCACCGACCTTTCTCGTTTCCTCACTGCACGGAACCTAACACTTTCCCCCACTAAATCCACAGCGACCATATTTACGAACTGGACGAAGGAGTATAGACTTGAACTTAATATTGCAATCAATGGCGTCAAAATTCCGGCCATCAATAATCCTAAGATTTTAGATGTAACTATGCTAGTCTATGCTACTTCACTCCCCATACGACCGCGATTATCGCCAAGGTACAGAGCCGCAACAAAATCCTTATGTCGCTACCCGGCAGCAATTTGGGAAAAGACAAAGAAAAAGTACGCAAATACCCTTGTAAAAATCACCGTTGTAGCCACCTGCTTGGAGCGGAACCGCCTCCTAGGAGTATCAAGAGGTCTTTCCTTAACTACGTCGTGGAGCTATCAACACCTTCACCGACTGCCTTCCAGTGGATGGCGTTCTTGGAGTCAAACAACCACCCATTGCAGACTAAGAGCTCGAACTTCCACAAGAAACGCGAGTGACCCTAGCGCAAGTTCGTTTTGGATATTGTAGCATGTTAAACTCCGACTTATCCCGAATATACCCAGACATATCCAATGTATGTCCTGCATACAACGAGTCTCCGCATGACACTGACCACCTCTTTGCGTGCCCTGCCAACCCTACTCATCTAACACCATTTTCACGTCGAAACAGCACATTTCATGGGCCTCACGCTAGACGACGTTGACGTCCCGCTAGACGACGTCGACGTTAAAACAACAACGACCAGGTTGATCATCAGGTAACGGTAGGTAAAATTAGCGGCCCTGGTAAAACTGTTCAAAGAGATGAGAGCAAATTTCGAAAGAGGGAATATAACAAAGGTAATAATGAAGACATCATTGTTTTTTTACGTAATTAATATATCTTTTCTAATTTTTGGGCGGAGAGTCGAAGGCCACTGGGTTCTTGCGATGTTTGAAGATGGGAGTGACGACTTTACGCTGGAGGTATGTCCCAGCAATATGAAGTTTGCTGAGGTGCTCATAACTTTGATAGATGAGCACGTGGCAAAAGGTAGTATTATATGTACCAAATGTTGAAAGATGTACGATTGTCTGTCCAGTCACGGGTATGAGCACCGACGGGTAAATTACAGCGACCCGAATAATTCGTTTGGCGCATCCCGCTAAATGAAGTCGACGAAAACCTGGATAACCCTTACCATCCTAACGGAACCCTCAACGTATCGAGTTCCAGTGGCGGGTAACTAAACGGGTTTTTAACAAAGATAATGGGGGGAGACTTTAGTATACCATCCCACGATTTCAGGGTTAAAAGTGGTATGGTTGGATAGGGCTGATGCTCCAGATTAAGAAAATATATAATTATAGCCGCCGCAAACTTTTAGTTTTCAAGATATTTGCATTTTAAGTTGAAAATTTCACTAATTTCAATTTGCAATTTCTCCATTTATAGTAACTTTATCTTTCATATTATGCACTTTTTATACACTTACACTTCACTGCAATATTTCACATATTTATTTTATATTTATTATTTAGATATTTGCTTAAAATAAGCATTTTATATTTTACATAAATATTATTACACGCACAATAACAATAAGTGTTCCGTGTTGTCAAATAACAAGTGTTACCATATCCCAAACGATTGAAAAGAATAAAAATAAATAAAAAAAAAGCTGAAAAGCAGGAACGAAATTACCCTGGGCGATCCAACACCAGGGTGTGTCAGGTTTTTACGATTAAAACTCTTTTTGCATATATGTAGAAATATTGTAGTGAAGTGTAAGTGTATAAAAAGTGCATAATATGAAAGAAAAAGTTACTATAAATCGAGAAATTGCCAAATTAAATTTGCGAAATTTTCAACTTTAAATACATATATCTCAATTATGGACAGCGGCAACTATATATATATATATATATATATATATATATATATATATACATATATTTTCTTGATCTTGACTACCTCCTCCATCCGTACATACCCATTTGAACCCCGAAATCGGGGATGCTTTTTTAAATCCCAGCCAAAAGGAATTCAACGCAAAAAAATTGAGCACACCCAGGTGTTGGTACGACAGTGGGTTAATTTTTTGAGGCGCGGCCGAAGGTTATATATTTCCTGTCATTAGGGTATTATTTGTTTTTTTATTTCTTTTGGTTCTTCTGTAAAATATGAACGTAAGGTAGCACTGATTATTAGGAAGAATGCAACCCTTTTGTTATTGTTTGAACAAAAATAAATGAACAAAATGAACAATTAGTTAAATGTTGACTAAAAGTTATTTTTGCACTATTTAATATAAAATAAATAGTTAGAAACGAATTACTGAAGTGTTAGGTGATATAAAAGTTAAAAATATAACTATAAAGTCCATTACAAATGGGAGAAACACGCATTTTATATAGTGCAATTTTTTAACTTTCAATGCAAACATCTCAAAAACCATAAACCAACGGCAACTATATATACATATGTACATATATATTTTCTTGACTGAAGGACCTTCGCTATCTGTACAAACCCATTTTAACCCCGAAATCGGGGGATGCTATTCTAAATCCGATCCCCACAATATCCCAATCGCAATCGGGTGGTAATTATTTATATGAACATTATGTGTTAATATCCCACGTAAGAACAAATATGTACAAACTATATTGAACCTAAATTTTATTACTAAACGGGCACTGTAACATTGCAACGTCTGTGGTACTCACAATAAAAACCAACTATTAATAATATTGCAAATAAATTAGAATTAATCACTACAATAGCCACTGTTTAATACTCAATCAATAAAACGCTAATAATTTCTACTTCTCATATTTTTAATGCATATTGCTTATATTATCTAGTTTCACATACTATTTTGTTATCATTTGACTAATAGTATCTAGCACTCAACACATGTGCCCGTTTTCAATTATCGTCTACGCTCGCAATAATTATTGTTGGCCATAAAACACTTTGAATCATGACAGACATTTTTTCCAGTAACCAAAATGTATAAATTTTATAACGAAAACTTACAGCCCTATTCTCATGCCCTCACAAAAGTCACCAACCTCACTACAGGATCGCTTTTGTCTCGTAAACCCTTCAAAATTTTCCTCCTACCCCCCGATTCCTCCTCCTAAACAATTGCCGCATACACAAAGAACAGTTCCTCCATGCTAGTGATAACACTCAAATATTTTTTAAAAAATGTCAAATATTGATGTAAAACAAGACAAACACAGATGTTTTGTATTATGATGGCTGCTTTCACACGTCACAGATATTTTTGATAATAGTGAGCATTTGAACTTTTGAATTTTCGCCAGAATAAGGTAACCCTCACTATAGTGAGAAACATCACTGTAGTGAGGTTGGTGACTTTTGTGAGGGCATGAGAATAGGCTGTAAATTTTGTTTGAATATTGGATATAAGGTGGCTATATTTTTTGGTTATTACATCTGTCAGCGATTTCCATTAATTTTTAATGATACATTGGTTTGTATTTTAGGGGACGATATATATATTATTATATTTAAAATATGAGTTTTGGATATAAAGTAGTTATATTTTTTGGTTATTGGTTATGCACTCAAGAGCTCATATTTTAAATATAATATATACATATATATATATCGTCACCTAAAATACAAACCAATGTATCATAAAAAATAAATGGAAATCGCTGACAGAAATAATAATCAAAATTTATCAATTTTATAACGAAAACTTAAATTTTGTTCGAATATGAGTGCATAATAACCAAAGAATATAACCACTTTCACCACTTTATAACAAAAAGTCGAATATATTTTTTTTATTTTTAACGCAGAAAGGAGTACTACAGTCACCCCTGGTATTCGCTCGGCCAGGGTTATTTTTTTAGAGCGCGGCCGAAGGCCGCTAACACAGAAAGAAATACTACGCGAAAGTACTTCTGTCACCCCGGGTATTTTTAACGCAGAAAGGAGTACTACAAGAAAGCACTTCAGTCACCCCGGGTATTCGCTCAGCAAGGCTTATTTTTTTAGAGCGCGGCCGAAGATGTTTTCTTATTGCAAATTTTTGAACTTTTAATCGTGAATATTTTAAAAAATATTTGCAATTTTTACATTATTTTTCCATATTCCTCCTCTGGAGAAGCTCCCCTATCCGTACATACCCCATTTATACGGAAATTCGGTTTTTTACCCCTCCTCCAAAATAATCGGAATCGTGCCTGAAAACACATAAGTATATATTTAAAAATTGACCTGTTTTAGGATGAATTCAATAAAATCTTTGCAAATTTATAATACAGTAGGTTTTGTTGTTTTGTTTTCTGGAGGATGGAGTCATGTGTAGAAGTTCACGCAAGTGAGGAAAGTTCTCTGATCGCCATTCACTTGGGAGTGGCCAGAAACGATTCTTTTACACATGGCTCAATCAGCTCACTACTTCCAGTCTTTGATCAAGTATCCTCTGGGTAGCCTAAGAACATCCGTTCGAAGGCGAGCTAGTGTGAGAAGGCGAAACATCCCCTACATAGGGTTGTGCGCTGGGTTTGGGACCCGCCACGTAAAAAAACACCCCCAATGAAAGGAAGCAACAAGCCTTGGATGAGAGACCCCCCAATTGATGACGACCATGGCAAACGAAAGATGTTCTCGCGAAAATAAAGGCTGACATCACCGCCGTCTATGAAATGCCATGGACGGGACAAGGACAGAGACGAGTAGGTCCTTGTGACATTTACTACAGTGGCCACATAAAGGAGCGCAAGTTTGGTGTTGGATTCGTGGTGGGAGGGAGACTCCGTCGCCGAGTACTATCATTGACTCCGGTGAATGAACGTCTAGCCACAATCCGCATCAAAGCGAGGTTCTTCAACATATCGCTGATTTGCGCCCACGCCCCGACGGAAGAGAAGGACGAGGTGACCAAAGATGCCTTCTATGAGCACTTGGAGCGCGCTTATGAGAGCTGCCCCCACCACGATGTCAAAATCGTGCTTGCCTAACTAAGGTATCTTTGGCACTACGGTCGGTAAATTCACCTTCCACGACGAAACTTCCCCAAATGGGTTGAGGCTGAAATATGGTTATCTGTAGTACTAGATTCCAGCATAAAAAGATTCATCAAGCTACCTGGCTGTCTCCGGATCGAAAAAATACCAACCAGATCGATCATGTTGTGATAGACGGAAGACACGTCTCCAGTGTTTTAGATGTGCGTGCGCTCCGAGGTCCTAACATCGACTCGGACCACTATCTTGTTGCAGCCAAGATTCGCACCCGCCTCTGTGCAGCAAAAACGCAAGTCAACAAACACATGGAAGGTTCGACGTCGAGAAGCTGCAATCACAACAGACAGCCGAACAATTTTCTACTCGGCTTGCACTCCTGCTCTCTGAGAGCACTCGTCAACAACTCGGTATAAGGGAACTGTGGGACGGCATTTCAAATTCCTTACGTACAGCTGCAACCGACGCCATTGGTTTTTATAAAGTGTTCTGCTGGTACGACGAGGAGTGCCGTGTCGCAGCGGAGAGAAAGCAGGCTGCCTACCTCGCAACGTTAAGAGCGACCACAACACGTACGGGATGGGATAGATACCGAGAGTTGAAAAGGGAAGCGAGACGCATTTGAAGACAGAAAAAGAAAGAGGCTGAGATGCGTGAGTACGAAGAGCTTGATAAGCTGGTCGACAGGGGTAATGCTCGAAAATTTTACGAAAAAATGCGGCGGCTTACAGAAGGTTTCAAGACCGGAGCATACTTTTGTAGAACCTTCAAAGGTGATCTAGTCACTGATGCCCAGAGCATACTTAAATTATGGAGGGAACACTTCTCCAGCCTGCTGAATGGCAGTGAACGCACAACACCAGGAGAAGGAGAACCCGATTCCCCAATCGATGACGATGGAGCAGACGTTCCATTACCCGACCATGAAGAAGTTCGAATAGCAATTGCCCGCCTGAAGAACAACAAAGCGGCAGGGGCCGACGGATTACCGGCCGAGCTATTCAAACACGGCGGCGAAGAACTGATAAGGAGCATGCATCAGTTTCTTTGTAAAACATGGTCGGACAAAAGCATGCCCAACGATTGGAATTTAAGTGTGTTATGCCCAATCCATAAAAAAGGAGACCCCACAATCTGCGCCAACTACCGTGGGATTAGCCTCCTCAACATCGCATATAAGGTTCTATCGAGCGTGTGAGCGTGAGTATTGTGTGAAAGATTAAAGCCCACCGTCAACAAACTGATTGGACCTTATCAGTGTGGCTTTAGACCTGGAAAATCAACAACCGACCAGATATTCACCATGCGCCAAATCTTGGAAAAGACCCGTGAAAGGAGAATCGACACACACCACCTCTTCGTCGATTTCAAAGCTGCTTTCGACAGCACGAAAAGGAGCTGCCTCTATGCCGCGAAGTCTGAATTTGGTATCCCCGCAAAACTAATACGGCTGTGTAAACTGACGTTGAGCAACACGAAGAGCTCCGTCAGAATCGGGAAGGACCTCTCCGAGCCGTTCGAGGTTTCAGACAAGGCGATTCCCTATCGTGCGACTTTTTCAACCTGCTTCTGGAGCTGCAGAACTAAATAGAGAAGGTACCATCTTCTATAAGAGTATACAGCTGCTGGCGTATGCCGATGATATTGATATCATCAGCCTCAAAACCCAGGCCGGACAAGGAAGCACAGAAAATGGGGCTGGCAGTGAACGAGGGCAAAACAAAATACCTCCTGTCATCAAACAAACAGTCGTCGCACTCGCGACTTGGCTCTCACGTCACTGTTGACAGTCATAACTTGGAAGTTGTAGATAATTTCGTCTATTTAGGAACCAGCATTAACACCACCAACAATGTCAGCCTGGAAATCCAACGCAGGATTGCTCTTGCCAACAGGTGCTACTTCGGACTGAGTAGGCAATTGAAAAGTATAGTCCTCTCTCGACGAACAAAAGCTAAACTCTATAAGTCGCTCATAATTCTCGTCCTGCTGTATGGTGCAGAGGCTTGGGCGATGGCAACAACCGATGAGGCGACGTTACGAGTATTCTAGAGAAAAATTCTGCGAAAGATTTATGGTCTTTTGCGCATTGGCCACGGCGAATATCGCATTCGATGGAACGATGAGCTGTACGAGATATACGACGACATTGACATAGTTCAGCGAATTAAAAGACACCGGATGGATGAAAACATTACAGCTCTGAAAGTATTCGACACAGTACCCGCCGGGGGAAGCAGAGGAAGAGGAAGACCTCCACTCCGTTGGAAGGACCACGTGGAGAAGGACCTGGCTTCGCTTCGAATATCCAATTGGCGCCACGTAGCGAAAAGAAAAAACGACTGGTGTCTACGCTAATTAAGAAGAAGAAGTTTTGTATTTTCAACGCAGGATGCCAACAGATGCTACTTCGGACTGAGTAGGAAATTGAGAAGTAAAGTCCTCTCTCGACGAACAAAAACCAAACTCTATAGGTCACTCATAATTCCCGTCCTGCTATATGGTGCAGAGGCTTGGACAATGACAAAACCTGATGAGTTGACGTTGCGAGTTTTCGAGAGAAAAGTTCTGCGAAAGATTTACGGCCCTTTGCGCGTTTGGCCACGGTGAATATCGCATTATTTGGAACGATGAGCTGCATGACATTGACATAGTTTAGCAAATTAAAAGACAGCGGCTATGCTGGCTAGGTCATGTTGTCCGAATGGACGAAAACACTCTAGCTCTGAAAGTATTCGACGCTGTACCCGCCGGGGGAAGCAGAAGAAGAGGAAGACCTCCACTCCGTTTGAGGGACCAGGTGGAGAAGTACCTGGCTCCGCTTCGAATATCCAATTGGCGCCACGTAGCGAAAAGGAGAAACGTCTAGCGCGCTGTTGTTAACTCGGCTATAATCGCGTAAGCGGTGTCTACGTCAATTAAGAAGAAGAAGACTTGTATTACTACCTATATATGCATTTTAAATAGGTTCGGTAAGTCATATATTTATATACATAAATATTTATATATTTATTTATTTTGATATGACCTGTAAATAAATTTACAGACTTACTAAAAAAAAAAAACAAACCATTTTGTATAGATACATATTAATTTACTAATATGTACATTTCAAGTTTAAATTAATTTTAATAGTATATGAGGTAGATGTTTGCTTATACTTTTGTAGTCCACTATTACTATAGCGGTATGCAAATCAACATTTTGCGATGTGTCGTTGCAGCAGATTATTAGGTGTTGCATGATTAGGGTACCATTACAGTTCATGCAAAGTGGTGGTGGCACTTTTGAAAGTAAATATCCGTGCGTTAGTTTAGTATGGCCGAGTTTAAGTCTCATCAAAACACGTTGCCGATGTTTTAACTTAAAATTCGATATTGTGCCATGTTGTGGATATAACTGATGCATAGTTTTGTAATGAGAATTCATTTTATTTTGAGACACGTTGTTTTTTAATGAAGTTTGCGAGACACCTTTTTATATCTTTTTCGGTGTAGTTGTTTATTAAAAAAGTAGGATGAGTGTGTGCGTTTTTAGCTAATTAATCGGCGTTTTCGTTACCTGTAATGTTTACATGGGCTGGCCGATATAAAATTTGTATGTCTTTGCCTCATATGAGAGTCTCTTTGACCCTACGTGTGAGAATATAACTAATATTTGCCGATTTTAAAGCGTTTATTGATGAGAAACTGCCGATACATATTATTAAATTACGGCCTTTGGGTTTTAATTTTGCAGCTTTAATTGCTGTAATTTCCGAGATGAAGATAGCCGTGTAACTAGGCAAAACTCCATTTTTGATTAGTTCTTTAGATTCTGTTGTAACAGCAAAAGTGTTTTCAACTTTCTTTGAACCATCACAGTAACAAATTAGCCAGTTCGTTTGCTTCCATTATTGCACTTCGACAGCACTTGCCTTAAAGAAAGTGGGTTGGTGCTATTTTTGGTAAAACCTCTGGATATGAAAGGAGATTCTACAGATTTCTAGGTAGGACCGAAGAATACTTTCTAGGTTTTTAGTTTCGATAAATCTATGCCTATCTTCATAACCATTTTGAAGATTTTTGTATAATAAATTTTTAGTTATCTTTTCAAGTGAGTTAGAGTCTTGAAGTCTAATTCCAGGATGTAATGTTGATTTAAAAATGCAGTCTTCAAAAGAAGGGAGTTTCAGTTCATAGAGTATGTTTGCAATTGGAGTTGATCGAAACGCGAGACTAGTTATGCGTGCTGCCATGTGGTAGTATTTTTTGATTTGCCCAAATATAATTATGTATGTAAACAAATATAAAAGAACCACACGCGTAATCTATGTATGTAAATATGTGCACTTAGTGTTTCATGCGAAATCTTCGTTGAGACGGAAAACCAATGTCGAAGCTCACGATTTACGTTTTTTGCTTTCATGACAGAAAGTCAATGTGTCGAAGGACTAACATGACGACAAAGCGTCGCAACATTGTGTAGTTGGCAGAAAATCCGAACTCCGCTTCCCTTGCCTCGAAGCCATTGTAAATATGTATGTTTATGTATGAGCTTGCATACATATCGACGCTGAATTCTGCGAGTCACGGAAAAATAGTTTAAAATTTACAAATATTTTAAATCGACAACATTATGATAATTTGTATATATCAAACATAGGAAATAATTAAAAAAGTATGATTTATTTTCACATTAACTACAAATATTGCTTTGAAAAAGTAAATTAATTAATATGTATTCAATTGCATCTGCATTTACAAATATGCACAAAAGGAATTCGTATGAACACAAAAGTATGTTTGCATAAACGTATAAAAAAAACTGGTGCGTGTAGTTCCTACGCGCTGATGAAGTTAGACTTCTTAGTGATATTCCAAGAAATGCGTATCATTTTGTATGAAAGAAAACTAGCGAGAGGGAAAGAATAAAAATATGGTGGAGTGACCAACACTGTCTTAAATTCACATACAAGATCATACAGAATTCAATTTGCACCTTCTCTATATTATTTTAGAAGTTGTTCAATTTATGATTTTTAGCTTTTGCCTTCGTCGCGAAAAGACGCTTTTGACAAAGGCATGCTCGGGGAGATGTTACGGCGTCTGTTTTTATGAATGAAGCGAGGTCGCTTGTGGAATTTACGCCTGCGTTTATGAATGAAATCGTTTTTGTTGTAAAATTTACTACATTTGGGCTTCGCCAATTCGGTTGCCAAATTGACATTTGATGCTTCTGCTATTTGAGCAATTGTTGTTTTTGTAGAACAATGCTTCAATTTTTTATTGGTGACATATTCACATGTGTACGCATATGTATGTATGCATGCTTGTGCATTATTTGTTCGGAAGTGTATACAAATACATATATGTATGTACATATAAGTATATCGGACTTTTTTCGATTCGGGATTTCTAATAGTGCGGAAAAGTTGCCTTAGTACTTCCTGATTCCAATGCAACTTTTTGTTTTGAGATCGGATTGCATCTTCAACCCCAACTCCGGCCTTGAAATTTCGGAAATTCGCCTAAAATCGTGAAATTGTCTACCTAGCGCCTGAAATACGCATCTCATGGCAAAATGTATAAAACAAAAGTTATTTGTCACGTCATTTGCTACCGAAATGGTATATGTGATCATGGCCGTAGGACGAACCGTTCCCGAGATACGAGCGAAAATGCGGCGCGCCACAGCGCAAGGTGAAAATTGTTGCAGCTCTCAGCTAACCTGTATTGGTCACCCAGAACCCACCGCGTGGAGGTGGCTGCTCTTCGGGTTCCTCCCAAGCCCAACCCAACCAACCAACCATATGTCAGGCTTGTTTTAGTCTGAATCTGTGTCAAATTTATTGATAAAATCAGATTTTGTACTAAACTTTGGCACTTGTTGCCTAGATTTCAGTGTAGAGCGTATAAAACGATCACGAGATTGGGGGCCAATAACTTTAGAAGATGCCTCTGTCACCAGTTTGACGGTTCTCTCGACTGCCACGGTGTGAGAGGGGAATTCACTAAATTTCCATACCTCTGCAGTGTCTCCCGACAGCCCTTTTATGAGTTCTTCGTTAGAAACTGAACAAAGAACTGGTGGAACAGTCAAGGTAATAGTCTTCCAGTTAATCATATCGTAATAATTATTAGCTTTGAAATTCAGCTTTGGCACTTTATTACATCTAACCCTTCCATTTACAGTGTCAGACTCTGCTTCTCTGGCTGCCAGAAGACGGTCAAGGGCCAACTTTCTGACTTCTATCCGTTCGTCAGTCATCATACTAAGGAGAATGTTTTCTGGAAGAGCAAAGAAAGCATTCTGTTGAATGGATGAATCGACAACCTTGCGCAGTTTAGCAGGTAAGTATCTCGACCTTTGAATTGCAGCATAGAGATGGCGCGAGCCATCTTTGATTGAACTGTTGAATCTTATTGAGAACCACAAAGGTGAGTAAACTGTAAGTATGTACTTGACCAAAATCTTTATTTCCTTTGTTGGTTTGTCAGTAGAAATGTATAATCTCAGAATTCTATTTGCACAGGTGAGCCAGCGAGATTTGCACATGTTACCTGGATGCATCGACGCTAAATCTGAGGAACATTGACCGAAAATAACAGCTTCTGATATTTTATAGAGATAAGCTTGGTCTGTGCTAAGTTGGGTCGGATTAATAACCTCAGAAGGTAATTGGCAGGATGGAAAACTTTCAAATTTGACAACAGGCAACTTCTCACAATCAGGGAGCAGTTTACCTATGTCGCCAGAGAATGTATTTGGACTCTTTGAGACACCATCTATGTGTTCGAAAAGAGCACGAAATGGAAGTTCGTTGAAATGTAGAAGACAAACAACCCACTGTAATGGCCTACCTATTCTTTCTTCTAGTTTCCGAATGATTCCACCTTTCCAACCTGTGTTCGTGTTGGTGCCATCAGCACCGACAACTTCTAGATGTTCCACATCAACTGAATTGTCTTGTAAATGTTGCCATATAGCTTGCGTCTCATCCTCAGCTGACCCGGAAGGAGAGGTGACGTGGCCAAAGTAATGACAACCAGGTTCCGCTATAAGAGAAATATGTTCCTCTTTGACAGTGTCGCGGTAGTACTTTTCACCTTCGCTGACTTGTGTAAGTGTATTGTCTTTGCGGCCGTCAAAATACAGCCCATATACAGAGTCAATACTTTCGGTGTTTTGGAGCTTAACTCCAACACTTTTTTTGCCCGACTAATCTTGCATTTGTCAGTGACAAAGCTAGCCTGATCCTCTGTTATCAAACCTGCTTTTTTGGCATCCAGAAAAGCAGATGAAACAATCAAGGCCGCTGCTCTATCACTTACTCCAAATCTTTGGGCAGCTAAAGCAGTGTGTTCTAATACTAGTGTGTTTTGTTTGGTTTTAGAGGATGGAAGAGAAAATTCATCATCAGCATCGTTTTTGGAAGAATCCATGTGCGACGCACCTACATTGTTGTCGTCTGTATGAGAGTCTGGCTGATCTGAATGGTCACGTGTTCTAGCTGATACTTTTCTGGTAAGTGTTGATGTTGAATGACGTTTTGAAAGCTTTTCTTTACGTTCATTTTTCTTTGTAATCTTTTTTGTTTCAGGTAGATCAACACTTCCAATGCGACCAATTCTTCTGGTTCTCTGGTCCAAGAGAAATGGTTGTTCATTGATAGGAACTTTCCTTTCCTTTGGACAAGTGCAAGAAGAAAAATAAATGCATTTACAAGCAGCGATGTCAAATAATTTTCCGGCAGAAGAGACAAAGTCGTCTCTTTTAGAGCTCAAACCTATTGGGTTCCTTAAAAACATTTGTTTAAGAGTCAGAAATTTCTTATGGTATGTGGTGAGCATTTGTACAACTCTGGTGTGTGAAACTATCGGAATAGATGACTTTTTGAAAGTATTTTCAACCTTTTTTGCAACTATTTCTGTAACCTCTTTACTCCTAGGTTCATAGTTGTCGCCTCGGAGTCGCCCTATACGAAATCTTTCAAACTGATAACACAAAAGAACATCCTGGTAAGTAGGTAACTGGGACTCAGAGAGATTGTACGGATATATGCCAAACACAGGACATTTCTGTCTAAATTTAAATTTAGATACAGACATTTTGAGTTCTGTGTTCTGTTGAGAGAATATAAGTGATAGCACTCGGCGAAATCAACGACAAGAGTGAAGGAACTCGATGAAAAAATATTTATGTGGAGACCAGTCCGAACGTGTCGTATGGCGCAGGGAAATGAATGTAAGTGATAGAACTCGGCGAAATCACCGACAAGAGTGAAGGAACTCGATGAAAAAATATTTGTGTGGAGACCTATCCGAACGTGTCCTTTGGCGTAGGTGAATGAATGTGAGTGATAGCACTCGGCGAAATCAACGTCAAGAAGTGTGGCCGCAAGCCGATTTTCACCTTGCGCTGTGGCGCGCCGCATTTTCGCTCGTATCTCGGGAACGGTTCGTCCTACGGCCATGATCACATATATTTCGGTAGCCTATTAGTATAGTATATTATGTAAGAATCAAATAAAATTATTAAATATTCAAGTCCAAATTGACTGTAAATAGTACTATGCATGCATTCATACAAAATTTCAATTTTTTTTTTATGGGACCAGCAGGTGCGGGAAAATCATTCGTTATCAAACTGATTTTGGAAATTTTCAATTGGTTCACTGATAATGATGGTTACTGGAATGCCTATATTACATGTGCTTCAACCGGCAAAGCTGCCGTGGCTATTGACGGTACAACTGTTCATACAGCGCTCAAAATTTCTCTTTAAAAACTTTTGCCTCTGTCATCAGAAACGTTGCAATTGTATAGCTCCCACTTCAGATATGTCAGAGTACTGATCATTGATGAAATTAGCATGGTTAGTGCAGAACTTCTACATAAAATTGATAATCGTCTAAAACAAATAACAGGCAAAAACACAGATTTCGGAAGTATAGATGTTATTTTGATCGGAGATTTACGGCAATTGCCACCAGTAAGATCGACACCAATTTACAAGACAATCAGAACGAGCATGATTGAATCGCATTTATGAAGAAAATTAAAATTTTATCAACAGAAATGAGACAAGCTAATGTTGCATTTTCACAAGTTTGGACAAAAATAGGTAATGGAGATGTACTAGAAGAGCATGAGTTTCAACTTATTGAATCGAGATTTTTCAAAAAAGAGGATGTTGCTACATTATGTCCTGATGGAGTTCGTTTATTTTTTAAAAATGAAGATGTTGCCGCCTATAACAATTTGATTTTGAGCCAATGTGAAAACAAAGTTCTTTCAATGTCCGTAGACGTCATTATTGGCGCTAAAAGTGCTGAGCAAGCAAATATCCGAACTGACTATAAATATTACCAGAGATAAAGAAATGTCCAACTCCTCTCAATTTCAAACTGGCCATCGCTCGTTTCCAATTGCTAAACGTCAAAACCTTCTGAACTTTGACAGTTGATCGAGTTCAGGAGGTTTTGACGTTTAGCAATTGGAAACGAGCGATGGCCAGTTTGAAATCTTACCAAAAAAATATGTAAACGTAGGGATTTGTTGCATCGTTCCAGACCTCTTATAAAAAATGTAAAACAATGAAAATTAAATAAATTTGTGAAATTTAAAGGTATTTGATGAAATGTTTTGTAATTTGAAGCATCATAGTTTTATTTTCAATGGAAAATAATTAAAAATATTTAATGATTGAGAGCTAACAAGCTTAAATCCTTTTATTGGGTATTGAAAGGTAAAAAGTCAGTTGTTCCAATATACTTTAAAAAGATTTAAATAGTTTCTCCATATAATAAATAACCACTATATAGTAATTTTTATTCATACTAAATGTTGGGTGTTTTGTCGTTGCTGTCCATGAAAGTGCTGGATTATAGAATTGCCGTCCGATTTCTGCACAGTCATAAATTGAGAAAATACTCTCTTTTTTTCCTCCTGTTGATTTGACTTATTTAAGTTTTCTTTATTTTTTAAATTTATTGTCGACGAACGATGCAATTGAGTATTGCACAAAAATAGTAGAATTGGGTGGGCTACGGATTGTCCGAAAAAAAGGTATGCTGTAGTCAAGGAGATGGAAGCAACAAGTGTAATACATAAATCGGCTGAGCTTTAGCATAGGATACCCCGATTACGGGGTTAAAATGGGTATGTACGGAGAGAAGAGGTCCTCCAAATCAAGAAATATATATATATATATAGTTGCCACTAACTTATAGTTTTTGAGATATTTGCATTTAAAGTTCAAAAATTCAACTATTTACATAAAATGCGTGTTTCTCCGAATTTGCAATATACCAATATTTTTAACTTTTATATCATGGGTTGTATTCACCCTCTATCACTCAAAACTCTCAGCGTAGAAGAAGGCGAGTGGGAATTTTGTTATAGAATAATTAGAGTGCAAAGTAATTCAAAAAAACCATCCCCAAGTGATTTGCGTGTTTTTTCGAATGACAGGTAGGCAAAAGGTAAAGAGTGCCTCAGGGCACTCATGACAGTTTATGCCAAATATATGATGTGGTACACACGACAGAGTAGTAGATTGGAAAAGAAAGATAAAGCAAAGATGAAAGATAAGCAAACACCAAATATAATCGAAACAACTAATTTTTATTGTGATAATCGAAAAAACAGTTTTTTGCGTTGGTGCAGCACAAATGAAGATTTCATTTGGAGCAAACACACTGTGTTTGCGACTTCTTACAGAGTTTACACCATTTTTTTCCGCCTTCTTTGCCAAGCCAAATTGGAAAATGGTCTTGACCATCGTAGTGCACTTCATGTACGGGATGTTTTGACTTTTGGCCAACTCCCGAATTGCTTGGCACTATATTTCCTACCGTTGACGTTACTGTTTTTTGACGACCAAGGGGTCGTCTTTCTTGATATGTTATCAGTAAAGCAGCTACAGCTTCACGAAATCGCGGTAACTGCAAAACCCGTTCATGTTTGGCTGATTCATGACTTGAGTCAGTTACCTTTTCTGCATAAATCCGTTTATGTAGTAAATACGCATTCGTGATCGCCATGTCAATGAAATGGTAAAATAATCGAGTTATTGCATCGTTTGACTTCGCTCGTATGTGGTACCGGCCCATCAGAGCGTCCATCAAGTCAACACCGCCCATGTGATTATTGTACTCTTTGATTATTTGAGGACAATCAATTTCCAAATATTTCTTCGCCTTTCTGTCGTAGCAAGCTGCTTTCGATGGCTGTTTGTTTGCATCTGTATTGGATCTTTGAAATGGTTGAACGCCGACGTAGTATGTTGATGCCAATCGTACTAATTTATTGTCTTTCCATAAGACTGTGGTTATGTCAACACCATATGCTCTCCCCATATACTCACATGAATAGCCTCGTAGTTCGTCTCTTATGTCTTTTTCATTTGGAAGCTTACAGTTGGGAATTCGAGGAATTCGTAAGGTGCCTAAACTAAATATGCCTCGAGCTCGCAATAATACCAACAACGGCAACGATGTATAAAAATTATCAAAATACAGAATGTGATTCCTGAAGTTTGCTATAGTTTGCGATAAACGAACAACAACGTTCGACGTGGCTCCAAGATCTGGTTGTCCTGGTAAGACCACATTGTCGCCAGCACCATCATAAACCTCGAAGCGATAAGCGAATCCGCTTGTATCGCATAACACGAATAATTTGATGCTCAACTTGTGTGGTTTGTTTGGCATGTATTGGCGTAGATGATGTTTTATTTTGGTGCCACACATTTGTTCATCGACGCACAATCGGGCTGTTTTGGGTACGGAATCGAACCGTGTGTTTAAAAAATCAGACAACGTTCTAATACGGAACAACGCATCATAACCAGGCTCTCCTTTTTTGGCCCTAGTGTTTTCATCACGAAAGGACAAATATTGTTTTATCGCCATAAACCTTGCTTTAGGCATCGTTTTTGCTATTGGTTGAAACGCATTTGGGCCCCAATAGCTTTCCAAATTGGGTTAGCGGTAAATGCTCATGTAAACATGAATGCCAATGTATTTGTAAATTTCTTCGCCGGATGTTATGAACTTGGAGTTAATATCGACATTGCGAGCTGTCCGGTTCGATTCTAAAGCAATCTTGTCAACCATTTGCTTAGTGAAGAAATAACGAAATATCTCCATCGGAGTTTCAAGCTCTTTGATTGAACATGGTAGGCTTGAGTCACCACGGAAGGCCACCTCATTTACATGCAAACACATCGATCGTTTTCGCCATATAATTTTGGAAAACTCAGCCGAATCTTTGGTTATTGCTTCAATACGTATAGTAAATGGAATTTTAGATTCACAAATAAAATGAATGCAGCATCTAGACATATTACCTGTTCCGCTGAAACCTCCAGAGGAAGGCACAATAGACGGACCACTACAATCAAATTCAGTCAAAGGGGAACGGGCACGATTTGGTGGCTTCAAACGTGGTGTTGAAGTTGATGGCCCTTCTTCTCCTGAAGCTTCTTCAACTTCTTCATTTGGCGAAGTTGAGGGAAGATCTTCCTTGATTGCACTCAAGTTCAACGAAAACTTGTCCGCTTTATTCAAAAAAGCAGATTCGTCTTCATCGATTTGGTGAACTATCTCCGATATGTACCGTTCATCTTCGGGGCTTATTTCATTAGGTTCGAAATCCGGATCATTCATATCGTCATCGCTACTGAAATCAGCTTCTTCGTCTGTTTCAACCGATTCCATAAATTCACAAATTTGCTCATCGCTCCTTTCGCTCAGTTTGACCTTTTTACGGTTTCGAAAATGCATTTTCAGCTATAAAACAACGGCAGGCACTGCAAAAAAACATAACAAAACCAATAAAAAGAAAACACAAATTTTCATGTAAACTGTTATAAGTGCCCTGAGGCACTCTTCCATTTTGTTTTCTCACCCGACACTTTATTTCATTTTTCACTTTCACTTGTATGTAAAAGGTAAAAAGAACTACTTACCTTTGCAACAATAAAATTTTGAATAGAATCCGATAACAATATATATATATTTTTTTGTTTTGAAATTTTTTTTTGTGAAATTAATTTTAGCTTTGCACACTAATAAAACTCATACGAAACGTAACGGTAAATTTAAACGCCGCGTGACAACCTGTCAAAAATAAACTACACTCACAATTGAAGTGTTGCCAACAAGCTTGTTTTTAAGCTTTATGCAATTTTTTATTTATTTATTATTTATTTTGAATTTCGTGATGCATGCCTGAAGGCACTCTTAACCGACAGAGGGTTAAATTGTGCAAAAATAACTTGAATTTGTTGAATTCTGAATACAACTCTGCAAACCAATCCTGTACTCTTATACTATACATATGTACATAACTTGTCTATGTACTCTAAAACAGTACATTAGATCATACGATGATGGTAAAACGGCAGTCTGAATAAATGCGTTAATAATATCGGTCACGAGTTTTTCTTTCTCTGCGCGAAAACTTTTACAAAGGTTATGGGCCCAGATAGATATGGGTTTCAAGTTTTCGGTTCGTAAAAATATTTAAGTTACGATAATTCGGTTAATTTGCTCATCCGGCGTCAAAAGCAATAAACGCGGTAAAATGGCCAATGCTATAGCTAGCGTCGAAAAATTTAGTGGCGACAATTATGCCACTTGGAGCATCCAAATGAAAAGCCTTCTCATCACTCTGGATTTGTGGAGTGCTATCGCGGAAAAGTGTCCAGAAGCGGAATCAGAAAAGGCAGCCTGGCTTCTGTACGACAGGAAGGCACTTGCGACCATAACGTTGAGCGTAAAGCCAAGCGAACTCATCCATATAAAAAACTGCATTACAGCTAAAAGTGCTTGGGATACGTTGAGCGCTATCTACAAGGCGGACACAACATGCAGAAAAGTAAATTTATTTAAAAAATTGATTCGGTTCCAATTCAAAACCAGCGAGAAATTTTCGGTTCAGCTAAAGGAAGTCCGCTGCATCGTAGATGACTTGAAAGAAGTAAGTTTAGAGATGGAAGATGATTTCTTGTCCAAAGTAGGGACGTATTGCCAAAATTGGACAATCTCATTGCTAAGATTTTGGAAGGGGAGCAAAGGCACGGTGAAAAGTGCAATTGTTTTCTTAGCAAATGATATAAGGCGACACACTGTAAGTAAAAGAAGCGTCAACAGCAGCAGAAAAGGCACAAGCAGCAGAGTCAACATCAGCAGTAGCAGTGGCAAAGGTATGGGCAGCGGGTTCAGCGTCGGTAGCAGCAAAAGTGCTGACAGCTATAGTGACAATAGAACGAAAATGAAGGAAAAAGGAAGATCTAACGAAAGTCGAAATTCCAGTAATAGCAACAACAACATACGGTGTTATAAGTGTGGACGTAGAGGTCATATACGCTCTCAGTGCTTTGTCGCAGGTAACAACGCGCTAGTAGATGACAAAGCTTCGTCACTATTTGAGAAGGAGAGAAATTTAAACGGCATTTGGATTATCGACAGCGGCGCAACGTCTCATATGTGCAATAATGCAAAATTTTTTAGTTCTCTTGTTCGTGATAAACATAAAATTATTTTAGCATCAGGTGACTATATTTATGCACAAGGGAAAGGAACAGTTGTTTTGAGGACAAAATACACAACAATACATTTAAGAGACGTATGGTACGTTCCAAATCTACATTACAATTTCTTTTCAATCGGTAAAGCCGCTGAAAGTGGAAACGTAATTAAATTTGAAGGAAATAGTGCTTTGATACAAAATAAAATGGGAAAGATAATTTTAACTGCTAAATTAGAAAATGGCATGTATATTGCTAACATAAAAAGAAACGCGGATAGTGTTAATGCGATTAGTGAATGCGCAAGTAATTGGCACAGGCGGTTCGGTCATCTAAACATAAACGATTTAAACAAATTATCAAAAATGAATATGGTGAATGGTTTAAACATTAAAATTCCGAAAATCCTTGACTGCTTGACTTGTGCGGTGTGTAAAATTCACAGTGCTCCCTATGCCAGCTATAGCAATGTTTATTCGAAAAATGTTTTAGACTTAGTACATACAGATTTATGCGGGCCAATGGGTGTGAGTTCGGTTGGCGGTGCATCGTATTTTATTTTATTTATAGACGATTATTCGAGGCATATGGTGGTTTATTTTTTAAAAGGAAAATCGGATGCATTCGACATGTTTAAACTTTTTGCTGCGACCGTGGAGAAGCAGACAGGCCGCAAAATTAAAACATGACGTAGTGATAATGGAAAGGAATTTATTAATTCCCAATTTAAGACATTTTTAAATGAAAATGGCATTCGGCAACAAACTACTGTACCATACAGCCCTCAACAAAATGGTGTGGCCGAAAGAGCCAATAGAACATTAGTTGAAATGTCGCGTTGTTTACTAAATTTGTCAAATTTGCCCTAATCGTTATGGGCGGAAGCCGTCCACACGGCAGTGTATATTAGAAATAGGTGTCCAACAAAAGTTTTAGGTGCGCTTACACCGTACGAGAAATGGCACGACCGAAAGCCGTCAGTTTCACATTTACGTACGTTTGGTTGCGATGCCGTGGTTCTACAGAAGGGTCTGAAACCACGCGGTAGTAAATTTTTGCCTAAAGGTGTAAAGCTTAAATTCGTAGGTTTTCAAGCAGCTACGAAGGGTACCGACTTATTAATTTACAGACAAATCAAATCACAATCGCGCGTGATGTAATTTTTTTTGAAAAGTCTTTTGAATGACATAAAAAGGATAATGATGGAGTCGAAGAACCATTTCTTGTTGAAATAAATGAACAAACAACTAACGAAAGAACAACTCAAGCAAATAGCAAGAATTTAGAAAACGAGAATTATGAGCAAGATGGGCGAAATGAGCCAGAAAGCGAGTCTGAGTCCGACTATGAAGAGTTGCTGTAGGTAACAATAAGAGAAAGCGAGGAAGACCTAAATTCGTACGTTCATGCGGAGTAGGTAGGCCGAAGAAAGTTTATTGTACAGGCCCGTCTCCGGAGATGCTAAGTTCTATTGTTGACAATCCTGGCACTGTTACCGAGGCACTAAATTCAAAAGAAGCAGATAGCTGGAAAGCGGCAATGTCGGCAGAATACGATTCGTTGATGCGAAATGGAACGTGGGACTTGGTGGATAGGCCAAATAACAGCAATTTAATCGGATGCAAATGGGTATTTGCAATAAAGCGCAAACCTGACGGTTCTATTGAGAAGTTTAAGGCGAGGTTAGTTGCACTAGGCTGTTCGCAGAAGTCTAACGTCGATTATTGCGAAACATTTGCACCAGTGGTCCGCCATTCCACAATTCGGTTAATATTGGCATTGGCAGCAAGGCATAAGTTGTTGGTCAACCACATTGAAATCGTTGCGGCATATCTAAACGGTGATTTGGAGGAGACGGTGTATATGTGTCAACCTCCAATGTTTCAAGATGCAAGCAATCCAAACAAGGTATGCAAGCTTAAAAAGGCTTTGTACGGTCTGAAGCAAGCCGGTCGTGAGTGGAACAAAAAAGTAACGCAAATACTACTAGAATCAGGTTTTAAAAGGTGCAAATCAGACCCATCGGTATATATACGACGTTGTAAAACCAAGGTGAGCATCATCGGTCTATACGTTGACGATATGATTTTGGCTTGCTAAAACAAAGAAGAAATGCAGAACATAATAGAACTTTTAAATCAGAATATTGAGGCGGTCGATCGCGGTCCAATATCTTTTTATTTGGGTATGGAAGTAGAGCGCGATGGTGATCGTGGTGATATAACGATACATCAAACACGATATGCTATGGAACTTATACGGCAGTGGGGCATGACAGATTGCAAACCAGCGGCAACTCCATGGGCTCCAGGGACGATACTTAAGAGGTGTGAAAAACATTGCGGCAATTTGGAGACAAAAGCGTACCAAAGCTTAATTGGTGGGCTTATGTACCTGGCTATAATCTCTCGCCCGGATATTGCGCATGTGGTATCAAAGTTGTCTCAGTATAACTCGCATCCGCATAAAGAGCATATGCAAGCTGCTAAATACATACGTGCTTCGAACAAAATATCTGAAGAAATCTCCAAATGGTAAACTTAAATTTTCTGCTAATTTTAAAAATTTTGTATGTTTCACAGACGCAGACTGGGGTAGCGATAGTATAGACAGAAAATCGTACACAGGTTATTTCGTTACGATGGCTGGTGGAGCTATAGCTTGGGAGTCAAGAAAGCAGTCTGTGGTTGCGTTAAGCTCAATGGAAGCAGAGTACATCGCATTGTGTCAAGGTGCAAAAGAGACAGTTTTTCTACGTGGTATGCTTTGTGAGCTGGGTTACACGGACTATACAAAAGGTCCTACTACAGTTTTATGCGACAACCAAAGCGCGCAGTTTATGGTGAAAAACCCGATGGTGCAGAAGTGAAGCAAGCACATCGACATTCGGTATCACTACATCCGCGAGAAATACGATGTTGGGCAAATAGATGTAAAGTACATTCCAACAAATGAGAATGCAGCAGATATACTCACTAAGGCGTTGGGAAAGCAGAAACATATTTATAATTGCGAATTGATGAACATTAATATATAATTTTGAATTTTTAATACTTTGGCTTGGTTTGAAGGGGCGTTTGTTGAATTCTGAATACAACTCTGCAAACCAATCCTGTACTCTTATACTATACATATGTACATAACTTGTCTATGTACTCTAAAACAGTACATTAGATCATACGATGATGGTAAAACGGCAGTCTGAATAAATGCGTTAATAATATCGGTCACGAGTTTTTCTTTCTCTGCGCGAAAACTTTTACAAAGGTTATGGGCCCAGATAGATATGGGTTTCAAGTTTTCGGTTCGTAAAAATATTTAAGTTACGATAATTCGGTTAATTTGCTCATCCGGCGTCAAAAGCAATAAACGCGGTAAAATGGCCAATGCTATAGCTAGCGTCGAAAAATTTAGTGGCGACAATTATGCCAATTGGAGCATCCAAATGAAAAGCCTTCTCATCACTCTGGATTTGTGGAGTGCTATCGCGGAAAAGTGTCCAGAAGCGGAATCAGAAAAGGCAGCCTGGCTTCTGTGCGACAGGAAGGCACTTGCGACCATAACGTTGAGCGTAAAGCCAAGCGAACTCATCCATATAAAAAACTGCATTACAGCTAAAAGTGCTTGGGATACGTTGAGCGCTATCTACAAGGCGGACACAACATGCAGAAAAGTAAATTTATTTAAAAAATTGATTCGGTTCCAATTCAAAACCAGCGAGAAATTTTCGGTTCAGCTAAAGGAATTCCGCTGCATCGTAGATGACTTGAAAGAAGTAAGTTTAGAGATGGAAGATGATTTCTTGTCCAAAGTAGGGACGTATTGCCAAAATTGGACAATCTCATTGCTAAGATTTTGGAAGGGGAGCAAAGGCACGGTGAAAAGTGCAATTGTTTTCTTAGCAAATGATATAAGGCGACACACTGTAAGTAAAAGAAGCGTCAACAGCAGCAGCAAAGGCACAAGCAGCAGAGTCAACATCAGCAGTAGCAGTGGCAAAGGTATGGGCAGCGGGTTCAGCGTCGGTAGCAGCAAAAGTGCTGACAGCTATAGTGACAATAGAACGAAA
>NW_026089622.1:18060568-18103616 GCF_024586455.1 Bactrocera neohumeralis
TAAAATTTATTCGTTGTCTCCCCTTTTTCCGTCTGCGCACCACAATTGTGTCACCTCACTCTTTCCCTTTGTTGTTCTTTTTAGTTTCACCGCACTTTTGTTCACCTTTTTCACACTTTGGTTAATTTTCTTTTCTTTTTCACACTTTGCTACCACCGTTTTCTCTCGAATTTGGCTTTTTTTTCCAATTACATATATAATTTTTAATTTTTTTTTTGTTTTGTTTTTTTTTTGTTTTTGTCACCACCGTTTCCAAAGAATGTTTTACAGTTTTCACAATTTTTCCGATTTTTTTCCACTTAGTCACCTTTGGTTTACCTTGATTTTTCTTACAGCTTTCGCAATATATTTTTTTTTTTTTTGTAGTCACCGTTAAGATTTTTCTTACAGCTTTCACAATTTTCCTTTTTTTTCACTTAGTTACTTTCCACTATTTTTTGTCTTATATCTTGCACAATTTTTCCTGTTTTTTTTTTCTTTGTTCTTTAAATTTGTTTTTTCACTTAGCCACTGTCGTTTTGTTTGACCAGAGTTTTTCGCAGAAGGTCTTTTGGTTTGTTCTTTTTTGTTTTTTTTGATGTTATTACCGCGCCGACCCGTCACCGCGATTAACTTTCATTATTATTATTTTATTTTATTATTTTTTTTTTTGATTTGTGTCGCCACAAGTGCCGTCCGGTACGGCTCGAAGGACCATATATAAAATACTGTCAACACAACCGGCACTCACCTTTTTGAATCGAAAAAAATGGAAATGATGAAAATTGATCGGCGATCGCGATTGTAGCGTATATGCGCACGGATAGAGAACGAAAGAGCCTCGGCGCCGTCCGCCAGTCCCTTTTGTTAATTGTGTGCGGGTGTCCTCGTGTGTGGTGTGAAAGTATGGTGTAGATGATTATGTGGTGGGCATCATGCCGATGTGTTGCAAATGAGGTATGTGGTGTGGGATGAAAAGAAAATGATGCGCATGATGCCAATGTGTTGAATATGGTGTGTGTAGTGTGGGGTGAAGATGTGGTGTGTATGTGTGGGGTGTAGCTATCTTATATTAAGAGGGGGGCGCAGAAGCTCATTTAACCATGGGTATTTGCAATAAAGCGCAAACCTGACGGTTCTATTGAGAAGTTTAAGGCGAGGTTAGTTGCACTAGGCTGTTCGCAGAAGTATAACGTCGATTATTGCGAAACATTTGCACCAGTGGTCCGCCATTCCACAATTCGGTTAATATTGGCATTGGCAGCAAGGCATAAGTTGTTGGTCAACCACATTGATATCGTTGCGGCATATCTAAACGGTGATTTGGAGGAGACGGTGTATATGTGTCAACTTCCAATGTTTCAAGATGCAAGCAATCCAAACAAGGTATGCAAGCTTAAAAAGGCTTTGTACGGTCTGAAGCAAGCCGGTCGTGAGTGGAACAAAAAAGTAACGCAAATACTACTAGAATCAGGTTTTAAAAGGTGCAAATCAGACCCATCGGTATATATACGACGTTGTAAAACCAAGGTGAGCATCATCGGTCTATACGTTGACGATATGATTTTGGCTTGCTAAAACAAAGAAGAAATGCAGAACATAATAGAACTTTTAAATCAGAATATTGAGGCGGTCGATCGCGGTCCAATATCTTTTTATTTGGGTATGGAAGTAGAGCGCGATGGTGATCGTGGTGATATAACGATACATCAAACACGATATGCTATGGAACTTATACGGCAGTGGGGCATGACAGATTGCAAACCAGCGGCAACTCCATGGGCTCCAGGGACGATACTTAAGAGGTGTGAAAAACATTGCGGCAATTTGGAGACAAAAGCGTACCAAAGCTTAATTGGTGGGCTTATGTACCTGGCTATAATCTCTCGCCCGGATATTGCGCATGTGGTATCAAAGTTGTCTCAGTGTAACTCGCATCCGCATAAAGAGCATATGCAAGCTGCTAAATACATACGTGCTTCGAACAAAATATCTGAAGAAATCTCCAAATGATAAACTTAAATTTTCTGCTAATTTTAAAAATTTTGTATGTTTCACAGACGCAGACTGGGGTAGCGATAGTATAGACAGAAAATCGTACACAGGTTATTTCGTTACGATGGCTGGTGGAGCTATAGCTTGGGAGTTAAGAAAGCAGTCTGTGGTTGCGTTAAGCTCAATGGAAGCAGAGTACATCGCATTGTGTCAAGGTGCAAAAGAGACAGTTTTTCTACGTGGTATGCTTTGTGAGCTGGGTTACACGGACTATACAAAAGGTCCTACTACAGTTTTATGCGACAACCAAAGCGCGCAGTTTATGGTGAAAAACCCGATGGTGCAGAAGTGAAGCAAGCACATCGACATTCGGTATCACTACATCCGCGAGAAATACGATGTTGGGCAAATAGATGTAAAGTACATTCCAACAAATGAGAATGCAGCAGATATACTCACTAAGGCGTTGGGAAAGCAGAAACATATTTATAATTGCGAATTGATGAACATTAATATATAATTTTGAATTTTTAATACTTTGGCTTGGTTTGAAGGGGCGTTTGTTGAATTCTGAATACAACTCTGCAAACCAATCCTGTACTCTTATACTATACATATGTACATAACTTGTCTATGTACTCTAAAACAGTACATTAGATCATACGATGATGGTAAAACGGCAGTCTGAATAAATGCGTTAATAATATCGGTCACGAGTTTTTCTTTCTCTGCGTGAAAACTTTACAGACATCAATATATAACTTTAGTTTAAATCCATTTATTCGTGAAAAAAATGGGTGCTAAC
Organism: Bactrocera neohumeralis; assembly: GCF_024586455.1. Lineage (NCBI taxonomy): Eukaryota > Metazoa > Arthropoda > Insecta > Diptera > Tephritidae > Bactrocera > Bactrocera neohumeralis. The sequence continues at coordinate 18,063,348 of NW_026089622.1, forward strand.
AAGCGAAAGAATAGTTCTACCATATTTTCTAATCGAATTAAAATAAGTAAAAAGAGAGATTATACCGTTGTTTAAAGTAGCAATGTTTAAGTTGATGCCCACTTCACTTTTGTCTTTTGACGCTTACCACTTCCACTTCTTTAACTAAAACACCCGGTTAACTTGTAAGGGTAATTCAATATAGATTTACTTACATTTTTTTGATTTCTTTACAAAAGAAGATATTGAGGTTCAAGTTACTTTTTAATTCTTTTTTTAGCAACCGTCAATACAAAATTCATTATTGTGTGATGAGTAATGAAAAATCTTTCAGAATTTTCATTATCTTCGTAAATCCCTGTGTTGGATCGGTGGATCGGCCAGGCTTATTTTTTTTAAAGAGCGGCCGAAGGCCGCCAACTAATAGGAATTCAACGAGAAAGAAATGAACACGCCCAAGTGTTGGCCCGACCAGGGTTATTTTTTTGAAGCGCGGCCGAAGGCCTGCAAGCAGAATGGAATTCTATGCGGAAAACTAATAATGTTTTATTTGTTTTCTGCTATTGGGGTATTATTTGTTTTCTTTATTTACTTGGTTTTTTGTAAAATATGTACATATAAGGTAAAACTGATTATCAGGTAAATTTTCTTGATAAGTAAATCCTCCTCTATGCGTACTGTTCATTCGACATCTGATTTTGCGATATTTTCCTACTTCAAACACATCCTCCTCGCAGCACTCCTCGCACAAAACCCACTTACAACATACCAAAAGTCCACACAACCTAATGCAACGCAACATATCATCCACACAACCACAACTACATATCATACCAATAACCAACTGCACTACACACCAACACTTTGTTTTTTTCACCACCCACAACCGATAAAAAAGGATTAGTCAGATCGTTTTCGCCCGTGACCTCTAAGGTTTTCGCCATCGAAACGTTAAAGTAACGTTGCAATATTTTAGAACCGCATATATGTTTAAAGCTGCATCCACTAAAAGTGTTAAAGATATAGTAATTGAAAACAAAAGTGTTAATAATAAGAGCATTTTGTCGAATGCAAAATAATAGTTTGTATTAAACATTCAAGGTCCAAGTGAGTATAACACCGATATAAGGGTGAACCAAAAAGAATATAACTAACACGTGCATAAACTGCGAAATCGGGGGACACTATTTTAATATTTACCCTATAAATCCTTTTTATAAATTAAATTTTATAGGGGACAGGTTCTTCCTTTTCTTTTTCTTCATTTGGTTTAGGGTATTGATTCTAAATTTCATATGTACAACAATATTCAACCACCGAATGTACCAGCCAAAATTTAATTACCAATTCTACCTATTTTTGTATAGATATATTGCGAATAAATAACACATTCGATAAATTCGATGTTGCAAAAGTTTTAAGCATGTGGTAACTGACACTTATGCGAATAAAAGGCTGATCTTAACCAGTAAAAGAAAGATATTTATACGAATTTGGGTATATATATTTAGTAATTGTTTTTTTATTATTTCATAGAATGAGTTAATATGGATATTGTTGAGTTCAAGTATTATTCTTAATTAAATTAATTTCAAACATCTCTTATATATTATATTAATTGTTTTAAATTTAGGTACTGCGCATCATATTTACTTGAGATACTTTCTTATGCGTAGATTTTTAAGGTAATTACATTTTTGCATAAAGGACTTTTATTTAATAATAATAATGTTTAATTCTTATGTGGTTGTAGCCGAGTTAACAACAGCGCGCCAGTTGTTTTTTCTTTTTCAAAGTGGCGCCAATTGGGGATTACAAGCGAAGCAAGGTCCTTTTCCACATGATCTCTCCAACGGAGTGGAGGCCTTCCTCTTCCAGAGTTGGAATGTTTTCTGTCGTGCCGACAACATGTCCGAGCCAGCATAGCAGCTAATTTTGAATCTTACTTTCTTAGTCCGAAGTAGCAGATATTGGCAAGAGTTATTCTGCGTTAGATTTCGAGGCTGACATTATTGTTGCCGTTCATACTGGTTCCAAGATACACGAAATTACCTTCGACTTCGTAGTTATGACTGTCAACAGTGACGTCCCCCTGCGGGTAGGGGGGACCCCCTTTGGGTTGGGTGGAAACCGAATATACCCGTGGTAAGGCATGCCTGTCGTAAGAGGCGACTAATATCCTGGCCACCAGTCCAGAGCCGTATGGAAGCTCAACTGGTAGTAGCTTGGGCTACGAGGTCTGACCGGAGACTTTATTCTGGTACCACGGGGAGCAGTAGCCCTTGGAGGTAACCCTAACCTGCTCATAGGGTTTGGCCCTTTGTGGAGATTCGTGGTGGTTGTGGTTAAAACCCAACTGCGGGAAGAACTGACTTTGTCAGTTGAATGTGGAGTTGCATTGCAACCGGGTGCCCAAGGACCCAAAGAACGGAAGAGGTTTTAGATGGGCCTCGAACCCGACCAAGGTGGTTAGTGTGTCCATGCCACACTGCCAATTGGTACTGAAAATGCTTAGCATTCTCAGGGCGCTGATCAACGCATTGTTTTGTTGTGCTTTTGAGCGCCGTGGAGTAAGACTGTCGTCAGCAGGTACCTACGTAAAACACACCGGATGTTGTCAACAGTGACGTGGGAGCCAAGTCGCGAGCGCGACGACTGTCTGTTTGCAGACAGGAGATATTTCGTCTTGCTATCGTTCACCACCAGACCCATTTGTTTCGTTCCCTTATCCATTCTGGAGAAAGCAGGACTAACGACGCGGTTGTTAAGGCCAATTATATCAATATCATTAGCATACGCCACGCCAGCAGCTGTACACTCTTCTTAAAGAGCTGCAGGACCAAACCTGTACCTTCTCGGTTGTTTTTCCAGAAGTAGGTTGAAGAAGACACACGAAGAACAGTCGCCTTATCTGAAACCTTAATTGGTATCGAACGGCCCGGAGAGATCCTTCTCGATCCTGACGGAGCTTTTGGTGTTGCTCAACGTCAGTTTACAAAGCCGTATTAGTTTTGCGGGGATACCAAATTCAGACATCACGGCATAAAACAGCTTCTTTTCGTGCTGTCAAAGGCAGCTTTGAAATTGACAAAGAGGTGGTGAGAGTCAATTCTCTTTTCACGGACCTTTTCCAAGATTTGGGGCATGGTGAATATCTTGTCGCTGTTTGATTTGCCAGGTCTAAATATACACTGATAAGGTCCAATCAGTTTTTTGATGGTGTGCTTTAATCGTTCACACAATACGCACGATAGAACCTTAGGAGGGTTATCCCACCGTGGTTGGTGCAGATTGTGGCGTCTCCCATTTTGTGAATTGGGCAGAGCACACTTAAATTCCTATCGTTGGGCATGCTTTCGTCCGAACATATTCTACAAAGAAGGTGATGCATGCTCCTTATCAGTTCTTCGCCGCCGTGTTTGAATAGCTCGGCCGACGACCCACCGGCCACTGCGCGCTGTTGTTCTTCAGACGGGTAATTGCTATTCGAACTTCTTCATGGTCGGGCAATGGATCGTCTGCTCCATTGTCATCGATTAAGGGTATCGGGTTCGCCTTCTCCTGGCGTTAAACTTTCACTGTGTTTCAGCAGTCTGGAGAGGTATTCCTCCCATAATTTTAGTATGCTGTGAGCATCAGTCACTTGATCACCTCTGGGGGTTCTACAAGAGTAAGCCCCAGTCTTGAAACCTAACATAAGGTCGCCTCATCTTTTCGAGCATATCGGCCAGCTTGTTAAGTTCTTCGTACTAACGCATTTCGGTCTTCTTTTGTCTGCAAGTCAAAGCTGGCTTATGCTTAATTAATTAATTTTTTTCGTATTGATTATGCGGAAATTTCTTCAAAATTTTGAAAATCTTAATTAGTATTTTTCACACATCATTATCGGGATGGATTAGTGCGGGCATTGCGTATAATTATTGGCCATACACTTGGGGCCCAAATGGTTCGATTGGGGCATGATGGTATGACCCGGAGGCAAAAAACAAATTTGTATTATTTTGAAAAGTTTGACAATTAAAAAAAATCCAACGTTGTCAGAGAGGATTTTAGCCAGCGCAACTATTGAAAAATAAGTTTATTTCTTTAACCGTGCTCTTCTATATAAAATCTGCCTCGGACGAGAGACCCCCCTTTTAATGACGACCGCGTCAAACGAAATAAGGACTACGATTTGAGGTCATTCACATGAAATAGCCGCTACCTTAATTGGGAAGGTGCCGATGCCCAACTAGTTGATGTCCTTTTGAAAATAAAGGCTGACATCACCGCCGTCCAAGAAATGCGTTGGACGGGACAAGGAATGAGGCGAGTAGGACCTTGTGGCATTTACTACAGTAGCCATATAAAGGAGCGCAAGTTTGGTGTGGGATTCGTGGTGGGAGAAAGACTACGCCGCTGAGTACTATCAGACACTCCTGTGGATGAACGTCTAGCGACAATCCGCATCAAAGCGAGGTTCTTCAACAGATCGCTGATTTGCGCCCACGCTTCGATGGAAAAAAGGGCGATCTGGCCAAAGATACTTCTACGAGCGCTTAGAGCGCACCTATGAGAGCTGCCCCCGCTACGATGTCAAAATCGTGCTTGGAGACTTTAACGCAAAGATCAACGGAATCTTCCCTGTCATGCTCTTGTCCAAGCCATTGTAAAAGTAACGCATGGGTTTTTCAATGTCGGCCACGTCACCTTGCACCCAGTAGCATAAACCTCTTCTTCCAAAAACTGCAAAGGTCAGTCAGCTTAAAATGCTGTAATGCCTAACTCTGGACAGTAAATCCTCGTACCATCTTCGTATTCCATTTTCGAGCCCTGTCTATATACTTATGTTTAATACGTTGCGCGTAGCTTAAATACATTTACGCCGAACATCTTTTTGAATGTTAACTCTTAACCTTCTTTCCCAATTGAAAAGTCGGGGCATGTAGTCGGTGCTTGCCAAGCCATCATGGCCCGTCGACCTATTCCCAAAGTTCTTCTTGTAAATTCCCCTGCAGAAATCAGTCACTCTTCCGATTTTGTCAAGATTAGCACTAGATCAACGGTCGTCGTGGGAGTGGTTCTTAGAGCTCCGTAGAGCTTTCCACCAGCAATTTTACTCCGCAAAGCAGAGTTGGTCTTAAAAGCTGTATGGAACCATCACTTGAGAGAGGAAGAAAACGGCCGGGATGTGCTGAGCTTATGTTTACAAGTATGTAACGCATTGCTGTCCTTTATTGCTATATTTTCCGCATTGTGCTTTTACAGCAGTTAGCTGACACCTAGCTGTGGGATGCCTCTCCAGGCTTTTTGGTCATTTTGTCGTTACATTCTGCTCTTATTCTTATAAAGATCAAGAGGCTTCTGACCCAACTTTGTAAAGCAGGATATGCCCCTACTAACTCGATATTATTTTTTCGTAAAAACATTATTGACTGCTCCAGGGTTGTTCTTGAACATACCAAGGACAAGGTCAACCTTGTATTCTGTAGCATTTTCGATATTTAATACTAGCGTAATGTATTCTCTACGCATCTGCGTTTAGCGTATGCGTATTAACTTTGGACAAGCTTTCTGGCATATATCTTAACTTCAATGATCCCCTAAAAATCGCCTTTATCCTCGGAGCGATTCGACAAAGCGTATTGTGCAACATAGTTGGAATAATTCGATCCGTACCGAGAGGTTTGAAAGGATCGATTGAGTGGATTGGACATTCTTTTCAACTCTCCGTAATAATGTATTCGGGAAATTTGACGGAACTATTCCATTTATAGCTTGGGCTAATCGCGTCCTTACAGCCAGGACACCGACAAGATCTTCTTAAGTGTCCTTATAGTTGTTCGTTCACTCTCCACAGCTCTTCCGAACCCAAACTGGACCTGGCGAGGCGGGACTTTTGGATAATAGTTTTCCTTGCTCGTCACCTTTTTGGTCTTTTCAAAACTGCACAAAACTTTTGTTGTTTTTTATCGTCTTGTCCTGCGAATCAACTTTTTGTATTGCCTTTGGAAATCATTATACTGATTTCAACAATCCTTGCTTTCTGCTACGGCGTTCTGTCCTGGACGTTTTTGGAAGGGAGTTTTATATAGGCACGTTCCGCACCCCGTATGGCATATAGGATACAAAGGGTATAAGACCATCCTTGATACCCTTTTCAGCCACAGCCATTAAGTCTTATGTGAGAAAACTAAGGTCAATATGAGAAATACACAAGCCATCGCTGGATGACGCCTGATTGTAATGCCCTGACACAACCAGCCCAAAAGCAAATTGAGACAATGCCGCAAAAGCAAGCGAAGCAAGGTCCTTTTCCACATGATCTCTCCAACGGAGTGGAGGCCTTCCTCTTTCAGAGTTGGAATGTTTTCTGTCGTGTCGACAACATGTCCGAGCCAGCGTAGCCGCTAATTTTTAATCTTACTTTCTTAGAACGATGTAGCAGATATTGGCAAGAGTTATTCTGCGTTAGATTTCGAGGCTGACATTATTGTTGCCGTTCATACTGGTTCCAAGATACACGAAATTATCTACAACTTCGTAGTTATGACTGTCAGCAGTGACGTGGGAGCCAAGTCGCGACCGCGACGACTGTTTGTTTGCAGACAGGAGATATTTCTTCTTGCTATCGTTCACCACCAGACCCATTTGTTTCGTTGCCTTATCCATTGTGGAGAAAGCAGGACTAACGACGCGGTTGTTAAGGCCAATTATATCAATATCATTAGCATTCGCCAGCAGCTGTACACTCTTCTTATAGAGCTGCAGGACTAAACCGAGAAGGTACTTTGTTTTCTCCAGAAGTAGGTTGAAGAAGTCACACGAAGGACAATCGCCTTATCTGAAACCTCAATTGGTATCGAACAGCTCGGAGAGGTCCTTCTCGATCCTGACATAACGGCAGCTCCTTTTCGTGCTGTCAAAAACTTTGATACCAACACCCAACAATACTCTTTTTTATTGTCAGTTGTTGACTTTCCAGGCCTAAAGCTATTCTGATAAGGTGTGGCTTTCATGCTCGCTAACAATTTTTTGCCGCCGTGTTTGAATAGCTCGGCCGGCAATCCATCGCCCCCCCCCCCCCTGTTGTTTTTTTTAAACGGTTAATTGCCCTTTGAACTTCTTCATGGTCGTGCAGTGGAACGTCTGCTACATCGTCCTCGTTTGGGGATCGCCTTCTCCTGGAGTTATACATTCACTGCCTTTCAGAAGGCTGGAGAAGTGCTCCCTCCATAATTTTAATATCAACCAGCTTGTCAAGCTCTTCGTATTCATGCATTTCGGCTTCTCCTTTTTTTTGTCTGCGTTGCGAGGTAGGCAGTCTGGTTTTTTTTCAATAAGTGGTTTCGTTTGCAGCTGAACGTAAGGAGCTTGAAATGCAGATAGCAGGAATGCAAGTCGAATAGAAAATCGTTCGGCTGTCTGTTGTGATTGCAGGTTCTCGACGTCGAAGCTTCCTTATTGTTGTTGACGTGCGTTTGTTTGCTGCACATAGGCGGGAGCGAATCTTGGCTACAGCAAGATAGTGGTCCGGGTCGATGTTAAGACCTCGGAACGTACGCACGTCCAAAACACTGGTTACGTGTCTTTCGTCTATCAAAACATGATTGAACTGGTTGTGACTTTTCGGCCCTATGCTGAAATCTAGTACTACAGATAACCATATTTCGGACCCCAGCGAAGTCGATCAACCTCTACCCATTTGAAGATGTTTCATCATGGAGGCTGAATTTACCAACCATTGTGCCAAAGATACCTTCTTTGCCGACCATGGCTTTAAAGTCGCCAAGCACAATTTCGACATCATGGCTGGGCAACTTCCACAGGCGCTCATAGAATGTTGGTCACATCGTCCTTCTCTTAGAATGGATTTTAGCTATACGTTCAACCACCGGGCTGTACTCGGCGATGTAGTCTCTTTTCCACCACGAATCCCACACCGAATTTTAGCTCCTTTTTGTGGTCACTGCAGTAAATGCCACAAGGACCTACTTATCTCAGTCCTTGTCTCGTCTATCGCGTTTCTTGGACGGTGGTGATGTTAGCCTTTACATTTACGAGGCACCTTCCCAATTAAGTGGCCGAAAATTCCATGCATGTTGGCCACTCCCAAGTGAATGGCGCTTTGAGAACATGCGTTAACTTCTACACATGACTTCATAATCTAACTTAACCTTGCCCCCATACAACTAATATCAGGAGTTTCGAATACCCAGTTTAGAAAACTCAGGGAGCATTTTATTAGTGGGTGGTATAGTCAAAAATAAATAAAACTTGTTCAATGTTACACTCATCTCCCATATATGTACTACTAAAAACTAATATTTTAACAAATTTATGCCGAATATGACCGTCAGTGTGAAAGTTTTATGTTAATAAAATTGCTTGAATATATGTTTTCAAGTATACCTGGCAATGTCGGATTTAATCCATTTTTCGAATTTCACTTCATTTGATTGGTGATTATATGTGGGGTACCGTTAACAAAGCTCCTAGAGGAATATTATTAGTCTGTCACATGTTTATTTTATGTAGTATAGGTAATAAAAGAATAGTCAGTATTGCCCCAAAACTTCTATATGGTACATACTACTCATAATGATTTTTTCTAACAAGTTTTATGCCGAATATGTCGGTCCATGACTATAACATATACAATTATATAAAATTAATAAGTCCCTTTCTCTGCCCTCAGTATACAGCGTAGACTTATTTTTGTCTTTCCTCAACCGGTCAACTTGGTCAAAATGTGAGATATTTTAATGGAACTAACTGGACAAGTTTTCTTAAAAGTTGTATGATCTAGCGCTGAATTTGAATGTAATTGGTTTGTGGCATACTTTGGGCTAAACCTCATGGCTCTAATATATTATAATGATATATTAGGTCGATTATCTTGCTCTTGCAAGATGCAAAAATCCTATACCGAAATATGCAAGGACAAGAGAGCACCCATTGCAGAATCTAGTTATATATGAACGACTGATTCGGTCAATTTATTGAGAATGATTATTGTGCATTACTATTGTGAATTGGAGCATCTTCTGCATTCATTCTTAACAAATCTTTATAATTTATGTAGAAATTATAAAATCTATTTAACACTTACTTTCCTCAATCATTTAAGGGCGAAATACGTCTTTATGTAAAATGACAGATGGCACAGGGTTGCAATTATTTTTTTACGTGTCATTGCACGAAAAGAAACATGGTGTTTGGTCTGACATATCTTACAGCTATTGCGAATGATTTTCTGCGTGTGTTTGTTGTTGTGCCGTTGCACCAAGTGGAAAATTCTGCAATTCCTGCACCGTGCAAGGGTTTTGCAAGAGCAAGAGAATATCCCTATTATATTATATATACGAGTATTAAATTTAACCTCTTCGGCCGAGTTGATATCACATCTATATGCATCTCATTTGAATATAATTTAGTTGACGCAAACTAAAACATAGCTATAAAACTAAGTTAAAGTTTATTGCCATCAATATAAGTCAAGAAGATATCAGATTTGATTGTAGTTTATTGACGATTTCGTCAAATAATGAATGCTGAATTTTTTGCAACATTTTTCTAATATAATCTGCCAGCACCTAATTTTTGGGGATTTAATTCTTTCCATTTGCAAATGATCTGTTATAACAACTTACCCCTTTCTTACTTGTTTATGTAATATATTTTATTAATTCAGACCCTTATACATATCGCTCATTTACTTCAATAGTGCCATAACTCAAAAAACGCATTTTTTCAGGAGAGCAATTTTTAGTTTTCAGCTTTCTTTTGTGGGTTAAATAAAAGCTATGATCGCAGATTTTCTATGCAAACTAGTGATATGTCATGTGAAGTATACATTATAGAAGAAATTCTACCGAAATTAATGATTTCCCAATTTTTTCTTGAACAAAAACTTTTCAGCTTTGAATTATGTCATTGTTTCTGAAAAAACATAGAAATTTCTCGGTTATAAACTAAATGTGTCATTATTGTTGAGAAATAAAATACAAACCCCCATATTCATAATAAATAAAAATGGTTTTTAAAGTTTTTTAAAATGACATTTCCAGCCGAATTTCCATTTATAAGAGCTTTATATTTATTTTTGATGAATAATGGGGGAAATTTATACATTTAGACATTTTATTTTCGGGGGTTTTTAACGTAAAAAAAATAAAATACAAAAATTCATAGCATCAAAACATATTTTTATATGAAGTTCATTTTCAGTTTTTAAAAATAGTAGAAATAATTAGTAAATAGTGGAAATACATAGATGACAGAATCACAAATTGTTATAAAATTCTTGATAAAAGCGTGGAATCAAGTTCTTTTTAATTAATTCGTTGATATCTTGACTTTTATTATTAGGAATTCCGATTTTGGAGTGGTAGGCTTTTTGTAAATCAATCGGTGTGCTATGTTTCTTCTTGGATTTGATTAAAGGGTCTTCCCTGAACTTCTCCTCAGCGTATGATGTTTTGAAAAGCACATAGTTGGGTGACTCTCGTTGAAGCTTCTGGATTTTCACTTGAGAGAGTTTAATTTCTCCCATATTCAATAGACCCATGTAATTAGAGAGTAATTTGAGGTCAAAGAAATCTCCATAAGACATTTCTTGCACTAAGAATGGCTGGCCTGTTTTCTTTGCTGATCGAATTGTAGTAATGAATGAGTCAGTGGTGTATACTGGCCCACTTTTAAGCATTCGTTTAGTTGCTCTCTCAATAAGGGAATGTGCTGAGTCACCTTCATTTTGGGTATGGCCTTTGAAGAGGTACTTGTGGGTGATAGACTTTATATCCAAGTAGCGAACGGCGTATAGATACAAGGCAAACATGAACTTGTTTTTCTGTTGTCCAGCACAATTATCAGAATAAAATATTATTTCATCTTCATTAGTCTTTGCCAAACTTTTAATATACTCAAAAACGCATGTTCCTAATTCATTAACCCCACGCTTTGCATTGGCTTCGTCCCAAACAAAACATTGACATTTGTTTGTTTTATATCAAATATGGTGAAATTGAACACATTTACTTTAGATTTATAATAGAAGGCAGACACTTTGCCCTTTGGTAATTGCATGACTGCTTGCAAATCATACACTGCCTCAACTGCATTTTGACTTTTCTTGTCCTTACTTTTCTCTTGTCGCGACAAACTTTTTTCACGCAAGTGATTTTCATATACGGCTTTGTTGTTAGATTTTTCTTCGACCGTCATATTAGTATAGGCTTCGCATTGCTCACATAGGTCTTTTTTGGGGTGGATAAACCCCTCAATGATAGGGTATTCAAAATTCACTTACACCCGCGATTAAAAATGCAAATGAAAATGCGCGGGTAATTTGGTGTACAATTACGAGTACTTTAATGTTTTTTTATATTTAAAATACAATCAAATTTTAAATATATACATATAGATGAATTTAGAACGGTGTTGGGTTCAATTAAATTATTGTTGAGTTGAGACAAGATGACGCTCGCAGGAACTGGATTGACACGAAATTGTTTCTAGCGCGTGGGAACTTTGTTGTGGCGAATATCCAATCGAATGCTGTTCACGCGGCGTAATGTATGAGCGAATGTTGATGTGTTGATGGATGAACTACCGGTGACGAATTGTGTCTGCTTTCCCGTTGCCCATCCTTTTTGTTGAGTGGGTTGGCGTATAGATGTGTTGAGTTGTGCTATAGTGTCTTCAGCTGTGGTGAATTGTACTGTAGCATTAGGATGCGCCAATTTTAACGGGTAGAGGGGGTGGATGCTTAACTCATTTAAACATCCTGGGCCCCCTAGGCGAATATTTTGCCTAGTTTTATATATACGAGTATAATCTGATGCATGTAATTCGGCTTACTGTTGGTGGAGTAACCGAGGCCGCAGAATATTAGCTGTAAGAAGCGATTTTGGTTTTAATAGCCAATAGCATTTTGTGTAAATATTGGTGCTTGAGGTACTAATTGATTTTGCGTGCTTTGTCGACTTACTCGTACTCGTATTGTATTATACCAAAAAAGTTGTTTGCTTTTAATAACTTTTTTTGGTATTATTTACAATTTATTATTTATCGGTTTGACATACCGGTGGTTTATTATACGCATTTTCGGTATTATCGGAAATTTTGGATTTTATTTATTCTCGGCTTATGAAAGATAGTAACTCCACGCCTGGTCAGATATGGCCAGAATGGGTACTCCTTAGCCCTGGTATTAGGACTGTGACAATACAGGGATCTTGCGAGAGTGTGACCGGTAATTGCGAACGGCTTAATTTAGAATTATAATTTTTTAAGTGACCTCTGCTTATGTTAGTTATTTTATTTATTCTATTTGAGAATTTAGGAAACTATTTATTAAGCAATATTTATGAGAAGTGTCGTTTTTCTATCTCTTTGAGACAATTTTGTTATATATTGTTTTTAAGTGCGTATGCATTAATTTGGCAAGTAGTAGCACGCCATATAGCTTCAGATTTTTGAATCAGGATTTTGTATCATTTTTGGTGAAAGCCAGGAGAAAAAAAAGGAAATATTAAAGTTTTCCGTAAATGATCTATAAAACGAAATATATGTGCAAAAGGGCTGTTTTCTTTCTTTGCATATATCTATGTACATAGTCGCGATAAAGGCTTGATATTGTTTTGCTTCCTTCAATAAACGTTTTAGATGTACTTGCTCTCGTATAATGGCTTTCGATTTTCGGTATTGTTTCAATAAACGCCCTTATTCCATCTGCCATATTCTTGTCAAGTTTTTTGTGCTTTCCGTGTTTGCCTCTTTGATCCGGCTCCAATACTTCGTTCGCGAGTCGATCGTTCGTATTGGTCGATCGTTGATATCAAGAGTGTTTTTAAAAAATAATTTGCAGACGCGAAAAGAATTATCAAATTTCTTAAAAAAAAGGCCATTATTGTATTGTCGAGGAGCTCTCTTTCCACCCAAGCGCACATAGCGGTATTTGGGCTCAACGAGTTTCATACAATTGGAAATAAATTGCCTCTGCTTCTCAATGTCGCCAAGAGCCCAATATGAGGAAAATATCTCTTTTCTCTGCTCTTCGCTAAATATATTTGAACATTTATACCGACAGTTTTCACCGCACGGAGGTTTAATTTCTTTTTTGTTTCCAATAATTTTTTTTAATCTTTCATAGTGTTCATCACTATTTCTTTTTTTTTTACAATATTTTTCTTCCAATTTTCTGACTGCTTCCTCTTTTTTTTTCCTTTCATCGCCGGACTAACCAGAATGGTGGAAGAATTGTTTATGTTTGAAGTTGATGTGCTTGGTTGTAGATCAAAGGAGTTTTGTTCATGTACTGGCGTACATAATTCTAGATCTGGAGAATCTTCCTCGAAGCAATTATCATAAATTAGGCTGTTTACCGCGGTCGGATGTGGTGGGTTATCTTCATCATTGCCGTAGACACTATCACTGGAATCATTAGCAGAAACTGGGAAGTATGTCACATCAACTATGGAATTGTCACTATCTTCTGAGAACAATGATGAAGAAGATCCGCAATTATTTTTGGATAACGACATTTCTAAGTAAGCTAGAAAAAGTCGAAATTCGTAATTTTATTATCAGTAATAGCGTATCATTTTACGTTATGAGAACGTGTTTCATGTTATAGCCGATACTATTTTCGTAAATAATGACATATTTTATATTAACACAAAATCGCCATTTCTACACAGCCCATTTTTTCACGAAAAAAACGTCACAAAACAAAAAAAACTAGTTACGCAATTAATTTATTTTCAGCAACAACGTCACATATTGTGTTGCGCAAATTATGAGGAACTAAAATTTTTCAACAGTATAGTCACAACGCAATAATACTATTTACATGAAAATTAGCAACATGAAAAATCACATAAATCGCTGTAACACAAAATACATCGTTTTTTCGGAAAAACTAATAATCTTTACACGACGACGACTCATGTTAAACTGAAATGTGTCGATGCTGTAGCAAAAATTTGACGCGTCACAACAAGTGGAATAACGGCACTTTTTCATCTCACGCGCTCAATTTTCTACTAATCACAGAGAATTTTTTATACAATATTAACCATGATATTGAGCACATTTTTTTGTATTTAACTCAAAAAATGAGTTTTTTGTTGTTGAATAAATGAGCGATATATGTATGTATATTTTAGAGGAAAACGATTAAATGATTCAGTTGATATTTTATTTATTTTTTATGCAATCTTTTATTGCTTCTTAAATCGATCTACTATAATCACAACAATTAAGATTAATAGGTGGGTAATACAAATACACGACATATATACGAATATTTTACATTGTACTCCGTATATATATAAAATCAACTTAATTTATTATAAAGTTACATACTTATATGGCAGGTTTATTTTCTTTTTCTTGCAAACAATTATTATTATGATATAACTCTAATTATAGCAACATTAAGAATAGAAATAGAATTGCAAAAATAATAATATAATAAAAGCTGATTAAAAACAATTTCAATTACGTGTTGATAAACTGAATTAAAGCTTTTGTAGTTCTCATTTTGACATTTGTCGGGGTACTCAACGTTGTGTTTGCAGTGTGCCAAAAAAAAAATAAAATTACTATGATTTGATAACAATTCAGATTTGTATAAGTTAAGGTATCATCTTTGGATTTCGTATGCTGGGTTATGTTGGATATCGCGTTTGACTGATCTATTTTGTTCTCCATTTTCTTATTCCTGGACTAACGTAAGAATTTTGATGCTTTGCTGTCAAACGCAGCAACCTTGCATCAAACACAAAGTAAATAGTGATGATGACCTTCACATTCCTGGAATTCCTGGATCATGACAGAGTCAGAAGGTAACGAGCAGATGCAAAATCACTGGATCGATCATTATAAAAGTGGCCATCAGCAAGAGGAGTTGAATCCTCGTAAACTTAAAAATTGTACTCATCAATTATTTTTATAAAAATTAATATAATTATAAATATTAATTCAATAATAAATTCCGAGTAAAACCACGAAAATATAATTTATATTTAAGTAGGTGCAATAAAGCATTGTTCACTTAAAATCTGTACGCACTCTAGGGACAGCTGCTCCGTTATTTTACAAATTCTCTGAGTAAAATCAGTTGATCTGAGTACATAGTTAAAATACAGTTATGTATAGGACTTTTCAATGCCCTTGCTTATCAGTTGGCTTTTAAATGTGAAATGGAGTACGCTAATCGAAAATTAATAGTGAACGAATTTATAGCAAATCCGACATGGTCAGGTTCAAAAATTGGAAAAAAATTAAAATTGTCCAAAACAACAGTTTGTAGTGTAATTAAACGGTACAAAAATACTTTGAGCATAGAAAGAGCTAAACAAGTGTGTGTAAAAAGAGGAGCGCGGGATTTAGAATTAGTAAGGAAGACACTAACCTCAATTTAAAAAAATCCCGGGCTATCTGACAGTGATCGCGCCAAAAAATTCGGGACACGTATAAGTACCGCCAGGCGAATACGTTCAAATGCTGGGCTAAATACATACCGTGCAATTAATACCCAAGCAGATCTGACAAACAGAATATTTTGGCAAAAAGACGCGTACGACTTCTGTACAATCAGATTTTGACGAAGCTCAAAGGCTCTCTTGTAATGGATGACGAAACTTATGTCAAACTCGATTGCAATCAAATTCCTGGATAAAAGTTTTATGTTGCAAACAAGCGTGGGAATGTAGAAGCAAAATATAAATATAAAAGAATTGATAAATACGGCCAAAAAGTTATGATTTGGCAAGCAATATGCTCCTGCGGCCATAAAAGTCGTACTTTCGTAACGTCGACCACAATGGCATCGGATATTTATAAAATATATATATCTTGTATTAAAATAATTATATCTTGTATTAAAATTAAAAAGCTTAATAAATTCTCTTCTTTAACGTATTAACATTTTTAGTTTCCGTTGTTTATCTTTTTAGTTATAATAATATTTTTGCGTACAGATTTTAAGTGAACAATGCTTTATATGTATGTATAGTATGGGTGGGTTAGTATATACTATACAATTGTATGGGTTTATAAAATTAATGCCCGGTTTCACAGTCCATACTTAAGTTGTGCTTAAAATAAAACAGGAAAGTAGTGTTTTACAGTTCATTCTTAAGTTACGCTTAAGTGCTGCAAATAGGATATTGTCACTGTAAGTAACAGCTGATTTTTGTTTTGAATTGTTTTGAATTTTCAGTTATTTGTCAAGAGAAGAACAATAAGAAATTATCTTATCGGGATTGAGATTGGGATTTCCACCAGTTCTAATAAGTGCTCCGACTCGCAAGCAGTGAAATTTGGGGTTCTTTTGTTGTTTTCATCCATTTTCGATATACATATGTACATACATAGCTATTGTATGTTATAATTTAAATATTTCAATCATATTTTTATGGATGACATTTGTAAAACATATGTTGCCCATTTTTTTTTTTTTTTTTTTTTTTTTTTTGCGGGTGAGGGGGTGGAAAATGCCTTCCGCATCATCGGTGCTATCGTCACAGCAGCGGTATGTGCCACTTGCAGGTCACTAAAAACCCCCCCTTTAAGGAACCGTCGCCCACCCTGGGACCGCGTTTGCATTACTTCAGGGTGGCGTTCCATTTTTCTCATTGAGAGATTTACATCTGCGCACCTGCGTCCAGGTCCCGCTTTTTGCTGCGAAATTCTTGATGATCTCCCAGTGTGCTTCACTCTCCAACATGACGCTGACTAAATTGTCCGCGTTTATTGGGCCAACCAGGTTTTCTCCGGCGGTGCGTTCTTGTTGCCAGCGCACACATTCAAAGAATGTGTGTTCAGCGTCGTCTTCTGTCGCGTCGTTATATAGGCATGACGGCTCTTCGACTTTTCCCATTCTGTGGAGGTACTTTTTGAACTATCCGTGACCGGATAGTAACTGAGTTGTGTAAAAATCGACTTCTCCGAATTTACGGCTTGTCCATAAGTCTAGATTTTTTATTAGCCTGGCCGTCCATCTGCCGCGACTTTCATTCTCCCATCTTTGTTGCCATGTTGTTATTGTGTCTCTCCTTATTTGTTGAATTGCGCTCTTGTTGTTATTGGATGATTTCTTTAGCTCCCACAGCTTTTTCCTTTCATATGCTAGAAGGTCAATTGGGGCATTACCGCTTATAACTAATATTGCATCGCCTGATACTGTCCGGTACGCTGATGCAACTCTGAGGGCTGCGGTGCGGTGCACTCTGGCCATTACCTTACGCCGATTTTCCTTTTTAAGGGCGTCTGCCCAGATCTCGGCTCCGTATAGTAAGACGCTTATTGTCGTCGACATTAGGAGCTTTCTCTTTTCTTGGCTGGGGCCCCCTATGTTGGCCATTAATCGACGCAGTTGAGAGGTGATCTTCGCTGCCTTTCCTGCGGCGTGCTGGATTTGAACCCAGAGTCTTACGCATAGGTAGTTTACTGCTCTCTGCGTCCTAAGAATATCCGTAGTTGTGTGCATCCTTATCTCGAGAGGTATGTACTTGTTTGTTAGCAGCAGTAGCTCTGTTTTCTCCGTAGCGAGCTGGAGGTTGTGTGTGTCAAGCCATGTTTGCGTCCGTATCATGACCTGATTCAGCTTTCTTCGCGCTTCTTCTGTGTCCCTTGCTGTGATTACTACCGCAATGTCGTCCGCGTAGCCAATTAAATATGATTCGTCTGGCATTTCTAGTTTTAATATAGCGTCGTAGCTGATGTTCCATAAGTCTGGGCCTAGACGCTTGCGCTGCTCCTGACGTAACCGCTATCTGTCGTGACCCTTCTTTGGTTTCATACAGCAGTTTTCTGTTGCTAAGGTAGCTCCGCACCACAGCCCTGAGGTAGTCGGGTATCTTGAAGCTTTTTTCGAGAGCGTCAATCATGTCCACCCATCTAGCACTGTTGAAAGCGTTTCGGACATCTAGAGTCGCCAGTAACACTATTCTTTTATATTTATGCCATCTACGCTGCGCTGCTTCTACGCTTTCGACGACGCATTTTATGGCTCCTATTGTTGATCTACCGGGTCTGAAACCATATTGTCTAGGGGACAATCCTCCAGCTTCGTTAATGGCCGCTTCGAGTCTGGGCCCATAACATTGTCATATACGTACTATATCATAATAAAATTTTATAGAAATAAAGCATTGGCTGTGAAACACAAATGATTACTCAGTCTGCAACAATGCTTAGCTAAGATTTTATTTGGGCAAAACTTAAGTATGGACTGTGAAACCGGGCATAGAGGATAGTTGTAAATATATAACAAGGTGTATAAATATAATTATAAATTTGAATATAACCTGATGTGGTAACTTATTATTATATATTATTTTTGCGCCCGTATGTCCGTCTGCTCTGATATTTCTTTTTATTGTGTTTTTCACTTTTTGTTGCGTTCGTCTAAGTTATGTCGGCCTTGTTGAATGTGTTTGCATTGTCCTCTAATTCGTATTTAGACGAGTTTGGTATGAACATCCCGGCCGCCTAGCAGGGTTTTGGGTATTAGTCGCACAAGCACCGGTTAAAGTCCAACCGAAGGCGGTATTCCATTTACCATAGTGTTTTATTTAGATCATTACTGTCGGTATAAGGTTCGGCTTGGTCAGTAACGTTGGAAGATCTTTGTGTCTGTGCAATTTTTCTTCGCTTTTTGTTGTTCTCGCTGGCTCTTTGCAGAACAACATGGGTTGCCCATGTAGGGTTTAATGGTGTTGCCCATTACACGTGTCACATTGTTTTGTGCTTGTGCACTTTTGGGTGGAATGCGGTCTGGCCAAGCCGTTGACGTAGTACGTATACTTGATTATTGCGTCAAACTTTTCATTATTGGTCATTTCTGTAAATTTTGAACATGACACCAGTCGATGATCCTTTTTGCTACGTTAATATAAAAAAGAAATTAAGTATTTCAAAGTCAGCGGTCAATCCTAAAAAATGTCAAGGCGGCACACCAAATAAAAATAAAACGGAAGTTTTAAATGCCAACAGATTTGCCATACTAAGCAATGGTTCAGACGACGATGCGAATGGTACCACCACAGTCGTTAATGCCAAACCACCGCCAATATACATACATATGTATTTGCGCGAGCGTAGCAGTAATATTCTTGTTGCGAAATTGAGTGAAATTGTAGGTACTAACAATTTTCATATGGTGTCTTTGAAAACAGGCAATATAGATGAAACAAAAATTCAGTCCTACACTGCAAAAAGTTTTATGGAAATCGTTAAATTTTTGTCAAATAAAAACAAGAATTATTATTCGTATCAACGGAAGAGCTCTAAGAGCCTAGTTGTTAAAATTAAGGGTATAGAGACCGCTGTAGAATCTAGTGAAGAAGCATTGGAAGAATAGGGTTTTGGTATTAAAACAGTTGCAAATATATGTATTTAACAGAAACAATGTACCACAGCCAATGTTTAAAATTGAATTGTTGCCGAATTCTAATAAACTTAAAAAAAATTAAACCCATCCCATATATCAGGCATGGGCACATTTTTAGCCCGCAAAGTTAGCAAAGTGCGCCCGACAGCTTGATGAGGGGAATATCAGTTTACGGAGGGAAGGGCATAAAAAGTTGGGAAAAAAATCAATTACGCTCCTCCGTAACTTAATGTTCATCGCAAAATCATAGATAACTTGATACGAGTCTCTTTGGTTCGAGAGAGAGCTGTCAAAACTCGCATTTTATATAACATTCTGATCAATTTATCCATGGCAAAATGGGCGCAACAATACTGACATTGTCTAAAAATTCAATAGTGAAAGTTTACTTCACATCGGAATTGTACAGTTGTGTGAAAAAAAGAGGTAAACATAATTTGCAGGTTTTAGAGTTTCGCATTAATATTTGTTTCTATTTACCTTTGCATGGTGGGAAATTCTAATCACTGTTAGGAAAAAATTATATAAGTTATACCTGTATCTAAAAACAGTTTTATTTAATAAGAAAACAGCACATTTTAAAATTTCAGAACACCTTAGGGTTTTTCCTATTTGGTTCACACCACTGTACATGTGATAGAACAGTTAATGGTGGTGATGTCAGTTTAAAAATTCATTTTAGCTACAATTGGGAAAACTTTTCTCAAGTTGTGGGCTTTTATACGTACATATGCAAGGCAGTTTTATATATCTGCATATATAAAAAAGAAAAGATACTTGTGACCATAATATATATTTTGTTTTAATATATTGCAGTTCCATTTAATGAAAATGCTTATATAAATATATGATTTGTGATATTTTCAGTTTGTTTGTTTTACCAAAATATTCAAAGAATTGAGTTTTTTTCCATAATTGTTTTGTTAAAATTTAAAAATCTAAGTTGCCTCTGTATTAAAATAATAATATGCGCTATAGAAAGAGAACACATATTTTCAAAAATGTAGGAAATCATCAAATAAAAATATATTTGCGCGGTAAGGCATTATTGATTGAGAATGGCTAAGCACACAAATAGAATACAAACGCTAATGACAGAAACATCGAATTCCGCTTCTCCCTTCGCTACGAGCGGCAAGCGTTTTGTTCTCGTTTTCATTTGAACAATGTTGCCATTACTCAATACGCTTATGTAGTTTTGTATACATCTAACTTTTCAATTATAATTTTTCATAATATAAAATATCAAAACTGAAATCAAACTATTAAAACTAGTTTATATATTTTTAATTAATAGCATTCGACTCTGAATTTGAGTTAGTTTAAGAAAATTTATATTTATATATAAATTTATATTTATATATAGAGATTGGCAACCCTGCGTTGCGAGAGAGCAATCTGCTGCCTCGTTTCTACGAGGAAAACCCCAAATTTTGGCCATTAATCGACTCAGTTGAGAGGTGATCTTCGCTGCCTTTCCTGCGGCGTGCTGGATTTGAACCCAGAAGGTTAGTCTGGGGTCCAGTCTTACGCCTAGGTAGTTTACTGCTCTCTGCGTCCTAAGAATATCCGTAGTTGTGTGCATGCTTATCTCGAGAGGTATGTGCTTGTTTGTTAGCAGCAGTAGCTCTGTTTTCTCCGTAGCGAGCTGGAGGTTGTGTGTGTCAAGCCATGTTTGCGTCCGTATCATGACCTGATTCAGCTTTCTTCGCGCTTCTTCTGTGTCCCTTGCTGTGATTACTGCCGCAATGTCGTCCGCGTAGCCAATTAAATATGATTCGTCTGGCATTTCTAGTTTTAATATAGCGTCGTAGCTGATGTTCCATAAGTCTGGGCCTAGACGCTTGCGCTGCTCCTGACGTAACCGCTATCTGTCGTGACCCTTCTTTGGTTTCATACAGCAGTTTTCTGTTGCTAAGGTAGCTCCGCACCACAGCCCTGAGGTAGTCGGGTATCTTGAAGCTTTTTTCGAGAGCGTCAATCATGTCCACCCATCTAGCACTGTTGAAAGCGTTTCGGACATCTAGAGTCGCCAGTAACACTATTCTTTTATATTTATGCCATCTACGCTGCGCTGCTTCTACGCTTTCGACGACGCATTTTATGGCTCCTATTGTTGATCTACCGGGTCTGAAACCATATTGTCTAGGGGACAATCCTCCAGCTTCGTTAATGGCCGCTTCGAGTCTGGGCCCATAACATTGTCATATACGTACTATATCATAATAAAATTTTATAGAAATAAAGCATTATAGCAAAATAAGGCATTATTGATTGAGAATGGCTAAGCACACAAATAGAATACAAACGCTAATGACAGAAACATCGAATTCCGCTTCTCCCTTCGCTACGAGCGGCAAGCGTTTTGTTCTCGTTTTCATTTGAACAATGTTGCCATTGCTCAATACGCTTATGTAGTTTTGTATACATCTAACTTTTCAATTATAATTTTTCATAATATAAAATATCAAAACTGAAATCAAACTATTAAAACTAGTTTATATATTTTTAATTAATAGCATTCGACTCTGAATTTGAGTTAGTTTAAGAAAATTTATATTTATATATAAATTTATATTTATATATAGAGATTGGCAACCCTGCGTTGCGAGAGAGCAATCTGCTGCCTCGTTTCTACGAGGAAAACCCCAAATCGTTGGAAATTCTATGGTAAGCAGCCGGTAGAAGCGGTGTTGGCTAAACATTTACATTGCGCTCTCATAAGATTTATTTGGGCAAATGTGTTTGAAGAAACAGTGGTTCATAACCTGAAATTATTATTGAATTTACTTTTTATAAGAAAGTTTAAAGAAATAACCTGGTTTGAAACGTTTTGCTTCAAAAATTATATCTATGTTTGAAAGCACATACACTTGTGAAGAATTTTTTTCAATAATACATATAATTAAACAAACATAAAATAAATAGGTTATCTGATTTAAATTTTTGTACAATAATGCGTGTAGCTACAGCTAATGCGGTTAAACCAAACATAGAATTTATTATGTCAAATTAAATCCTGTTATAAAGACATATTAAAAAAAATTATTACTAAAATAAAATGTTTATTATACTTTTTGTTATTTGTCTTACATTTTATAAATTTATGGTAGTAACAAAGAAACTTAAAATTGTCAGGCAATTTTATAGTTCTTATCCACAGTGAAACTTCCCATAAATTCGCGCGTTCTCATTTGTAAACATGGTGTGGTAAACTACGTTGCTCTCACTTCCCTCATCATGCTTGCCCGCGATGATCCCCTCAAATGTGCACTCGTGACCGAACGGGCAAAGTGCCACTGAGGGCTGATATGCCCACCCCTGCCATATGTAATCTGAAATATTTACTGCATCGTAGAGTAACTGTTGAAGAACCACATAAAAGAAACGGTCCGGTACAATGTACTAATTTCCAAGAATGTGGGCATACTAAATCATATTGCACTCTACGCAGTGTTTGTGTGGTATGTGGTGATTTACATCCCATCACACTGCTAACGACAGGGGTTGTCTTGTATATAAAGATTTGAAATCGAAGTTGTCACAGGACATTCAAGCACGTCGTAACCTTCAAACACCCCGTAATGAAATTATAGCAACCTCAGATAAAAGTTCCTATTACTTCTAGCAATAATAATATGCAAGGAAGCTATGCAAATGTAGTGAAAGGCAACACTGTGCAAATGCAACTGCCGCAAAATCCTCCAAATGGAGGTATTAATTGATTATAAATCTTACACAGTGTATCACATGCATACACATGCATTTACCATGCAAAACATGACCAACATACATATATTAGAGATGATTAGATTTCTGTCTCAAAAAATATAGACGTAATGCTTATATCAGCGATTTAGACTCTATGTTACAAATCATCCGGATGGATAAGCGCATGGTGGCAATACAGTGTTGATTAGAAATCGTTTAAACCACTATGCTCTAGAATCTCATGGTACACCACAGTTACAAGCTACAACAATATCACTCAAAAATCGAGGTTGTGACTTAAACCTCACGGCTATATACTATCCTCCTCGTTTTAAAATTACAGATAGCGAATTTAAAGACTTTTTTGGAACACTAGGTCAAAGATTTCTAGCAGGTGGAGATTACAACGCAAAACATACGTACTGGGGCCACGTCTTATTAATCCGAATGGGCGACAGCTGTACTACGTTATTATGAATATGCATAATAAGCTGGATATAATATTTCCTGGTAAGCCGACATACTGGCCCAGTGATAGAAAAAAATTACCAGACTTAATAGATTTTGCTGTAGTCAAAAATATAGATAGATCGCTTATGGCAGCTGATACATGTACAGACTTATCATCTGATCATTCTTCCGTACTAATAAAGTTATACGAACAGCCCATGTTTAATTGCAAACCTTTTGTTCACCCGGATGTCGGTGATATACTCACTTGTTGCACTTGCACTTGCACCTGGAATTTTTTAATTAGCAAATTTTCTTTGAAATAAAGAAAGGAAGTATTTCACTTTCAAATGAATGTTTTTGTATTTTTTTGTAATTATTTTCTCTTTTTTTCCTTTTAATGATTATTCGGTATTCACAACAAATGTTCAAAAGAATGCTTTATACAAAATTTCACTAGCACTTTGGTTTGACTTAGTAATTTTTAAACTTTGTAGGGCGTGTGTCGACGAACGTCTCGATGGCGAAAAACCTGAGCGGTCCCGGGTAAAAACGAAAAAAGGCGCTCATTCCGATGTGAGCAATCCTTTTGTATCGGTTGTGAGTGGTAAGTGTAGTGTGGTTGGTATGATGTGTAGCTGTGGTTGTGTGGATGACATGCTGTGTTGTATTGGGTTGTGTGACCTTTAGTATGTTGGTGCTGCGAGGATGATATGCGCGGCGTAGCAAAATACCTCACGACCAGATGTCGCATAAACAGCCCATGATATTTGAGTCAAAAGTTTCTCTAACATCACATAAAACTAACTGGTTGAAGTATAGAAAGTATATCAGCACCCACATCAATATTGATTGAAAAATAAATACAGGAAGGGACATTTATGAAAGTATAAGAGAATTGAATGAGGTAATAACTAATGCAACTGTATTGGCAACACCAAAAAGAAACAATAAACCAGCTGGTTTTAGAAAGATCACCAATAATGAAATAGAGAAACTTGTAAATGAGGAAAAGCTAGCTAGACGTGAATTGCAATTAATTGCTCCCCTTCAACTCTGCTTCAACTGAAATCTGCTGTACGAAAGTATAAAAAAGCGCTTAATTGCGAGGAAGAACACAGCACTGAAAATTATATAAAGAAACTGTGTCCAAAATCAAGCAAGCAAAATTCTTTTTGGAAAGCCCAAAGTCTTTCAAGCCACCAGTAAATTCCAACATGCCTCTAAGACGATTGAATGGTAATTGGGCACGTTGTGATTAGGATAAGGCAAAATGCTTCACCTAGAAAAGGGATTTCCAACCAAATGCCAAAAGAACAACTTTAAGTTGCCAACCTTGCCCAATACCGCTAATGAGTCGCTTGTGTCTTTTAGGACTTCTACTTCTGAAGTTACTAAAATCATAAAAGAGCTAAATCCGAAAAAAACGCATCAAGACACGATAATATTACTCCAAAAATGGTGATGAATATTTCGAGAGAATTGATCTTTTTCCTTTTTAATGCAATTCTTGGTTTCGGATACTATCCAATTTCGTGGAAAAAGGCGCAGATCCTCATGATAGATAAACCTGGTAAAGACCTAACACAGCTATCTTCCTACAGACCAAAATATCTTTTAACCTGTATTTCTAAAATATTTGAAAAAGTGTTACTATCAAGGACGACTCCTTTCCACCTCGAAAATAATGTAATACCAGTATGAACGCACCAATTCGGTTTTCGTGCCAAACGTGGCCCTGTAGAGCAAGTAAATAGAATTACGAACGAAATCAGGAAAACTCTTGAGCACAGAGAGTACTGTTCAGCTATTTTCCTAGATGTAGCTCAGGCGTTCGGTAAGATCTGGCATGAAGGCCTTGTATGGAAAATCAAAAACGTTTTACCTTACGAATTGTATAAATTCATATTTAAGAAACAGGAAATTTACAGTTAAAGTAGCAGACTTCATATCAGAAGAACGAGTGATAACAGCTGGTGTACCTCAGGCTAGCGTACTTGGCCCAACTCTGTACAATATATATACAGCCGACATTTCAACAACTACTATCGTATTGACATCCATTTTCGCGGATGACACAGCTCTAGTAAGTCGTAACAAATGTCCCATCAGGAGTATTAGAGCGGCACTAAACGTTTGTCGAAGAATGGCTATCCAACTGTCGTATAAATATTAATGAGCAAAAATGCAAACATGTTACATTCTTTACGACATTTAACGTGTCGGACAGTTAAAATAAACAATGTTCTAGTACCCCAAGAAGTAACTTATCTTGGGATTCACCTGGGTCGAAGGCTTACGTGGCGAAAACTTATAGACAGTAAAATAACTTGCATGAAGTTAAGAACAGTAAATTTAAATTGGCTTTTTAAGAAAAAATCCAAACTTAGCCTAGACAACAAAGTCCTGTTGTACAATGCAATCATAAAACCGATTAGGATGTATGGCATTCAACTGTGGGGTACGACCTGTGCAACCAACATTGATATAATACAAAGGTTCCAATCTAAAATGCTTAGAACAATCACGGCTGTACCATGGTACATGCGTAATGAAAACATTCATAAAGATCTTCATATTTCTATGGTAAAGAAGGAGATAGAGGACAGCAGAATAAGATATATTTCTAAACTTCGCGAACATCCAAACCCATTGGCTAATGCCTTGGCAAATTCTTGCAATCAAACATGTTTAAAAAGAAGTGATCCACCAGCCTTCTAGAGAGCAACGTTTTACCAAAAAAGCCTAACCACATTCTTGAGCTTCTTTAGTGTTAAATAGATTTAAGATTTGAATAATTATTGTTAGGCTTTACTAAGCAGATCCAATAAATAAATATTGAAGACAAAAACCCTCTATATTGCGTTGATGGTATTTCCACGTATATCTTTTGTGGAGTTATTTCCATATGCCATATTTGTACGATGCTAAGATGTGCATCTTCTAAGTTAAGTTCTACTGGGGTTAGTAAAGAGGTACCTATTAAGAAATGGCCTGTAGTTTTAGGTTCTAAATTCGTTGGGTCTTCACCTAATGGGTTTAAAGGGTGAGAATACAAGTAACTTTCGGTTCGGGTTAGGAGGGTAGCTAATTATTCGAAAGCGAATTTCTGGTTCTGAGACAACTTTTTTAAACTTTTCACTCCTGCTTCCCAAGGTCCACCCAAGTGTGGAGCTCCTGGAAGATTAAAGTGCCGCAAGTAGTGTTGCCATGATATGAGTAGTGATGAGCTTTTTGTGCAAAGCGCAAGTTTTGCACTGCTAAATGGTAGACTTGATGAGGGCTTTAAGCTTCGGTATCTAAAATTCCGTACGCATGAGTCGTAAGACTAGCTGATTGCCGCCATGAAGGGTATATTAATTGGGAAAATTGGGCGAGTAGTTTGGCTAATCCACGGCTATAGGGTAGTAAAATCGGATAAAGCTCGTTGTATGATAATGCGGCTGAATTGCTCAACCGATTATTAACTCGCATTATTCCTTTGGGATCGATTAAAGAGTTTAGGGTCAAAATTGTACTTTTTTGGGTTAAAGGCTTCTTGCCTGGAAATGTTTCTTTTGGGATAAAATAATTAGCTTCGTGTGGGTGGCGTTGAACTCTCTGGGGTTATTTCTAACGTTGGATATGAATGTCATTTATGGATGACGCATTCGAGCAGAATCTAAACAAATATGCCACAATGAGAATCTATTCAGCATGTCCTCTTGTGTTGTGTTCACAAAAATCTTGATTGGCCTGAGTTCCAGTGTTGTATCGATTGATTTTTTGGTAACTGGCCGATTGTTAGCCATTGGGGTCCATGTCACCAGAGGTCATTATTAACCATTTCCAGAGGAGTGCTTCCGCGAGTAGATAGATCAGCCGGATTGTCTTGACTTTCGACGTGAGTCCAGATTTCGGTTCCAATCTTTTTGTGATTGTGGCAAATCGAGGGGATGAAAAGGTTTTCCATGTGCATGGGAATCCGTCCAAAGGTGAGTGCGGTATTGGGTAATACTTAGTTTGGGTAGGGTCGCATCCACTAGATTTGCCAGAAGAACATCTTCGCAAAGTTCTTGCCTTGGTAACGATATACTTTTTATTAGGGCCACACGAGCCACACGATATCAAAAAAGTTGTCCAAACTTTTGTGTACACTCTTTCAGATGCGTCAGAGAATCTATTGAAATTGATGATCGCTGATTTCGATATGTGGGTCTATCGAGGAATTTTAAAAGGATATAGGCCATCGTAATCCTTTATGAAGATTTTCCATCGATGGAGAGTTAAGGATTTTAAACACTCATCTCAGTTGGATTTATCCAGCCATATCTGTTGCATTATTATTTTACTTCAGCTGTAATTACAACGGGGCTGAGCCAACCAGAACAATTCTGCTGCAGTCGATAATACTTCTCTTTGAGTAAACGACGTTTATCCTGAATAGGGTTGATAAGAGAAAAGAATGCATCTTTTTTTGCATTCCACTAGGATGATTCCTAGTGTTTTTGTATTATTGGAATTCGGTAAACTGTGTGAGTTGGTATTTAATAGGTGTTCTTGTGGGATTCCAGATAAGACTTTGAGGTCCATTTACGTAGAGCACATCCTGCGGACTTCAAAGATTAAGTGAGTTCATTTGGTGCCATAATCGCTTTTGGTACGTCATGTGCTCCTGCAAGTACATCAACGTACATTCCGTTTCGAAATATCTCTGCTGCCAGTGAGTGGGCTCACATCATCCGCTAATTTGAGGAGGGTACGGATAGCTAAATATGAGGCACAGTTAATACCAACCGTAATAGTTTGTAACTCGAAATCTTCTATTGGCCCGTTAGGGGATTTTTAAAATAAAATTCTTTGAAACGGAGTGTGTTTGCTTTCAACAAGTATCTGGCGATACATTTTTTTAATATCTGCGTTGAATGCGATTCGAATCATTTGGCATTTTACTACAACGATTACGAGGTCTGCATAAAAAATGGGTCCAGTTTGTAGCACATCATTGAGGCGATCAGATTTGATGACTGAGTGATGTGGCAGGGAATATGTTTTCGTATTATCCGAAGGGTCGTATTCTATTTTGGTCATATGACCTAGTTCCAAATATTTGTTGCTGGCCTTTCCTCCCTTCTTGTCGGAGAACGAAAGGTGAGTTCACAAATTTGTGTGTGTTGCCGAAACGGTGTTGTTTAATCCAGTTACTTGTGCATTTTTCTCGAACGTGGGTATGTCCAATTTTTTATGAAGTTTTTTTGAAATGAAGGTGACTTCTGACCCGGAGTCTACTAGTGCTCGAGCTATGAATATCTAATAAAATCTGGTTCCCAATTAAATTTTGTGGGTCTTAGGTTCTATTTTTAGTGGACTGTAAGAGGACTGTGTAGGTTTCCGAAATTGTATTGTTATTATGGGTTTGGGAGGTACTACTGGTGTTTGAGGCTCTTGATCCTTGCGGGGGGATTGGGAATGGGTTGAGGTATCCCTATGCAGAAAAGTGTTGTGTTTCTTTTTGAATGGTTTGCAAGAATATTTGCTCTTGCAATCTCTAAAACTGTGTGATAATGCAAGGCAATTGAAACAATAACCATAATTTTTTATAGTGGTTATTCGGGTCTCAACATACATTTGTAAAAATTTGCTCATTTTCGAATGGAATGTTGTGCTCTACATAACTTACAACGACCCATGTCTTGTGGTTTTGGGTAGTTTGAATCCACATAAGAAGTTTAAAATGGGGTCCCAGCTACTTGTGTCTATGTATACATTGTGCAGATTTGTGAGGCAATTGTTAACGGTCTTCTGAAGGTGTTTAATCGCGCTTCCACTTTCTTGG
This sequence comes from Bactrocera neohumeralis, assembly GCF_024586455.1. Classification (NCBI taxonomy): domain Eukaryota; kingdom Metazoa; phylum Arthropoda; class Insecta; order Diptera; family Tephritidae; genus Bactrocera; species Bactrocera neohumeralis. The sequence goes on from NW_026089622.1 coordinate 18,092,687, forward strand.
GTTACTTGGGGTAGGTTGAATAAAATTTTCGATTGCGCCTTCACCTGAACTCGTTTATTTTCGTATTGTGATACCAGGTCCCTCCTCCTCCATACAATTGCTCTTGCTTATCTTCGGGTTTTTTGAATTAAATGGAACAGTCTCTCCACGTTGCTGATCTTGTGATTGCTTACATATAAAGCCGTAAACATGTCTCTGAATGAGGCCCAGGTTGCGTTTATAAAATATATCCCATGTCCCGCGATGCGGATTCTAGTTCCAATATTCTTACGAATTTCTACAGAAATTCCAATATTCTTACGAATTCCTACAAAAAAATTTTTTTGAAATTAGTTCCTTTCGGATATATGGGGTTAATTATCAAACGACTTATTTTTTGTTTTATTTGTATGTTTTATAACACGCAATATTTAAAGGATAAAATTTCGATGAACGAAAAATTTCCTAATGGGTTTATTAAATTTTTTTCCTATAGGGTCTGCCATTTGCTTGCACACACACAGTGTTAGTTGATCGGGTAATGCAGGGGTGGGCATATTAACATTTAGTGGCATTTTGCCCGTTCGGGCACGAGTGCACATTTTGAGGGCTGGATGAGGGGATCATCGCGGGCAAGCATGAAGAGGGAAGTGAGAGCAACGTATTTTACCACTCCATATTTGTGCCCATGATTTTGAAAGTGGTATAAGTCATTTTTTTTTTGTTTCGAGATATTTAGAGTTTTGCATTTTAAAGGATTAAAAAATATTCTTGCATTATGAATTATGATTTTTCGACAGTAAAATAGTCCCAACAAACAAGTATTTATTATGAATGTGAAATTTATATCCATTTTTAAAAGAAAATGTGGTTTTGAAAGGTTTAAATGACTTGTACCACTTTCAAAATTAACTGCATGACTTTATAAATGACTTATACCACCAATGAAACAATTTTATTAGTAATTAACATTTTATTCAAACTCATTTCATTGTGACTAAGTAAATTATTCATTAGTATTTAGGGAAATAAAGTGTTTGTGAAAAATTGGTGGAATATAGGGTAGTAGATCCATCATATCTTTACGTTTTTCTTTTGTTATTGGTCTAATGCTTGTGTATATTGGAAGTAAATCAATATTTCCGTATATTCTAGGTCTTCCTTTTTTAGGTGAGAGGTCTAATACTTTGAATTCGGAAGTTTTATAAAACATCTTATATGGGGCATTTTTTAGAAATCTGATCCATTGTATTTTTAACCAAGGCACAGCTTCTCCATTGATGTTTTTCTTTCTATTATTCGTTGATTCCTTTAGTTGTCTTGTAGAAATAAATCTTTTTGACCCATTTGTACTACCGAAAATGGGTTTCTCATTTTACATGATTTTATTAAATTATAATAATGCTCAGGAGTATAAATAATTCGACTTTTTAATTTTAGTTTCTATCAAACCAAAATCGCGATCATCTGGCAAAAAAGGATGGCTGGATACCATAAATTTATGATCATTTGGTTCAACATTATTATCAGATGACTGAACAATTTTTAACCATATTAAAGCTCTGTTAATGTTTCGATTTTGTCCTGAACAGGCATCACTGTAAGCTATTATATGCTTTTGAGTGATGTCCCGAATGTGCTTTAAGATGCAGAACGCAACTTCCTGTGATCCTCTTGAGGCGATTGTTTCATGCCATGCATACATTTTAGCATTTCCATTGTTGAAATTATGAAACCCTAAATTGTATACATACATGTTGCGCTTATAGTAAGCTACCGAAACAGAAAGTTTTGGATACGGAAGCGCTTTCTATAGCTCAAATGTGAATCCGTAATTTTCACTCGGGTTATCTTTTGTTTTTTGTATGTGATCTGTTAGACTTTTTCTAGCCTGTTCGGCACTTTTAAGATGTGAATCATGAATTTCCATAAGATGCAACTTCTCGTCTTCATTACTGGATGCTTCAATTTTTAGTTTTATCGAATCACACTTTTGGCACGTGTCTTTACGAGGAGTATGAAAATTTAGGTTGAACTCAGTATCAAATATTTTTCTATAAGTCCACTGCTTTACACATGATGTATTATTTTCATCACATTTTTCCAGATATAGCCCATACATTTTTCGAATATCTAGGTCAGCACTTAGATACTTTCGACCTGAAGTGTGATGTGACCGCGTGTAATGGCTCTCACATGCTGGAAAACTCAGAATATGATCTCGTACTACTTTAATTTTTTCTTCATCTGTTTTTCTAGATAAACTAGCCATTTTGCCACTACCATCCATTCCAGGTGTTTCAGAATTTAAGGCACGGCTTCCGTTAGATATTTTGAAAGTATCCAAAAAAAAGTTTTGCAAACAGAAACTTCCGAACTCATACATACATATAGATGAAACTTAAGACTCCATTTTGTCATATATCCTTTGTGATTTCTGGGGCGTTTTTGTTTTATTGATTGTTTTCTAATCAAACCATACAGAAACATATTCTGTTTTTCGAAACTTGCTAAATTCCAAAAATAATCAAAATTAGCTTTTCTGTCTTCATATCCGATTCCATTTAAGCACTTTTTGGAACAAAGACAATCTATATTTTCGAAAAGTTTAGCATTCACGGGCTTAGAGTTTTTTGTTTCATATTCCTCTGTACGATATTTTGTGCATCATTCTGTTGATTGCGTGTCCTCTTTCTTGATTTCATTTTGCTTTCTTCCATTTGTAAGGGTTCCGAATTCACTTTTAAACTATGAGCTAATTCATCGGAAGACGATATCATTCTTATTCGTTTCCATTTCTTGGGAGCATTACTTATATTTATTCGCCGTGAAATGTCTACAATTAACTTTAAATAGTAGGTTTTTACATTAAAAGTTTTACTTCATCATACCTGAACCATTATCTGAAGACATGACAAAATTACCTTGTGAACACACTGACTTACACCACTATCAAAACGAACAATATCTGTATTTCAGTTAACAACTAAAAAAATAAACAGATTTTAAAGAGTTAATTTGCATGGCGTGCTGCTAATCTCTTCAGATTATGTTATTTTATTAAGATTTGATAAGTAATAGCTGATAAAATAGATTTTCAAAATTTTTGACTTATACCACTTTCAAAATCAAGAGCTCATTTACAAATGAGAGCAACGTATTTTACCACACCATGTTTACAAATGAGAGCGCGCGCATATATGGGAAGTTGAACTGTGGGTAATAACTGTAAAATTGCCTAACAATTTTAAGTTTCTTTGTTACTACCATAAATTTATAAAATGCAAGACAAATAACAAAAATTTATTTATATTTATTATAATTTTATTTTAGTAATAATTTTTTAATATGTCTTTATAACAGGATTTAATTTGACATAATAAATTCTATGTTTGGTTTAACCGCATTAGCTGTAGCTACACGCATTATTGTACAAAAATTTAAATCAGATAACCTATTTATTTTATGTTTGTTTAATTATATTATTGAAAAAAATTCTTCACAAGTGTATGTGCTTTCAAACATAGATATAATTTTTGAAGCAAAACGTTTCAAACCAGGTTATTTCTTTAAACTTTCTTATAAAAAGTAAATTCAATAATAATTTCAGGTTATGAACCACTGTTTCTTCAAACACATATGCCCAAATAAATCTTATGAGAGCGCAATGTAAATGTTTAGCCAACACCGCTTCTACCGGCTGCTTACCATAGAATTTCCAACGATTTGGGGTTTTCCTCGTAGAAACGAGGCAGCAGATTGCTCTCTCGCAATGCAGGGTTGCCAATCTCTATATATAAATATAAATTTATATATAAATATAAATTTTCTTAAACTAACTCAAATTCAGAGTCGAATGCTATTAATTAAAAATATATAAACTAGTTTTAATAGTTTGATTTCAGTTTTGATATTTTATATTATGAAAAATTATAATTGAAAAGTTAGATGTATACAAAACTACATAAGCGTATTGAGCAATGGCAACATTGTTCAAATGAAAACGAGAACAAAACGCTTGCCGCTCGTAGCGAAGGGAGAAGCGGAATTCTATGTTTCTGCCATTAGCGTTTATATCCTATTTGTGTGCTTAGCCACTCTCAATCAATATATGTATATTATGGTCACAAGTATCTTTTCTTGCTTATATATGCAGATATATAAAACTGCCTTGCATATGTATGTACAAAAGCCCACAACTTGAGAAAAGTTTTCCCAATTGTAGCTAAAATGAATTTTTACAATTGGCATCACCACCATTAACTGTTCTATATCATATACAGTGGTGTGAACAAAATAGGAGCAAACCTAAGGTGTTCTGAAGTTTTAAAATGTGCTGTTTTCTTATTAAATAAAATTGGTTTTAGATACAGGTATAACTTATATAATTTTTTCCTAACAGTGATTAGACACCATGCAAAGGTAAATAAAAACCAATATTAATGCAAAACTCTAAAACCTGCAAATTATGTTTACCTCTTTTTGTTCACACAACTGTACAATTCCGATATGAAGTAAACTTCCCCTCCTTAATTTGTCAATATCAGTATTGCCGCAACCATTCTGCGATGTACATTAAGTTACGGAGGAATGCAATTGATTTTTTTCGCAACTTCTTTTCCCTTCCCTCCGTAAGCTGATATTCTCGACTAGGGTGGGTCGATTCTGGACTTTTTTCGATTCGGGATTTCTAATAGGGCGGAAAAGTTGCCTTAGTACTTCCTGATTCCAATGCAACTTTTTGTTTTGAGATCGGATTGCATCTTCAACCCCAACTCCGGCCTTGAAATTTCAAAAATTCGCCTAAAATCGTGAAATTGTCTACCTAGCGCCTGAAATACGCATCTCATGGCAAAATGTATAAAACAAAAGTTATTTGTCACGTCATTTGCTACCGAAATGGAAAAGGCGGCGCGCCACAGCGCAAGGTGAAAATCGGCTTGCGGCCACACTTCTTGACGTTGATTTCGCCGAGTGCTATCACTCACATTCATTCACCTACGCCAAAGGACACGTTCGGATAGGTCTCCACACAAATATTTTTTCATCGAGTTCCTTCACTCTTGTCGTTGATTTCGCCGAGTGCTATCACTTATATTCTCTCAAGAGAACACAGAACTCAAAATGTCTGTATCTAAATTTAAATTTAGACAGAAATGTCCTGTGTTTGGCATATATCCGTACAATCCCTCTGAGTCCCAGTTAACCACTTACCAGGATGTTCTTTTGTGTTATCAGTTTGAAAGATTTCGTATAGGGCGACTCCGAGGCGACAACTATGAACCTAGGAGTAAAGAGGTTACAGAAATAGTTGCAAAAAAGGTTGAAAATACTTTCAAAAAGTCATCTATTCCGATAGTTTCACACACCAGAGTTGTACAAATGCTCACCACATACCATAAGAAATTTCTGACTCTTAAACAAATGTTTTTAAGGAACCCAATAGGTTTGAGCTCTAAAAGAGACGACTTTGTCTCTTCTGCCGGAAAATTATTTGACATCGCTGCTTGTAAATGCATTTATTTTTCTTCTTGCACTTGTCCCAAAGAAAGGAAAGTTCCTATCAATGAACAACCATTTCTCTTGGACCAGAGAACCAGAAGAATTGGTCGCATTGAAAGTGTTGATCTACCTGAAACAAAAAAGATTACAAAGAAAAATGAACGTAAAGAAAAGCTTTCAAAACGTCATTCAACATCAACACTTACCATAAAGTATCAGCTAGAACACGTGACCATTCAGATCAGCCAGAATCTCATACAGACGACAACAATGTAGGTGCGTCGCACATGGATTCTTCCAAAAACAATGCTGATGATGAATTTTCTCTTCCATCCTGCCCAAAGATTTGGAGTAAGTGATAGAGCAGCGGCCTTGATTGTTTCATCTGCTTTTCTGGATCCAAAAAAAGCACGTTTGATAACAGAGGATCAGGCTAGCTTTGTCACTGACAAATGCAAGGTTAGTCGGGCAAAAAAAGTGTTGGAGTTAAGCTCCAAAACACCGAAAGTATTGACTCTGTATATGGGCTGTATTTTGACGGCCGCAAATACAATACACTTACACAAGTCAGCGAAGGTGAAAAGTACTACCGCGACACTGTCAAAGAGGAACATATTTCTCTTATAGCGAAACCTGGTTGTCATTACTTTGGCCACGTCACCTCTCCTTCCGGGTCAGCTGAGGATGAGACGCAAGCTATATGGCAACATTTACAAGACAATTCAGTTGATGTGGAACATCTAGAAGTTGTCGGTGCTGATGGCACCAACACGAACACAGGTTGGAAAGGTGGAATCATTCGGAAACTAGAAGAAAGAATAGGTAGGCCATTACAGTGGGTTGTTTGTCTTCTACATTTCAACGAACTTCCATTTCGTGCTCTTTTCGAACACATAGATGGTGTCTCAAAGAGTCCAAATACATTCTCTGGCGACATAGGTAAACTGCTCCCTGATTGTGAGAAGTTGCCTGTTGTCAAATTTGAAAGTTTTCCATCCTGCCAATTACCTTCTGAGGTTATTAATCCGACCCAACTTAGCACAGACCAAGCTTATCTCTATAAAATATCAGAAACTGTTATTTCCGGTCAATGTTCCTCAGATTTAGCGTCGATGCATCCAGGTAACATGTGCAAATCTCGCTGGCTCACCTGTGCAAATAGAATTCTGAGATTATACATTTCTACTGACAAACCAACAAAGGAAATAAAGATTTTTGTCAATTAGATACTAACAGTTTACTCACCTTTGTGGTTCTCAATAAGATTCAACAGTTCAATCAAAGATGGCTCGCGCCATCTCTATGCTGCAATTCAAAGGTCGAGAAACTTACCTGCTAAACTGCGCAAGGTTGTCGATTCATCCATTCAACAGAATGCTTTTTTTCCTCTTCCAAAAAACATTGTCCTTAGTATGATGACTGACGAACGGATAGGAGTCAGAAAGTTGGCCCTTGACCGTCTTCTGGCAGCCAGAGAAGCAGAGTCTGACACGGTAAATGGAAGGGTCAGATGTAATAAAGTGCCAAAGCTGAATTACAAAGCTAATAATTATTACGATATGATTAACTGGAACACTATTACCTTGACTGTTCCACCAATTCTTTGTTCAGTTTCCAACGAAGAACTCATAAAAGGGCTGTCGGGAGACACTGCAGATGTATGGAAATTTAGTGAATTCCCCTCTCACACCGTGGCAGTCGAGAGAATCGTCAAACTGGTGACATTTTTTCGGTGAAAACGTATTTATTATAAAACAAAGAGCTTAGCAACAAATAATATTTTAAATCAAAGTAATTATATTAATTATTTTATGCTACAAATGATTCTATATTTAATTCATTAATATTGGAATGGAGAAACGTTATTTTGTTTACCAAGTCTTCAGTGGTGGCAAGTTTTGAGCGCTTTTCGCTGATTAATTTTTTTTTCAGATGTTGCACTGCTCGCCGGAGCTGCTAATATCTTGCAGCTAATTTTTTAGAGCATCGGAAAACGGTCTTTGTTAATTGACCACCACTGGAGAACATCAAAATCTTCACTGTAAGCTTTATTAACATTTTTATACGTTTGAATTTCATCTTGAATATAGGATATAACGTTAGTACTCTGAATAGGTTGGGAATAATCTGCAAAAATATTATCTATTTCCTGTGTGGGTTTGATTAAGTTTTCAATATCATCATTTTGGCTATTTATATTAATATCTAGATTTGCATGATGATTAATTGGGTGGGTTTATTTTATCAGGCACTCGATCCGACTCGAAGGACCAAAATGTCGGGGTACTCGGTACCGGTACTGTTTGCTGGTGTGCCAAATATAATAAAATTATTAGATTTCGTTGACAATTCAAATTTGTGTATTTGAGTAAATATTATATAATATATGCACCTGTGTTAATAGATACAATTGGGTGAATATGTGTGGTGTGTATAATTGTGTGTTGTTTTATGAACATAATTATAAGTATAATAAATTTAATTATATATTTAAATGTAACCTGATCTGAGTTTTTACTCCCGCGTTGACACCTTTGATTTTGCTGCTGTTGTTATCGCTACAGCTGCTGATGCCGCTGTATTGCCGCCTTTATGTCCGTCCACGTTGATATTCCTCTTCTTGTGTTTTTCTGTTTGTTGGGTTCTCCGTCGTTACGTTGGCGCTATTGTATGTTTTTTGCATTGTCCTCTAATTCGTATTTAGACGAGTTAGGAGAACAATGCAGATATGTGCTCATTTGCTATGAACAACACTAGTTTAATGTTTAATCAGGATCTTGCTTTATTTCTTACCACTCTCCTCGTTTTCTTATTTGAATACATATACTCGGAATACTTCCAGTCAGAACAAGAAAATATTTCTTTTACTATTTGGAAATTCGCACGTTGCAGGCTTGGTTAATTATCGACTGTGCAGCGTATACCATAAAACGAACCCATAAGGGAAAATGTTATTCCTGCTACTGCTTTTGTTTGGGAAAGTTCTGAACTGATAATATTGGGTAGTCGAAAAAATATTTTCGTATTTCTTATCAAACTTCAACTTATTTTTATTTATATTTATAATAATAAATAAATAAACAAATATGTATCAATTTAGTCGACCATCAGTGTAAAACGAAATTTCCAGAATGGAAGCGAGCGAACCATTGCTTTATATAGAATTTATTCATTATTTTCACTAATTTTTGAATAGCTGTAACTTTTTTTCAACTTCCCCGAATTTGATTTTTTTTGGTTAAATTAAGCTTAAAATCTCACATTTTCATCATTTTATGGATATATACGACAGCAACGACATCTAGTGACGAAAATACTTTTTCGACTACTCAATATTAACCATTTTTCACAAAGGGACACAATAGTAAGCGGAAAACATTCCCTTTAATTTCAATAATATGTTGGCGAACACAAATGCTAGAGAAAAACAAAATTGAAGAAAATTTCCAAGGATCATCCAGACCGCCTCTCACATATGCCGACGTTGCCGGAAATCCAAAACTGTCGAACACCTCGATACACTCGAGCTTCGTTCCACAGATTCAGGATTTTTTTTTTGGGAATCTATTCTGTCCACCTTTTTGAATTGGAACGCCAAGGGGCTCTTCACTCCTAAGAAAACCGAGCTCATCTAACTCCTCGAAGAGAAGTTGATCGATATCGCTTACATCAGTGCGACTTCACAACCTGCAGAAGCGCGCGCGGTGTCGTCATCTGTGTGAGGATTTCCATCCGCCACTTAATTGCCAACACTGACCCCTCAACTCTTGAGATTGTAGTCCTCACCTCGGTTTACATCACACCAGATTAAAATTCTCCCGACATCCCAACCCTCTTTGACGCCACCACGCTCACCATCGGTACCCTAAGAGTTGCTGGAAGCTGCCACGATCATCTATAGGGTATAGCCCTAAACGACCCGGAAGTCATCGCCCCATCAGCCTGCTTTGCACCTTTAGCAATGATGTTGAAAGTCTAATTCTCTCCAGGTTGGAGAAGTTCGACACAGAAGAGAAAATTGTCCCTGACTTTCTACACGGTCCCGTGCATTACGGGTTGCCGATCTTCCTATGCTCATAGCTCAACACGGTGATGTCGCTTTGCTGTACACCTCTGTGGGGCCAGGTTTTTTTTTTTTTTTTCAAAATTATTTTATTTATTGAATCTGCTTTTTCTTAAAGCCTAACAATAAGTTATAAAACCTTAAATCTAATTAAAAGCTAGACAGGCTCAAGCAAGTGATTGAGCTGTTTTGTTGATACGTTGCTCCTTAGTACGCTGGCATATCTCTTCTTTTAAGTCGTGTTTGATCGCAGGAATGTACCAAAGCATTAGCCAGAGGGTTTGGGTGATCTCGGAGTTTAGATATATATATATATATATTTATTTCTGCTGTCTTCTACTTCTTTCTTTACCATAGGGATACCAAGGTCTTTATGGATATTTTCGTTACGCATGTACCAAGGTGAACACGTGATTGTTCTAAGCATTTTTGATTGAAACCTTTGTAATATATCAATATTGGTTGCACAGGTCGTACCCCACAGTTGAATGCCATACATCCAAATCGGCTTTATGACCGCATTATACAAAAGCACTTTGTTGTCTAGGCTAAGTTTTGAGTTTGTATTTAAAAGCCAATTTAAATTTGCAGCTCTAATCTTCATACATGTTATTTTACTAGAGATATGTTTTCTCCACGTGAGCCTTCTATCTAGGTGAATACCAAGATATGTTACTTCGTTCGCTTGGGGTACTAATATATTTTTTATTTTTCCTGCCGGGCACATCTTTGGTCTTAGCGAAAATGTAATATGCTTACACTTCTGTTCATTCACGTTTATACGCCAGTTCGCTCACTCTTCGACAGAACTTAAATTCTTCGCTAATATTCGTGATGCTAAAATGTGGCATTTGTTACGGCTCACTATAGCTGTGTCATCCGCAAAAGTTGAAGTTAATACATTATTAGCTGTTGGAAGATCTGCTGTATATATGATGTATAGTGTTGGACCTAAAGCACTGCCCTGGGGTACACCAGCTCTTATCTGTCGTTCATCAGATATGAAATCTCCCACTTTTACCACAAATCGTCTATTTTTTAAATAAGACTCCAATGTTTTATACAGTTCTAAAGGTAGAATTTTTTTAATCTTGTATAAAAGACCTTCGTGCCACACCTTATCAAACGCCTGAGCTACATCTAAAAATATTGCTGAACAGTACTTCCTGTGCTCAAATGCTTTCCTTATCTCGTTAGTAATTCTATTTACTTGCTCTATTGTGCCATGTTTCGCACGAAAACCGAATTGATGCATGGGTATTGTATTATTTTCATGGAGGAAAGGAGTTATCTTTGATAGTAATACTTGTATAAAAAACTCACCTTCTAGGCCACTCACACTTTCCTTTAAAGAAAACCCAAAATGCACAAATTCCGCAAATCGTT